>NC_132853.1:38842091-39152240 GCF_048164855.1 Canis lupus baileyi
GCGCCGCCTGGAGTTGTTCAGGGCCCTGCGTTTGGAGCCAAATGGGGTGCTTCTGTCCCGCCCCACTTCCTTCTTCCAATCAGCATTGGATCCAACCTGAAGGAGGTGTTCCAGGTGGGCTTGAATCCAATGTGCCCTCCTCCACCCTGCCTCCTGCCACTGCTCCTATTCCTCTGTTGCCACCCCCTCCCCACCAAGCCCGGCACAATGCGCCACAAATTGTGGCACAGGAGCCCATCCCCCTCTCTCCACTCAGTCTCTAGGTCTCTGGGGGGCTGATTTATCATGCCCCCCCATCAGGCCTGCTGCAGTGTGTGAGAAATCAATAGTGCAAATGGATTGAGGTTGTTCAGCCTGTCGACTCCCCTTGGGCCCCCCCCCCAACTCTCCGGGGACTTGGCGAGTTACTCAGTCCCTTTCCAGCTCCACGGAGGAAGAGATATACACACCTAGTGGTTGCAGCTGGAGCGCTGAGCGCAGGAATCACTCTTTCTGTCCGTCTCTGTCTCTGTCCCTCTCATTCTCTTTCTCTCCTATACTGGGCTGGTCTTACATGACAAATGCTCTTGAACATTTATTTTCTAGGTTGGGTGGAGTGGGGGTGGAGGGGTTTAAAGGACAGTAGGCTGCCAGCCAGAGGTGAGGGGAAGCAGGTGGGTGAGGGAGACGGTGCCCAGGGAGGACTAGCTGGGGAGGGATTGGGTGACAGCCCACCCCATCAGCCTCTGGTAACCCAATCCCTGCACCCCACCCTCCTGATTCCCCTCCTGTTCAACTGTTCAACAGCTTCAGCAGCTGCTGGCAGGAGCAGGGCTGGCAGGAGTGTGTGTGAGTGCATGTGTGTGCGCCGGGGGTGGAGAGGGGCTGTGGGGGCAGGAGGTGCTGCCAGGACATGTTAAAGGAGCCGCGCAGCCAGGGTACGACTTGGGTGGCAGGAGGAGGTGGGGCTGGTGGGGAAGTGGGTGGTGAGTGATGGGCAGGGGGCAGGGGGCGGGGTGGGGCAGGGCAGGCTAGGGGTCTCACAAAACTTGTCTGCACTGGAACAGGACTTGGCGAGCCAGGGTGGGCAGCGATGAGGGGTTGGGGCGGGACAGCCACAGCTTGCCCTAGGATGCCTGTTCTTCGCCAGGGGGCGCATGTAACCATGGAGGACAGACACAGCCTACCCCTGTCCCCAGTGCCTGGGCTGTGCCTGCTGGGCATCTCAGTCTTGGTGACTAAGTCACTTCTGTCCTGGGGCTGGCAAGATGCCAGGCTCAGCTCTTCTCGGTAGGTGAGTCACTGCCCTGGCATCTCCCCCGGATGCAGCTGAGTCACCCGGCTGTGCCTGCTGGGCAGGTGGGCACCATGCTTGGGGTGGGGTTGGGGGGGACCGTGTGTGTAGCCCCCGGTGCCTTCTCTGATCTGCCTCTGGTGTGTCCTGGCCCCACCCACAACCCTGCAGCACCGTGCAAGGATGGTGTTTGTCCCATGGGCTCTGTGGAGGGGGTAAAGGATGAAGCAGGAGGCAGCGGGGTACTGTGAGTCAGTGTTTGGTTCGGGGTGAAGGGGGGGCAGTTGAGGAGACTGTGGGCCAGAATCTTAGTTCTGCCGCCGCTTCTTCTGGCAAGTTGCGTGACCTTGGGCAAGGCAGTTTCCTTTCTGCACCTCAGTCTCCTCATCTGCACAGTGGCAGCAGGATCCCTGCCCCAGATGACCCTTCAGGGACTGTGTTCATCAGATGGAATGGGGCCTAGTGTGCTTGTGGGAGGAGCTCCCTCTGGGATGCAGGAGGGGAAGAGGAGTCAGGGGTTGGGCAGGTTCCAGCACACATCTCCCACCCTGCCTTCATCCAGGTGGTCCTGGAGGGCAAAGCTTCCCATCTGCTCCCCACACTACCAGTGGTGCTATTGGGTAGGAGCTGCCCACAGGCTGTGAGAGGGAGGCCTTGTTTTGCTGGAAGCGTGGGCCCTCCTGGGGGCTCTCAGGGCTATTTTGTATCTCCTTTGGCTGCTGGGGGCTCTCTTGGGTTCCGCCTAGTTTGGAGAGGGATCCCTGCCTTGGGAAAACAGTGGCTCAGGCTCCTTCCCCAGCCCAGTGCCTTTTTTGTGCAACAGGGCAAGGGCGGGCCCCAAGAGTGTCTTTCCTAAAGAGCAAGGAGCCCCTGGGCCTGTGGCTCTTCTCCATGTACCAGTCTCCTGCTGCCTCCTGCACTTTTCTCCCTTCTGAGTGAGGGTCTCTGCAGGTTGGGGGATGGGAACCCTGCTGTGGGTCCAGCATAGCTGGAGTTCAGCTGTTGCAGACTGAAGAGTCCTGGCCTCCCATGGGGACCTCTCCGGTTTCCTGGAGTCAAGTCTAGGTGGGGCCAGACACTAGCCCTGTGGGACTGGATGCCCTGAGCAGGGAGGACGTACCCCAGAGGCCTTGTGGGCTGTGTGCTTATACATAGGGGTGTATGAGTGTCTGGCCCCCTGTGGGGAATGGGTGTGTGGGTGTATGAATCTCATCCTTCATCTGCACATGGGCCTACTGCTAGGTCTGTTTGGGAGTGTGCCCCACACTCTGCTCCATGACCTTGTGTGTCTTACGTGAGCTTGCTGGATTCTACTCAAGGGTGTGGATACATGTGTGCCCTGTGTGTGCACGTGGGGGTGCACACCTGTGTGCTGTGAACATGCACACGGGTGTGCATATACGGGTGCCCTGTGTATGCATTTACACATCTGAATCTCGATATGCGCCAGCGTGCATGACCCTATGTGCTGGCAGGTATATGCGAAGGCCGCCCTTGATGGGAGGCAGCGTACCTGTGTTTGTGCATACTTGCATTTTTGTGTTCAAGGTCTTTCCCCTTTAGCCTTAGCTGGAGGGGATACCGGTAGAATCTGGGGCAGGAAGAACCTGTGCCGGCGAGGGGTGCCTGGCGCAGAGCCCCCACCCCAGGCTGGTCTCTCACCGGGGTGACGCCCCCTGCTGCCGGTTAGACCCAGGTTGCAAGGCCCGGGGGTGGGGGGAGCGCTGGGGGAGAAGGGGTTAAGCGTCGGAGTCCACATCTGGGAGCCATTGGCGCATTCCTGCCCGCTGAGCGCATGTTTGCGGATGGATCTGGACGGGACAGGACGGGAGGGGCTGGGCGGGCGGTTCGCACCGGTGGACGGAAATCCAGACGAGAGCGAGAGACAGCGGGGCCTGGAGGGCGGGAAGGGGCCCGGGAAGCGCGGCCCGAGCACCCTTCCCCAGTCCCAGTCGCGGACCTCAGGGCCGCGGTCCCGCCGACCGGCCTGTCCTACCTTCGCCTTCGCAGGGCTGGGTGGCGTGGGGCACGTAAAGCTGGAGGGAGGCAATCAGATCCCTCGGCCCTCCACCCCGCTGGGAAGCCAGGGCCATGGGGGACAGAACCCCGTGTCCGCTCCCGACCTCCAATTCCTAGTCTGTAAAGCGGGGGGCCTGTCGGGCCGGTGGCTTGGAGGGCTCGGCCAGCCCGGTCAGGCTGAGAGTCTCTTCCTCGCTGGGGTGGAGGCCTGGGAGTGTGACACTTCCCCTTCCAGTGGGAAGTCCTGTGGGGGCACTTGTGGCCACTTCTCTGACGGGGCGCGGGGGGCGGGGGGGGGGGAGTGTTGTTCCTCTGTGATTGTTCTTTCATCCCCCAGTAGGCTGCTAGAGGTGGGGACGGGAGCCGTCCAAACGGAGCGGCCTGTGGCTGTGTTGGGGGACTGGGGTCTCTGCAGATGCACAGTGGTTCAGATCTGACCCCCCACCCCCCTCGCTAGAACCAGAACGTGAGCTTTCCTGGCTCCTCCAGCCTGGGCCAGGAGAGAGCAGCGGGGGTCCGAGAGCCCTCAAGCATGGACGGGTGCTCCTGAGCGCCCCCTGCTAGCCTCTTGGGAGATCCAAGGGCCACTGCCCTTTGGAGGGAAAGGGGGCTTGGCGAGGGGACGCCGTGACGGGTTGGGCTGGGCCCGACTTCCTCCGACCCGCTCGAGCTGAAGAGGTGTTTGGAGGAAGAGCAGAAGAGTCATTACTCGAGGGAGGTCTCCCTACTCTTGCACTTCCTTTTTTTTTTTTTTTTTTTTTTTTTTTGCAGATGAGAAAATTAAGATTCAGAGAAAGGAAGCGACTTAATTCAAGGTCGCACAGCTCTCAGGTCCGATTGACCCCTGGAGGATTATAAGTGTAGGAGTCAGGGGCCTGAAGGCTAGGGCCAGAGTCCCTGTATTCACTTCCACATCACGCCCTCTTCCCCGGTGAAGGTGTGTGGGGCGTGTGTGTGTGATCCGTGCCCCTGCCAGTGTGGGTGTGGTTGGGGGCAAAGCAGCGCCGTACCACAGGCTGCTGTCCTTTCTCTACGGAGCCCTCGTCCCATTCTTTGCGCAGAACTTCTCCTCCTCCTCGCTCCGAATCTCTCCTTTTGGGGCAGAGGGAGGGAATTCTCCCGGATTCCCACGGTCCAGCCCTCCGTTGGGCACGTCTCCTTTAAGACTCGCCCTTCCCCGGGTCGGCTAAGGAGGGGGGGCGTGATCCTGAGGGCCCGCCCCTGGCTGGTGATAGGTCAGTGGGCGGGCGGAGGCGGGTCGGGGGGGAGAGGGCCTCCCCTCCCGCTCGGTACCCTCCGCCCCCCCCCCCCAGTCTGGGGCTCCGGGTAAAGTTTCAGCCTCCGCACGTGACTCGCCATGGCCGCTGCCTTCGCCCCGCGCCCCTGAGCCGCGGCCCCCCAGACGGCTCCTCTCCCGGGACCCCGCGCCCCTGACGCTTAGCAGCCCCGAGGCGCAGGGTCAGGGCAGACGCCGAGCCCGCGGGCGCCCCGGACGGACTGCTTCCTCCCGCTGCGAGGTAACCTCTGCCCCGGGGATTTCGGAGAGCCCCCGGCTCCCGCGGGCATCGGGGCCCCGCGGCCTGCCCCGGACGGGAGCGGCGGGCGGCGACGCGGTGCCGGGCGGCTTCCGACGGGAGCCCGGGGTTTCCTGGGCTCCCAGCCCGCCGCCGCCGAGCCCGGGGTGGGGGAGCCCGGTGTGCGCGCCGGTTGCGCCCGAGGGTTCGCGCGCAGCCGGGAGGCTCTGGGGCTGTCTCCGCGCGTGTCCCGGCGCCGGGAGCTCCCACTCCCTCTCCCCTTTCTCTTCAAAAACAAACAAAACAAAAAAGACTTTCAAACCTGTTTGGGGAGAGATCGGATGCCCAACGGACGAGCCCCCTCCTTTCCCTGCTGTTATCTGAGCTGCCCTGTGGTTTGGGGAGAATCGGCCCCGAGGCCCACCCCCACCGGAGCCGCCGGCTGGGGGGCGGGGCCCGCTCAGCTGGTGTCCCCCGTGGAGCGAGGGGAGCCGCCGGGCTCGGGTTCGGGAGTCAGTGCCCAGCCGGCAGGGGAGGCAGCTCTCTGGGGTCTGGTGCCACCCCGGGGTTGTGGAAGCTTTCTGGGGCGAGGGGAGGGCGGGATGGGCTGGTTGTCTTTGCTCTGCTGAGGATGCCTGGGACTTGGTGCCACCCACGAGGAGGGGAAGCTGCTAGCCAGATGTGTATGTGGAAGGGGGGGGGCGCTGGAAAATCGGCTTGGCTATGCCCCCTCTCTTCTCTGGGCACTGCCCTATTGTCAGGCTGCTCGGTGGGAAGGGGGGCAGGCCACCAGTGTGCTAGGCTGGGTATGGGGACCAACCCCTCTGGAAGTCAGGCAGCAAAAGCCCCACAGCCTTGGGAGATATTTCCCTGCCTCTGTCCATCCTCTCTTGGATAGGATGCCCGTGAGCTGGCGTGGTGGGGTACCCTCCCCACTCACCTGGTGCCAGCTTCCTCTTCTTTTACCAGATTGCCTTCTGCCTGTGGGCTGTGTGCACATGTGTATGTATATGTTCTTAGAGGGACTTGTTCCTGAGAACACTCCCCCACCTTCTGCTGCAAACTCCCCCTCGCTTTTGCTCCTGACCACTGTCCCTTCTCCAGCTCCCTGGGTGGGAGATTCAGGGATGTCTCTTGTCCGCGTCCCTGGCTGCAGTGGTCACAGGGCAGGGTCGTTCTGGGGAAGTAGTTCGGTAAGGGCACCAGGTCTTGCTGCAAAGTGGGCTCAAGCCCCAAACTCTCCTCCAGGGCCGTGTGCTCTCGGTGGAGTGGCTGGGCCGGGGAAGCCCCACATTGGAGTGGAGGTGGCTTAGCACCTTGGGGCTTCCCCCGTGGGGGGTGGGGATGAGTCTGGGGGAAGAACAAGAGAAAGAGTATTTGGAGCTGGAGGAAGGGGGGTGGTCAGGGAGGTTGTGGCTATGAAAAGATGTTAGTGCACTGGGAGGGGCTAAGAAGTCATTTTGCTTGGGAGGCTGGGCCGCGTTGGTCCTGAGACAGGAACGGTCACTAGGGTCAGACTGCAGTAGGCCCCTGGGAGCTGAGGCTCTTAGCTTTGGACTTTGAGGGTGTGAGTGAACGTGCACAAAATGGTCACCGCAGGAATTTCCCTACGAGACTAGTGAGGGCACTGCAGATGAAGCGGCAGTTCTGAGAAGACCCTTGGAATGGCTTGGAATGGCTTCATCTTGGCCACCTTCTCCTATAACCCCCAAATCTCCATCCTTCGTTTGACCCTAAATGCCCCTGCTACCATTCTGGGACACTTCTCTGGTCCACCTCCTACTCCCAACCATGTGGCAGCCTGGCAGGAAGCTAGCTGTGGGCAGCCCCATCCTGATCACCCCTGTGCCTCCCCCGCTGGGCATAGTCACCCACATGTGCCATGACGTGGTTCCTGCCACCCCATATGGTGTGGGGGAGAGGACATGGTCTGAGTGGCCCTTCAAGTCTGTTTTGGGGGCATTGACCCAGATCCCAATTAATCAGCTTCCCTTCCCTAAATACTTTGGTCTTAGAAGCTGGCTCTGTCCTCTGGGACCTTTCCCCCAACCTACTTCTTGCTCAGACTCTAGGTTCTCTAGTTCTCAGAACTGTGTGACATGAGGGTGGGGCCTGCTCCAAAATATAAAACCTCAGTGCCCAGTTCCCTCTCATTTGTTTGGGCAGCATGGTCTGGGGCAGGGCAGGGCGGGACCTGGGCTGGGCTGAGGGGTAGATGTGTTTGGGCCTTTCTGGGGGTCTGTTTAGGAGCAGTATCTGGGATCTAGGGTGGTGGGCATCTGGGGAAGGTAATCCTATCCCTGTGACTAATGAACATCTCCATTTGCCCGGCGCCCCACACCCCTTTCTGGTGGCAGTGGTTTTCGGGAGTGTGGGAAGCTGGCAGGGTCCCTGGCAAGACGACCAGGGTTGTCTTGACTTACTGGGTTTTGGGAAAGGAGTGTGGCAACTGATACCCCAGCTCCCAGGGCTTTGGCTGCACATCTCCTCTGATGCCTGCTGTCTTTCTTCCCTCTGTTTCCCTCTCCACCCTCTGGCGCTGTCTAGAGCCCACACGGTTTGTAGGGGGATAGAGGGTGGGGGCGAGGGCCTGGATCTCCGTGTGTGTCCAGGGAGTGTTCCGGGGATTGGCAGGATTGGCTGAGAGTGTCTGGGTGTCCCTGCAGGGTGGGCGGCGTGCAGGGACCAGGCCCAGAGTGTGTGAATGTGTCAGCGTCGGTGTGTCTGTCCCCAGTCTGGCTCGGGTGTGGGTGTCTCTTGCTCGTCTGGATCTGGCCTGCCGCTCCAGTCCCCGCCCCCCTTCCCCCCCAAGCTGGGACCGCCTGCTTGCTCTCCCTCTCTCTCCGCAACTGGAGCCTCCCTTGCCTGTTCCTGGAATTTGGAGAGGAGGAGGAGGAAGAGGCAGGCAGGCAGACCTCCCACACTCTAGCCCGCCCGCCTGGCATCCTGGGGAAATGAACTAGGTGCTGGAGAACTCAGGTTTCCCTGCCTTCTCCAGACCCTCTGACACTCGTCACCGAGTCCAGGGAGCCAGGTCTTACAGAAGGGCCTCGGGCTGCCCCCCACCTCCACCTGCCTGGCAGTGATGGCTCCTTCTTTTACCCAGCATCCTGTCTGCTCAGCCCCTGCCGGGACCTCCAGGCACCACTGTCGGCCTGGGGAGCGGGTGGGGGATTAGACTGCTGCCAGCCTGGCCAGCACCTGTTGCCAACCCCCAGCCCTGTAACTGGAGCCGGCCATGGAGGGGGCTACAAAATGACAGGTGGAATTTCTGCAACCAGGCAACCCCCCACCCCCACTGGATATGCTTTTCCCTTCCGGCCGGAACAAGGAAAGCCTGTCCCCCCCCCAAGTGTCAACCTGATCTCATGGATGATGTCCCAATCCTGCCTGTGGGGGCAGGGCCTTGGGAGATAGGCAATGGAATGAGTTTATTACTGTTTGCCCAGTGACAGCCCCCCTCCCACCCCCGCCCCCTTCACTGGCTGCAGAGCTGGCCTGGCCTTGTTTAAGTTAACTGAGCTCTGCTGCTCTGGGAGGGCTGGGGGGCATGGGGGTTGTGGATGGGGGTGGTTCTCTGTTAATGTTTTAATTGCATAAAAACTGGGAGCTCAGCTCCCGACCAGTGGGGAGTCTGGGTCTGGCTGGCCGCCCGGTTTGGGCTAAATATAGTCTGGGACATCTGCAGAGAAGGGGAGGGGGGTGGAGGGAGGTTCCATTCCCCCCACCTTCCGCCAAGGTGCCCTCGTCTGGGCGGGCACCTTGGAGCAGGGAGGGGGGATTCCTCAGCACAAAAGGCAGGGGAGAGGCGGCGGGGGCTGGGTACAGTTGGGATCTCGCCCGTCTGGCGGCGGGGAGCTGCCTCGGATGAACCCGGAGGCTCAGGACAGGGCTGGACTGGGGCGCCCGGACTGGATCCAATGGCTCCGCTCCCCTCCCCCGAGCTGCTTGAGGTCAGGCAGTCTCCGCATGTCGCATGTCACGGTGCCCCGGCCGTGTGTCACTGTGACCCACTCGCTGTGTGCCTGTGTGTACACACCTACCTAGGAGTGGCTCCCTCCCGGCCCCTCCCCCGGAGCCTCTGTCCCCCGGGTCCTACCGCAGATCCCCAGCCCTCCTTCCTTCTGTCCCTCGGCCCACGGTGAAACCTCCAGCCCAGGAATCGAGACTTGAGAAGGGGAAGCTGCGGTGGGGAGTTCTCTGATCTCTAGTCACGGCAGGAAGCGGAGGGGCGGGGGCAGGGGGGACCGTGAGCGGTGGCCGGGAGGGAGGGCGCGGCAGGCCCGCCACCAGCCTCGCATCCCGCGCTGGCACTGGAGGGGTGACCCCTCCCGCTGGCCCCCGGCCCTCCAGGCCCAGTGGAGGAAACTTAGAGGACAGCTGATTCTCCGGGGCCCCTAACAATCATCATCACCGTCCCCCCCCCACGCTGAAAAAAATGCCTTCCTGTCACGTGCCTGTCACTTCCTGTCCCACTGTGGTTCCTGGGATGTTTGTTGTTGGTTGCCATGGAGATGGCTGCCGTGGGCACTACCCTGGTTCTTGTGGGGAAGGAGCTGCCCCTCCCCCTCAGGCCCACAGTTGTTGGGGGGGCACTTGGGAGACCTGCCTTGGGGGCTATTTCGGGCTGAGTGTGTGTGGTCTCTGATGCCCCGGAGCCCCAGGGCCCCCCCAGACTTCTGTCTGTGGGAAGGAGTCATAGCCACCTACTTAGACCAAATGTTGGGGGGAGTGTGACCGTGTCTAGCTGTGCTTGACTGTGTCTGACCGGATTTTGCAGACCCTGTGTCCTCCAGCCTGGGTGGTGCTGCCTTAAAGATGCATCATCACAGAGCTTCGTGGAACCTCTGCTCCCTATCTCCTTTTACCTTTGGGACCCCCTTCCATCTTGCGTTCTCATGGAAACTACCTTCCCCAGAGAGCTCCTCTGATTTCTTGGGGGTACAGGCTGGAGTGGGAAGAGGCTCTGGGCAGGTTGTGTGTGAGTCCGGCGGTGGGGAGGTGGTGATCTGCAGACCATCCTCCCCCCTGCACACAGCTTCTCCCTGAGTGTGCAGGCCCTGTGCTCTAAGGGGAAGGCCATGAGACTTTGTGACCCATTCTTCCCACCCCCTTGTGGGTTTCCCTCTTCAGCCAGGGATGGAGAAGAGAAGAGATTCCCCCTAGTTCTAACCCCCAGCTGGTAGGCCAGTGTAGCATAGGAAGTTCCTGGGGGGTCGATGGATGGGGGAGTATGGGGCGGGGTACAGTCTGACTCAGGCCTAGTCTGGGGTCAGAGCCAAAAGGATATCCTGAGGCAGGAGGGGGGGCGTTTCCAGCTTCCCTGCAGTCTGGGTCCCCGGGGAGGGGTACTGGGAGGGGGCTGGTAGTGCCGTGTCCTGCTGACTATCTGCCTTAGGATTTGGAATCTGGCAGTCTCAGCTTTAGGGCAGAGCTAAGGGGATGGGCAGGAGGGAGGAGAATGTTGTACACACACACACACACACACACGTGCGCGCGCGCATGCACACGCACACCCACACCCTTGTTGTGTGCTCCCATTGTGAGAGAGCTGTGCTTCCTGCATGGTGGAGTGGGCAGACGAGTGGTGAGGGGGCACTTGCCAAGGTGAGGGTGGGGAAAGCCCCATGCCAGGCTGGGAATGAGAACGGTGGTTTCCAAGCTGGGGGGTCCCCTTTGTCTGTGCCCCTTTGGTCCCCCATCCAGACAGAGGTGCCTTTGTTTGGTCCACACACTCCTGTGGTCTGGCTGTGGCTTCAGCAGGCTCATCTCTTCCTCTTCCTGTTTTCTTCCTTCCTTGTAGGGTGCTCCCTCTCCTGGGGGCCTGGGCTGGCCCCTGCCCTTTCACCTACTCTCTGTTCCAAAAGAAGACCCCGTGGGTTCTGGGTGGCCCCTTAGGCACTCCGAGCTTCGGAGGTCCCAAGCATGTCTCCCAGGGGCCTCTAGGGTACAGGAGTCAGAGGCACCGTTGTGCCCTCAGAGACCACCATTTCCTCCTCCCAGAACCTGGCCTGTCCTGGGTGTGGGCTTGTCCACTTGCCCTTTCTACTTGGTGCTCAGTCGCTGCTGAGCCGGTGGCACGTGGGTGTCAGGTGGTCCTGTGTCACTGGGGCAGAACCTTGGGCCAGGTGGGGCACAGATGGAGGACACATCGCACCCACTCTTCTGGGACTGAGTGCTGCATCTTGAGGCAGTTGGGCAGTGGTAGCATCTAGAGGGTGGTGCTAGACTTCAGCCTCCCTCCCAGCCCCCTCTGAGGATGTGCTCAGGGCCTGCACATGTTTGGGGCAGGTTTTCAACCAAGTCCTAGCTCCAGTGAGGCAGGTCTGGGGCTCCAAGTGTCTGGCAGAGAAGAAGTGCCCTGCACCTGTCCCAATCTCAGCACAGTCCAGGTGGTCCCTGTCAGGCCCTGCCCGGGGATAGTGATCTCTTTCTCCAAGTGGGGCTGGCCTGGCTGGCTCCCTGCAGCTGGGACCCTGCTGAGCAAAAGGTGAACAAATGACCAGAGTGGCCGGATTGTAGATTTGTCAGGAGGGAGAAAGGTGAAGAGGGAAAGAGGAACAGTGTCATCACTACTCTCTAAACCCTCCTGAAGATCTGAAGAACTTAGAGGAGGGGAGGATTGTGGCTTGTGTGTGTGTGTGTGTGTGTGTGTGTGTGTGTGTGTGTGTGTGTTTTCCTGGAAAGTTTATAAATAGTTCCAGCCCACTGTTCTGGTTTGAAATGGGCAATGACCCGCCCTGCCCTGCCAGCTCCTGGTAGGGTAGGGGGTTCAGAGGGGCAGGTCTTTGTTTCTACCAGGGCTTGTGTTCTGTGTGGCCCTCTGCCCCCGACCCAAGTTGAGCTGAGCTTTGGGTGCCATTTGCCTATGATTCATGGACTGTCTAGAATGCTTAGGAAAGCCCCTGTCTCCCCTTCTTTTGAGCTCCCCAGGTCCTGGTCTCTCCCCACTCCGGGACCGCCTGACTCCTGTTCCTTGGAAGCTGTTGTGGCAGGGGAGCCTGGGGAACTGAGAGGAGGGAGCGTATGAAGAAGGGAGGCTGGCCCAGCAGGGTCTGGGACCCCTGGCTCCTCTTCTCTGGGGCTAGGAAAGGAAACAGTCTCTTCCCCTCCCCAAATCCAAAGGTTTCCCTTTTTTTGGTTTGTAAGATGAAAGGGAATTTGGGAAAGGGTTGTGGTTGGGCCTCCACCACAGCTGAATACCCCTCACCCACATCCCTCTGCTCAAGTCTGGGGGGAAGCAGACCCTGGGAAGTGGGTAACTCTCTCTCCGGGGCCTGTCTACCACACTGCTCAGGGAGCAGGAAGGGGGAGCAGACACACGGGCCAGGGAGGCACAGGGTGTGGTGAGAGGTGGGTGGAGAGGGGCCTTGCTGCCCAGCACCTCTTGTGCGCCTAGGGCTGTGCTACATGCTTTCCAGACTGTCTGAAACCACACCCCCAGTTGCTGAGGGTGGCAGCTCCCAAGCCGGTAAACAGATGCTCAGAGAGGTTAAGTGACTTGCCCAAGGTCACCCAGAGTGGCAGAGCTGAGATTTGACTTTTCAGATCTCTTGTTCTCTCTCCCATCTTTATGGCTCAGCCAGCTCTTGCCTTTTCCTAGGTGTGAGTCTGGGGACAGCTGGGGATGCCTGACAGTGGGTGAGGGATCCTGGCGCCTTTGGGGAGTGAGGGCCCTCCCTTCTACAGTACCCAGACCAGGCTCAATCTACTGGAGGTGTGGGCCTGTGGTTTTCTCTCCCTTGAGGGAGGGTGCACACGGGCAGTGGAGCTGGTATGGGGGGGTTGGATGTGGGTAGTTTGTTTTCCCTTTCTTTGGTGCTGGTTTCAGTTCTCTGACCGTGTCTTCTCTACCCCTGGGTGCAGGGAGCTGGGGCTCAGATGCCTCCCCAAGGGTCATGGCTCCAGAGGGATGAGGCAGGGCCTGTGCTCTTTGCCCCTGCCCCCATCATCCCTGCCCTCGCCCATCCCTGTTCCCTGGCTAGCCTGGCTCTTGGCCCATTTCTGTGACCTTTACCTCCTCCCATGGCCCAAGGCCCTCCCCGGGGAGCTGAGTAACTGTGTACCAGAGTTTGCAGGCTGTGCTGGGTTAGGGATAGTAAGGCTCTGATGGGGTTGGGTAGGCCTTTCGGTCTCTCCCTGGGGTGTGAGTTTGGTGGGGCGGGGCTTCCAAGCTGGGTGTCAAACTCCATGTCAAACTCCTCACACTCCTCACGGGCAGAGTTGAGGCATGGAGGTGGCTATATTTATTTCTCCTCTGGGGGCCAGGGTGGGATGCAGAGGGTCTAAACTGGATTGACTGAATCTCCCCTCCCTGCCCCAGAAGCTGGGTCGGGATGCCTAGGTTCTGGAGTGAATGGCTTTTTGGGCCTTGGCTTCCCAAGCCTTACCTCAGGGAGGCGGGCCCCCGTATGGACCTGGACCCACCTGAGTGTTTGTCAGAGGGTGCGCCTCAGTGTGTGTGTTGGGGCCTGGTGCAGGGAGGCAGGTACAAAGGCCAGCTGGGCCGTGGGAGGGCCCGGGAATGCGCAGAGTGGGCAACCGTGGGGCTGTACTTGTGTGTCTGCCGGGAGCTGTGTCCTGGCTCCGTGCACTCAAGCCCCGAACCGTGTTCATTGTGTGGTGAGGCCCAGGTGTGGAGAGATGATATCTCTGGGTTCCCTCACGTGCGTGCCCGCACACACACAGGCTAGGGCGTGCAAGCATGCTCTTGCCCACCCAGACATGCTTTCCATAGGCCTGCGTGAGTGAGTTTCTGCGAGAGAGGAGAGAGAGAGAGAGAGAGAGAGAGAGAGAGAGAGAGATTGACTGTCAACGCTGATGAGGCTCAGCCAACCCCTCCTTCCCTTGCCTGGCTCCCTCAGCTTGAGAGTTCCCGTTGTGTGGGGCCCCACAGGGGTGTGGGGGGGCTGGAGTGGCAGCTGGCCCGATGGGTGGGGCCCCTGTTCCTCTGACGTCAGCCTTCTCAGCCTGGGAGGGAATCAGGCAGGGGCCTGGGGGAGGGAAGGGGGCACCTCATCCAGGAGTAAGGAGAGAGGCCTTATGGTTGTCATAATTAGTACCAGTAAAAATCATGGTCATTAACAAGGTCCAGATTTCACTCCTGAGGGAGCTGCCCCCTCCCTAGCAAGTACCTGTCCCTGCCTCCCCCTCCCTCAGCCTGGGCCAGCTGGGCCCAGAAGTCTGGCCTTGTCCACAGTGGCCTTGGCAGGAACTCCTCCATCCCAGGCATGGTGCGTGGCCAAACGCTGGCCGTGTGCATGTCCTCTGGACTCCAGGTCTGAGCTTGGAGCCTGGTGCTTAGAACCTGGGATGGCCTGAGCTTGGGCTGAGGGGTGGGGGTGGGGGTGGAGGATGAGGGGTTGGGCACAGAGGCAGTCCTTAGTTTGGGTCTCTGGGGCCCTGTTTCTTTCATTTTTTCCTCTCTTCTCTTTTTTCCCTTCCTTTCTTCTTCTTTTTTTAAAAATATTTTTTATTTTTAAGTAAACCCTACCCCCAACATGAGACTCAAACTTACGGCCCCAACACCAAGAGTTGCATGCTCTACCGACTGAGCCAGCCAGGCATTCCCTTCTTTCTTAACAGCTCTATTGAGATGTAATTCATATGCCATAAAATTCACCTATTAAAGTGTACAATTCAGTGGTTTTTGTATACTCACAGATTGCACAACTGTCACCACAATCAATTTTAGAAAATTGTCATCACTCCAAAAAGCGCCCTCATAGCTATCAGCAGTCACCTCCCATTTCCCTTAGACCCATATCCTAGCCCCTGGTAACTGCAGCCTACTTTCTGTCTATAGAGGTCTGCTCTGTGGACATTTCAGATAAATGGACTCGTCAGTATATGGCCTTCTAGAACTAGTGTAAGGTTTTTGAGGTGTGTCCATGTTGTATCAGTACGTCATTCCTTTCTATGACAGAATAAGTTTCCATATGGGGGCACAACATTTTGTGCCATTGATGCCACATGTGTCCATTACTTGATGGACATTTGGGTTGGTTCTACTCTTTGGCCATTATGAGTACTACTGGTATGGACATCCATGTACAAGTTTTCGTGTGAACTTAGGTTTTCCTATCTCTCGAATAGATACCTAGGAAGGGAATGGCTGGGTCATAATATAACTGTTTAACATTTTAGGAACTGCCACACCGTTTTCTAAAGCAATCTCCTGGGGATCCCTGGGTGGCTCAGTGGTTCAGCGCCTGCCTTTGGCCCAGGGCGTGATCCTGGAGTTCTAGGATCGAGTCCCATGTCGGGCTCCTGGCATGAAGCCTGCTTCTCCCTCTGCCTGTGTCTCTGCCTCTCTCTCTCTCTCTCTCTCTATCATAAATAGATAAGTAAAATCTTTAAAAAGAAAGAAAGCAATCTCCTATTTTATTATTCCCTCCAGCCATGGATGAGGGTTCCAGTTTCTCCACATCCTCGCCAACACTTACTAGTCTTTTTTTTTTTTTTAAAGATTTTATTTATTTATTCATGAGAGACAGAGAGAGAGAGGCAGAGACACACAAGCAGAGGGAGAAGCCTGCTCCATGCAGGGAGCCAGACATGGGACGATCCCGGGTCTCCAGGATCAGGCCATGGGCTGAAGGCGGTGCTAAACCGCTGAGCCACCCGGCTGCCCTCATTGTGGTTTTAAATGGCTATGTTTTTGTCTTTCTCTCTCTCGCTCTCTCTCTTTTTTTTTCTCATATATATAATGTCATATATATGTCATGTATACATGTATAGGTATTCGTGTATAAATAAATATATCCATGCACATGTATTTGTGTATATCCTATACCCCAAGTGGATTTGATTTGAAGCATCTTCTTATGGATGCTTTTCTTTTTCCATCTCTCTATGCTCTGCTTGCTGCCTCTCTGTCTGTGTCATGGCATCTTGGGGTTCAGCTCTTTCTCTCTCTGCTCCGTGGTGTTAGCATGTGATGTCCTCTGGTCTCAGCTGTTCAAACAGGGTATGGATCTGTGTCCAGGCTGTCGGGGCCGGGGGTACCCGGTCCTTCATCTTGTGCCCACCTCCCACCCCATCCGGGGATGTGGCTTCCGCACACAGAGCGTGTAGGTGAACTTTGAGTTCGCTAGTCCCCCCTACCCCTTCCTTCTCTGGGGGGTAGGGGCTTCCACCCTGGGCAGTCCCTGCCCTTCTGATGCACTGCCCACCGGTGGCCCATCATGCTGGTAAGCATCAGAGGTGACACCCAGGAGTCCTGGGTTCCCATTTCCCCATTTGTGTGTATGGCAGTGGGCCTCCTCCCTGGGCCTGTGGGACAGACCCATCTGGGGTGCTGGGGCTTGGATTTTGGGGGGAAGTGGTGTAAGAGGTCCCGCTGGCCCAGGAGTCATTTTTCTGAGAAGTGCCAATGCTTTAGGGAAGCGGCTTTTCCTCCTCCCCTCCCCTCAAGCACACGGGTTCTTTGCATCTTGACCTCAGGTAACCCACGCTGAGGGGGGGAGGCCCAGCTGCCTGCCTCTGCTACAAGGATCCTCTGGGGTGGCAGACCCTGACCTTTCCCCTCAGGACTGTGGGTGAGAGGCCCTTTGTGGCTCTGGGCCCTGTCCTCGTCTCCCCAGCCTGGCTGTGCTAGCCTGCCATCCCCAGCAGTGTCTGGGCCCTGCTCCCGGGCTGTCTCTGCCAGCCAGGCGTGGTGCCAGCTGTCTACTCAGCCGGGTGCCACGGGAAAATCTCCGGCCGCCCAGGTCGGGGAGCTCCACGGGGAATGCCCGTGTCCCTGCTCCTCAGTGCCCACTCACCTGTCTTTCCTTTTTCTGCAGTGCCCCAGGACATGGCCCCCCCAGCTGCCTAGCCAGGGCCCATCTAGGAGAGGCATCGACTTCGGTGTCCTGAAGGCCAGCTCTGGACCTTCCCAGAAAAGTGCCAGCCTCACGGAACTGCTTGACCAAAGGACCAGCTCTTGGGACATCCCCCCATACCCAGCCCCCAGCTAGAGTGGGGGATCCAGGAGGCTGAGATTAGCCTGCTGGCCTTGGACGACAGCGGCGGGACAGAAGGGGGGGTGGGCTGACCACCCCAACCCCCCTCTGGGCCCAGGCCCCATGCCCCGAGGAGGGGCGGCCTGAAGCCCGCCAGAGCCTCCTCTGCTAGACTGTCTGCCTGCCCTTCTGACTGTGGCTGCTTGGCATGGCCAGCAACAGCAGCTCCTGCCCGACACCTGGGGGAGGGCACCTCAATGGCTACCCGGTGCCCCCCTACGCCTTCTTCTTCCCACCTATGCTGGGTGGACTCTCACCGCCAGGCGCGCTGACCACTCTCCAGCACCAGCTCCCAGTCAGCGGCTATAGCACACCATCCCCAGCCAGTAAGTGGGGTGGCAGGAGGCTCGGGGGGAGGGGACTGCGTGGAGGGGTGGCAGGCCTCTGGGCACATCTGTTCCTCTGCAGGCCACATCTACTCTAGATGGGGGGGAACCATCATTTGGGGATGGGGGCAGTACCCAAGGATGAAAGGCTTGTAGGCTGATCACAGGGGTCATGTTTGATGTGGGGGGGGGGCAGCAGAGAGAGAGAGAGAGATGCAACAGTGCTGTTCCTCAGGGCTCCTGGCGCCCTCTCCTGTGCTGTGCCGTTGAGGGCCTTATAAATAGCTCCAGGGACTGGACACAGAGGCTGGAGGCGGGTAAACAAACCTCTCGACATTTGGTGGAAATGGCAACTCCAGTGAGAGTGGCACCCCACCTCCGCCCCACCCCAGCCAGTGCCTCTGAGGGAAAAGGCTTGAAGGAGCAGACTGCCAGGGCGGCTGGACCCCCCCTCTGCCGGCCAGCTCCGCCCACGGTTGCCTGGTGGCTGGGGCCAGTGTCCCAGGAGGTGGCGCTCAGCCTGGACTCTGGCTGTGCACACATGCATGCTCTTGGCAGGGCCTGTGTTTTCTCTGTGACTCCACCCTCTGCCATGGGGGTCGCCTGTTGGCTGGACAGGGGTCTCAGTACCCTTCCCCGGCTGGCTGAGCCAGGTAGTGGGAGGTGGCAGCAGCTATGGCCAGCTGGCAGAGTCCAGGCCTCGGGCCTGCCAGGCCGCTTACAGTAACTCTGGCCCCCAGGGCCCAGCTGGGCACCAGGCCAGGGCTGGTGGGGAGGGGGAGGAGGGAGCTGGGGCCTGGCCTGGGGCGGGAGGGGTTGGAAGCAGCAGAATGGCCACGGACAGCCGGCTAGCTGGTCAGCTGCTGACCTGGGAAACGTGTCCCACCTCTCCTGGCGGGCAGGGACTGAACACCCTGCCCCGGGCACCCACTGCCCCTCCCATGGCCACTGGCAAGCCGCCTGGCACCACTGCCCTGTGTGCCTGGCTGGGCTGGGTCAGTGTCCCCTTCTCAGTGTGGGGGCAGCGCTCTCTCCCCGGAGCCAGGGAGTCTCTTTGTCCCTGGGGCAGGCCCTGGCTGGGCGCCTCGCTGCCCGCACTGGCCGTCTGCCCACCGCCACCACCGCTTCCTGGACCTCCTCCTCTGGCTCCGCCACAGCCCCTCCCTCCCAGGCCCCACCGGCTGCTGGAGCAGGGGCCTCCCATCTGTGCTCCCAGAGGCTCCCCCGCCTCGTGGCCTGGGACGAGGGGGCAGGCAGGTACTGCATGTTTCCATGCCAGGCCATTCACACTCCATCTTCTGTTTCCTTCCTCTCTTCCATCCTTGCACAGCAGTGGCGGGTGGCACCGTGAGCTGGGAGTCAGGGAACTCTGATTTGGTCTAGTCTTCCAGTCTGTGCTAGGCGAATAAGGAGGCCAGTCTCTGGGTTCAGAGGTTGCGGGGGTTTGGGTGCGCATGTCTGTGGTTCCTTGTGTCTACAGGGACTGGACTTTGTATTCTTGGCTGGGGTGAAACTGGAGCATCTACTTCCTGCCAGGGTGGGATTTTTAGGGAGGGAGAAGACAGAGGCTCAGAACCTGGTACCTGGGGATAACTTGTCCTTCCTCCGGTGATGGGAACAGAGCCCCAGACACTGCTCAGAGTTGGAAGGGCCTGGGGCCTGGCCTGGGTTCTTGCCTACTCTGTGTCAGGCGAGCAAATGCCATGCCCTCCTCTCAGTGTTGCAAGCTTCTTCCTCTTTCTTAGAGGTGGGGAGGGTTTCCGGGTCCCCCACTTCCCACCCTGGTAACCTTCTCCCCTCAGGGTGGGGTGCCCACATTTCAGGCAAGTGGAGCCTTCTCTGGCTTTCCCCACCCAGGTTAGGCAATGCCCCTTTCCTGCTCCCGCCCCCTGTGAGTGTGTGGGTTTCCCTGCCCTCCCCTCTTCCTAGTAAACAACTTCTCTTCCTCCCCAGGCCCCTAGCTTCTGAGCTTCTCCCTGACCTTCTCTTCTGTGACCAGAGGTGTAGCCACGGGCCTCAGGGAGCCAGGCATCTCTCTCCTTCTGGTGCAGGGCCGGGTGGCCTGGTGACCCAAGCTCCTCAGTCCTGGATAGCGAAGCATGACAGATCAAAATTCCCATGTGTTGGAAATGGAGGCAGCTTCATTTCCCTGCTCTCCCCTTGGGGCTGGTGCCCAGGGTCAGGCAGCTACTAGGAGAGGTAGACCTTGGCGGCCCCCATTCCTGCAGGGTGCAACGGTCACCCTTTTCATAGGAAACCTCACAGATGAGGATCCTTCCTCCCACTTTCTACCAATAAAGGTGTTTGGATAATCCCCCCTCCCTTTCCCATCCCTCTTCCCACATGAGGAGGAGGCTGGCCCTTGGATGTCTTGGGTGTCCCCTTCAGAGATGCAGTAGTCTGTGGAGTGACAGGTCCAGGTCACTGTGGGTAGGGGTGGGTGTTAGTCTTCCTCGGGTCAGGGAGCCAGAACGGGAGGCCCAGAGAGATAGTACAGGATTCCCTGCCCACCTCCTTAGAGCCCCTGGGGCTTGATATCTGAGGACTGCTATTTACTATGAAGGGTTGGGATTCTGTGTGCATTGTGAGGAGGGTCAGGGTTGTGTGTGTTTTAGGAGTGTTTGGGGGGGGGGGGTCAAGGCTGAGTGTGTGTTGGGAAGGGGGTTAATGGTTTGTATGTTGGGGGTGAGGAGGTCAGAGGGTCGAGTGTGTTTTGGGAGAATCAAATCCAGAGCCAGGGAGGGGGTGTCTGTTTGTGTGCTGGTGGGGGCTGTGACTTAGGGCAGAGAGAGTCTTTAAAGGGGAGAGGTGTGTGGATTGTGCTGTGTTTGGGGAGGCCAGGGTCTCTCATTCTTACTGCCAGGCTGCGCTGAAGAGGAAACCGGCCTGCCTTTTTGGTTGCTTTACTCCAGGAATTCCAGGCAGGTGTAGCTGGGGTTCCGGCTTTGCCACTACTACAGAGGATCACCTCTCTGAGTGCATTTCCTAGTCTGTAAAATAAGGATATGACCAGAACCTCCTGCAGAGGCTGAGATTAGGCAATATCGCCAACGTAATGCCCTCAGCTCTACCCTTTGCTTGTTGCATCATTCCTGTCTCATTCTGTGCTGTCCGTTACCACAGCGAAGAGGGACCCAGGCCCCTTCTAGGTAGGGGTTGGTGAGAATGAGGACGGGATGCTAACATCTGTGGAGCACCTACTGTGTGCCCCGACTTTCTCTCTGTTTTACAAACCTTAATCCCTGTGATGCTGGGAGAGGGTCTTTATCCCCATTTGCACATGAGGAAGTGGCATGAGGGTGGAGGCGAAATGACCGGGTTAAGTGAGTGGTAAAGCCAACCCGTTGTCCACTATCCAGATAGCAGCTGCAGGAGGGTATTGTGAGGGGCACTCCTGAGTGGGGGCACCCTTGGGGAGGGACTGTGCCAATGTCGAGCCCCCCTCCCGCGTGGCTGAGGCCCACTCCTGCCGGAGGACCTCCTGCCTTCCCCCGGTAGGGGGCGTCGGGAAGGCAGCCAAGCCACGCCCCCTCTTCTGTGTTTTGGATTCTGAAGGCTGGAGGGAAAAGAGGCTAAGAGGCCTGGGCCAGAGCTCCATCCTGTCCTGGAAATTGCAGATACAATCTGTTCACACCCATCTCCACCCCCCGAATCAGCCCGCTTCAGCCCCTGGGAGTTTGCAGAGCTCAGGAGGCGCCCTCCCCCTGACACTGTAGGAACAGAGTGTAAAAGCCAGTTATTATTTTGTTTCAATTTGTGGGGTGGGGGCAGGGAAGTTGGAAGCAATCAGTAGAGGAGACCCTTTTCTGCCCAGATACTTGCAGTGCGGAAACTGGGGAGACAAGCGGGGGTGTGCCCCCTCTTCCTCTCCTCTGCCCCTCCCTTCCCTTAGACTCTGTCTTCCGTCCCTCCCTTCTCTCCACTCTTTCCTTGGACGGAAAGAGGGACAGCTCAGGGAGAGAGGGTATTGCCAGCAATGCCTTTCTTGGGGTCAAGGATGCAGAGTCAGCCGAAAGACTCTTGAATGGGATTTTGAATGGGAATGGGGCTCCTCACCTTTTATATGTAGCACTGATAATGCAAGGGTTCCCTCTGGCAGGACTCTGGGAAGGAAGCCTGTCCTCTTGGACCTGAGACATCAGGTCCACCTCCTGCTGTGGGCCACGTGCCCATGGGGATGTACCAGTGCAGGCCATGCCTGCCCATGGGGGTAGTAGCATCTATGGAAAGAGGAAGTGTTTCCCTTCTCCAGATCACTCTGGGGCGGTGCCCACACTACCTTCTTCCCCCTCCTCCTCCATGGAGTCAGGCACAGCCAATGGAGCTGGGTCTCCCAGGCGGGACCAGCTAGATCAGCCTCTGTCTGCTGAATCAGATATAGAGGCCCTCCCCACCCCATTTGGATTTCTGGGTTGCCGGGAACCTCAAGCAGCCCACAGACCAAGGCCCCATGGGCAGAAGGCTTAAAAAGGACAGCTGTTCCCGTGTGGCCTTGGGCAGGTCACCCGTCCTCTGAGTCTGTAGCCTCCTCTTTAAAGCAAGACTCTTAATGCGTTCCTGGCTGGATGAGTTGCTCTGAGGCCACGGTGACCTGCTGGCTGATGAGAGCCTGGGTGAGCTTCAAGTACCCTGCAAGAGTAGCAATGACGAGGCGGATGGAGCTCGGCAGTGTCTTGGGGGCTAGCCACCCTGTACTGGAACCCAATGTCTGTCTGGCTCCAGGCCGCATGGTTTCTGGTTTGTTATCCCCTCCAGATGGGGTTGGGGACAGGAAGGGGCCTGGCACAGGTGGGGCCATTTCAGTTCAGCCCACACCTGCTGAGGGCCTGCTAAGCACTCAGCCCTGGAGGAACTATGGGGACTGTGACAAAGGAGCAGCAGAGGACGATGGGTCTCAGGCCTGCAGGCAGCTGTCCCTTCCTTTCCCTGTCTTCTGCCCAGGACACTGTGTGCTTCTCTGACCTGCCCCATGACCTTGCTGTTGCCCCCAGACAACAGGTATCTCCCCCTGGACCTCTCTCTTTCTCCAGCTCCAGAAATCCTCTCCATCCTTTAAGGAACATCCTGAACACTATCTCTTTCCAGAAATTTTCACAGATGTTCCCCCTTCCTCATGATACTCTCACACCTTTAAATGCCTGTGGGTCCTTATCTTTTTTTCTCCCAACACTCATCTCTCTATCATGAAATGACTTCTCTCACCCCACCCCCCATTCCTGCGTGAGCTATAATCATTTGGGAGATCTTTCCCCCAGTTACCAGGTCTTTGATGGCAGGGACAGTTTCAGATCCCTTAGTACCTCACAGCAGTGACCACAGAGCCTAGCACATAGCTGGTGCCCAGGAGCTATGTCATTTGGGAGGAAAGAGACCAAGGCCTGTGGAAGCAGTCTGCCCTCTTGCCCGGCACTCATCCACTGCCCAAGGCTTGCATATGTGCCCCAGACCTCAGCACTCCATCTGCAGCCCAGACTTCACTTAGGTGGGACCTCACTTTGGCACCCCACAGCCACCTGTCCACCAGGCCAGTAGACGTCTGTACTTGCAGTCTTGGGAACTTCGCTGTTGCACAAGCCACACACCAGAGTCCTCTTTGTTACCTCCTCCTGCTCTGTTTGTGCTGCCTGGACTGTTGTGGCAACTACTAACTGGTCTGTCTTGCCCTCCTACAATCCATTCTTCATACAGCTGCTTGAAGGATCTTATACCACTGTAAATCTGAAGCTTTCTTCTTGCATTTAGGATAAAATTCAGGGCAGCCTGGGTAGCTCAGCGGTTTAGTGCTGCCTTCACCCCAGGGCCTGATCCTGGAGACCCGGGATCGAGTCCTATGTCGGGCTCCCTGCATGGAGCCTGCTTCTCCCTCTGCCTGTGTTTCTGCCTCATTCTGTGTGTGTGTCTCTCATGAATAAATAAATAATTAAAAAAAAAACACCTTCTCTTAAAAAAAAAGTCATATTGAGGCCAACAAGCCCACCTGATCTGCCCCAGCCCACCTCTCCAGCCTGGTCTTGTGTCTGTCTTCCTAGTCTTCTATCAGGGCCGTGAACAAAGCATACCCCCCCCAAGTCCCTAACCCCAGGACCTTTGCACAGGCTCTTTCCTTTACTGGGACCACATTCTTTCCTACTCTTTGCCTAACTTCTAAACTTTCTTTAGGTCTCTGCCTTGAGGTCCTCCCTGACTCTTCAACGTAAATTAGGTACCTGTGTTAATTCTTCAAAGCATACTATACTTGTTTCATAATACCAATTACCTCAGTTTGCAATTACATATATATGTGTGTATATATACATATACGAACTAGCGATTGTTTGCTTAATGGCCGTTGCCCCATAAGGTCTGCAAGAACAGGCTTACCACAGTATCCACATAGGAGGTGCTCAGAAAATACTTTTTCTTGAATCAGCCTGGCAGGGTGGAAATACGGGCTTTGGCAGCAGAAAGTTCAAATACTCACTTGCCCTTTATTAGCACTGTGAACTTGGACAACCCAGCTAGCTTTGCTGAGACCTCAGTTTCTGTACATGTAAAATAGGAATAATGCCCACTTATTTCTTGGAAGCTGCTTGAGGAGTCAGTGACAACGTAGGTTAAGAACCTGGCTTCTAGAGGGACGGATGTCCTTGGGAAGCCTGTCAATTCCTCTCTCCTTTTAGAGGGAGGGAGTTCTGCTGCAGGGTCAGTGGGAGTCACGGGATACCCTGTTACCCTGTCCCTAGAGGGACATCCCCGCCTTCTTGGGCCTTTCTTCCACCGAAACAGGCATCCCGAGGGCTTCCGGGAGGAAGTGGTCAGCTGGAAGGCCCCAGCCCCTCCTCTCAGCCCTTCGTGGCTGGACCGCGCGCTGGGGGCCCGGGCCGGTTCAGCCGCTGGGAGACCCCTGGGCGGGGCTCTGCTCGCCGGAAGCGCGCGGAGCTCGGGGAGGAGAGCCCCCTCGGCACGCGCTGGTGCCCCAGCCTCCGCGCTGCGCGTCGGGTTCCGGCGGGCGGGCGGGCGGGCGGGCGCCGGAGTCACACATGATGTCACAGACAATGACACAAGCCGGCGTCTCACCCGACTCGGCGCCCGAGCCGCACAATGTCACACCCGGGACACCTGGCGCGCCGCGTTCGTGGCGCGAACGCCCGGCCAGGCGCGCGGCCGCCCTCCGCCTCCCGCCGCCGCCCTCCGCGTCTCCCGGGGCTGTCTCCCGGGGCTGTCGCCCGGCGCGGGCGGGCCGGGGGCCGGAGGGCGAGCCCCGCGGGCGGGCTGGCGAGCGGGTGATGTCACGGGCAGCGGTGGGTGGGTCACCCGGAGGTGAGGCGCCGCCGGGCGAGTTCAGCGAGAGTTCAGCCGCATGGCATTAGGCAAATGAGGCCCGGGCCGGGTGGGGGGTGTGTTGGGGGAGGACACCGGGACCACCCCCTGCTCCCCGCCCCGTCCCCTCGCCTCCCCCGGCGCCGGGCCGGGGACTGACCAAACCACGGGGGACGCTGGGGGCCGGCACCGGGACGCGGGAGACGCCCGCCCCCTTCCGCCCCCGCCTCCGCGAGCAGCCGCCTCCGCGAGCAGCCCCCGCCGCTGCGCGCCCCCGGCGTCCGCCCGTCCTCCGCCGCCGCCTCCGGGGCCTCCCCGCCGTGCGTCCCCCCTTGTCTCCTCCCCCTCCCCGGGCTCCCCGCTCGCCCGCCACAGCCCTCCTCTCGCTGTCGGCTCCCTGCGTTTGGCCCGCGGCAGCCGGACCCGCCGGGCAAGGGTTAAGCCAGGGGCGGCGCCTGGACGGGACGGGCGGAGGGACGGGGGCGGGGCCGCCGGGCGGGGCGGGGCGGGGGCGGGGGCCGCGGCCCGCACCTCGGAGCTCCTGCGTCGGCGGGCCGCCCCGGGCCTGGCGGAGGCGGAGGCGGAGCCCGCGGGGGCCCCACCTCCACCCGGAATCCTCGCCCCGGAGAAGCCCGGGAGCCCCGGCGGGGAGGAGGAAGCGCCCGGCGCCCCCCCACCTCCCCGCCCGCCGCGGCCCGCGCCGATCCCGCCCCCGGCCGGCGCGCTTGGGGCCCGCGGGACTCGGCCTCGGACAGCATGCGACTCGCGACGGGGCCCCCCTCGAGGTGGGGCCGCTGAGTTCCCGGGCCGCGGCCGGGCGTTCCCGGCGGGGGGAGCCGAGGGACCCCTCCCCCACGCACAACTTCCCGGCTCTCCACCTGGGACCGGCGGCGCGGCCGGCCGCGTAGACGCGGGACTCCGGGCGACGGGCGGCCCCGGCTCCGGTGGCGGCCGGGGCTGGGGCGGGTACGTGGCCCTCGCCCCCCAGCTGCTCTCCGCGGATGGCGCCGCCGGCGGAGTGAGGGAGGCCGCGCGCAGGACGTCCCCGCCCCGACCTCTTGTCTTCGCGGGGAGGATGTACGAGAGTGTGGAAGTGGGGGGGCTCACCCCCACCCCCAGTCCCTTCCTTGTGGTGGATTTTTATAACCAGAACCGGGCCTGTTTGCTCCCGGAGAAGGGGCTCCCCGCCCCTGGCCCCTACTCCACCCCGCTCCGGACTCCGCTTTGGAATGGCTCAAACCACTGTAGGTACCGGCCTCCCCCTCCTGTTGTAGGAGCTGGGCCAGGGGGGGCGGCGGCGCTCCCCGTCCCCCGGGGGTGCGGGCCTGGCGCGTCGTGGGGTCGGGTCCCTACTCCTCACTCGCCGAGGCTCGACGCTGGGGTGCCCTTGCTGGACGATTGGACTCTCCCGAGAAGCCCGGGGTGCTATTTCTGTTACATCAGGGCTGAGGAACTTTGGGGCTTTCTCCCTTCAGGAAACGTTTGTTCATCTGTCCTGCCAGTTGAGGCAGGGGAAGCGAAGCCCTTTGGCCCCCAGTTTATATCTTCCTCTTGGAACATGGTAGCTTCTCAGCAGAGTGGTTCTTTCTCCCACCCGGGAGGGTGGGGTGCAGGTCCTGTCTAATCTGCTCTGAGGAGGAGGGGCCTCTTTCCCAGATCCCACCCGTCAAAACCTAGGGGAGAGCCCCCCTCTTGTGCAACAGCTGCTGCCCCCAGCCCTTGCCCTTGTGTCATTAGAGTTGGTGTCAGGGGACCGCTCCATGTCTTTGGTGTTGGCAGTGGGGTGTGGCAGGAAGGGGCAACTTCATCTGACACCCGTCTGCGATCCTAACCAACCCTTGCGTCTTGGGGAGGGGCACCTGTCCATATGATGGTCGTTCTGGCCCTGGACACTTGGCTGGCATCTTTGAGGTTTCCGTCCCAGGAATGGGGGTGGGGAGTGGGGGAGAGGCGGCTCTGGTAGGAAGAATCTTCCCTCCTAATCTGAATCTGGCTTGTTCTCTGGGAGATGAGTTTGGTTTTTGTGGGTCTGGGGCTGCCCTGGAAATGAGGGATGCATCCCCTGCCAATCCAGCTGTGTCCTTTTGTTACCTTGTTTACATTTAGGGTTGGGGCTTGCATTAGGCTAGGCTTGTCCCTAAGAGGGGTGCCGATGAGAACCCTAGAGTCCTGGTGGCCTGCTCACCTTCCCACTGTCCTCCATCTGGGTTGGGGCCCCTCTGGAAGGGAGGGGCTCGGTGCACCCTTGGGAGCTGTGAGTGCCTGGGGTGCACACCTGGGCGTGTTTGTACCCAGCGGTGAGGTAGTGTACCTGGGTGGGAGCGAGCCGGCGCCTGGGGGCTATTGTTACCTGGGTCGGGTTTCTTCCCTTTCCCTGCTCTGGGCTCCACTCTTCCCTGGAGCTTCTCTCACCCTCCCGACCGGCTGCCAGGGAGGAGGGGTGGAATGGGTCCCTGGAGGCCTGGCAGACTGGAGAAGGTTGAAGGGTAGCCCCCCAGCTCCTTGGCTCTAGGAAGAGAGAGACCTGAAGTGGAGAGACATCGCACCTCTGCCCTTCCCAGAACCACCTCACCCCTAGCCTTTCCTATTGTCCAGCCCCCTGACCTTTGCCTCTGGGGACAAGTGGCTGGGTGGCTGCAGGCTGCAGGCTTCCAACTGTGGGAGGGCTGGGAGGGTGCGAGTGTCGAGTGTCGGCTGACTTTGGTCAAAGGGGAGAAGTAAGAGGTGTGACACCAGGACCCTTCTTCCCACCCTCCAGAGGTGGAGGAAGGTGTTTTCTCCCCAGGGGGATAATTGGGGCAGAGCTGCCCTGGTCACTCCCTCCACCACGTTGGCCGCTTTGCCAGAGGACTGGGAAGCTGGGATCAGACCTTGAGCTTCAACCCCATCTCTTCCTTTATTACTAGGGGGCACCTCCTGGTTCCCTGGACCCACACTGGTGGGGGAGGCAGAGCATGGAGTCCAAGTCTTGGGTTTGGTGAGGCTAGTGAAGGGGAAGTGGAGGCCTGTTTCCCACATACTCTGGGATTGGGTAGAGCTAGAGGCCTTTGCTCCCCTCTTCCCACAGTCCCTGTATAAGTGTGTGGACATGTCAGCTGGGGTGCCAGTGGGCTCAACCCCAAGCTGTGGGCTGGGAGTGGTGGGTGTGGGAGTTGTTTTGAGACACAAGAAAGACCCAGAGCCTGCTGGGGGGAGGGGCGGTGACTTGACCCTGTCTGGTGTACCACTGCCTTGTGAGGAACCCCACGGTGTGTGTAGAGGTCCTATGGTGACATTCCTCCTCCACTGCCTCCTGCCACCTGCACCAAAGGTGGGAAGAGACCCTTTCAATCCTGCAGGGCCTCAGGGACCTTGCCTCCCTCCTCATGGCCCCCGTTTAGGGGCACTGGAGGACCAGGGGTCCACAGGATGTGGCTCCCCGTCTGTCCCCCACCAGTCTCACCGCTCTCGCCTCCACCCGCTCCCAGACGTCCAAGAATGTGAAGCACGTGGATGCCCGTGTTGGGGGGAGGGGGAGAGATGCTTATCGGGGGCGCTGGGCTAGGGGCCTGCTTCCGCCAGCTACACCCAGAACTATCCCACCCACACCCCTGGAGGGGAGGAAGGGCGGTACGGAGGGGGGGTCCTGCGCCCCCTCCGCCGCCTCCCCCCTGGGGGAGCTGTGAGGGGAGCTGTGGAGGAGCGGGCGCCAGCTGGATTGGGAGGGGAGCCGCTGGCCAGGGGCCCGGCTTATTTCCTGCTGATCTCCTCCAGGAAACCGGCCCCTTGTGCGAGCCTGCGAACGGCTTTGGGGCGTGGGGAATCCAGAGCGATGTGCCTGCTGCCCCCTGTCCCCTGCCCCCGTCCCCGTCCTGGGGAGGGGAACCTGGCAGCGCCGGCGGGAGGGAACACCTGGCTTCCTGGGCTCCAGCCCTCCGTGGAGCGCTGGGACTTGGAGCCGGGAAGGTGTGGTGCTCCTGCAGCCTCCTCCTTCTGCAGGAAGCGAGAGCTTTGTGGGCTGGGGCCTCTCTGGGAGGGAGGTGAGCAGGGAGGGGCCGGCCCCCCGGTAGTCCTTCCCCCAGAGGTTGGGTGTGCTGAGTTAAGGCTGTCCTCACTACTGTGGAGGCTGGGGGGCGGGTGGCTGAGTGCCCTAGGCTGCTGGCTGGAGGCCTGGGGAGGTGGGGACTGGGCCAGGGCTCTGGGTTCAAAGGGCACAGTGAGACACCTCGGAGCAGTTACCTGGGTGACAGGTGGGGATGTGCAGGGGTGGGGGTGCAGGGCATGCCAGAGCTTCAGAGGCAGCTAGCTTCAGCGGGGTGGGCCAAAAGGAGGCCTCATCAGCCCAAACTAGCTCCCACCTCAGCTCATCTCCCTCAATCCTGCCAAAAAACAATTTTCAAAAGCACGCTCAAAGTTCTATAAACACCCCCTGGACTTTGCCTTAGCTCCAAATGTCTCTGGGTCTTTGCCCCTTTCGTCAGTCTCTGGCCCTAGAGCTGTCTGTCCCTCCTCCCAGTATCCTGTGTGTCTCCCTATGCCCTCCCCTCTCTCAGCGTACCTCAAAGCTCCGTCTGTCCATTCTCCCCCTCCTGCCTGGCCTATTTTAGAGGTGGGGCCTTGGGTGGGTAGGCCTGGGGCAAAGGGTGGATGGGGAGGGCAGAGGGGGGAGGTCAGTGCCTCCATCCTCTGCTTATTGGAACGCTGGCTGGGATTCTAGGCCATGGTCCCCCCACACCCCCTTGTCCTTGACACCCCCTCACCACCACCAGTCTGGATTGTCTATTGTTACTCCTTTTACGTCTTGGAAAAAGTTAGCACAACAAAGGGCTCCTTTGTCGCTCACCCCTCTGCCTCCTGGCCTCACCCAGGCCCCCCAACCCACCCCACCCCCCCAGCAGCTGTTCTCAGGCCTCTCGCCTGTCTGATTTGCTTGTCTGGCCTCAGGGAGGGGGAGGTGGGGGGAAAACCAGGCCAGGGCAAGTTTAGTGTTGGGGTAAGAAGCAGAGGGCCAGGGAAGGTCATTGAAGAGGCTGTGGATTGGTAGGGGTATGGGCATCCACTGTTCCTCTGCTGTAGGCTGGTCTTCTGGGCAGGGACAGGGGCCCAGGGCCACAGCGGTGCTGGTCAGCCAGGCTGACCGGGGAAGTGGTGCCCAGGCCCTACTAAGAGCCAGGAAAGCCCTGCCAAGGCCATTGGCCTGGTTCCCTGTCATCAGCGCCTGGCAGTCCCTGGGGTGTCTGCAGGTAAGGGGGAGGGTGGTCATGTGCAGCCAGCCCCCAATGTCCGGCTGCTGCTTTTCTCTGTGCCTGGACTTTGGGGCCACGTGATTCATGGCTTGTAAGGTGCTTGGACCAAGAGCTCTGGGACTCTCTGAATTCCATAACCTTGTGTGCTGGGGTTTAGGGTGAGACTAGGTAGGATTCTGGGGTGTAGGAGGGGGTCTGAATCTACCTCCTCAGAGAGACATCTTTGCCCCTCCTTGGCCCTGGACAAGTAGACTTGGCAAAGGCTCTGGCGGATGCCCAGTGGTACCTTGGGAATCTGGGATTGCCTCGGTCATCCAGCACGATACACCTCCAGCTGCCCAACCAGACAGCTCCCACCCAGCCCAGCACAGACAGCTCCCACCCAGCCCAGCCCTGTTCTGCCTGGGGTGATGGGCAGGGGGCCAGGCACTGGGGAGGATTTGGCTAGTGGGGGCTGCCCCTGTTGGCTGGGTCACACACACACACACACACACCCGCCCGCCCGCCCGCCCCCCTCTCTTGGAGCTGAATAACTGGAGGGGAGGAGGGTAGTAACCCGGACATAGTATTGAGGGCAGACAGACAGAGCATTGATGGGAACAGACCCCCCTTTGTCATGCTGCTTCCCCCAGACAGGGCACCCAGAGCAGTGGGCTTCCGGGGCCCAGAGGGACTCTCCTCCTTGTCTCCAGGGGTCCCTCTGCTTATCTCAGGGAATCCCTACCTGCTCTGCTCCAACATTTGTGACTCTTCTTTGCACACCCTGCCTTGGGTCCCTGGCCAGAGGATTGTTTAAGTGGGGGAGGGGTTGTGGCTACTGGCAGTGGGGGGGCGGGGAGGGAGCGGAAGCAGAGGGGGGTGGGGGAGTGGCCGCTTTGAATATCCTGTTGACCCCAGTTTCCTCTGCCCCCAGCTTGTGTCCTCTTCCCTCCCTCCTCATCAGGCCTTAACTCCTTCCTAACTTGGGGGAGATGGGGCCAGGCTGCCCTGGGACCAGGGCTTGAGAGCCAGGCTGACTCCTGGCCCCACCCCCCAGGTATAGCTCTGTCTACATACAAATCTGATAGTTTATCCTCTGATATTTCTGATTTTGAAGGTAGGGTCCTGGGAGAGTAGGCAGGAGTGATGGGGCGCTAGAAGCTTCATTGGCAGGCTCATTGTCCAAGCCTGGCTGAGAAGTCCCAGCTTTCCTGAGACTGTCCCTGCCCCAGAGTGAGAGTCCTGGTGGCAGTGGGGAGGCTAGGAGAGGCTCCTGGGGGAGATACTGAGGCAGAGTGAGCATGGTATCAGAGATGGTGACCTGTGTCTCTAACCACCTCTCCCCTCTTCTCTTTCTAGCCATTGAGACCCAGAGCAGCAGTTCCGAAGAGATAGTGCCCAGTCCTCCCTCGCCACCCCCCCTCCCCCGCATCTACAAGCCTTGCTTTGTCTGTCAAGACAAATCTTCAGGCTACCACTATGGGGTCAGCGCCTGTGAGGGCTGCAAGGTGAGTTGAGGGGGTCACTGAGAAGGACAGTTCTGATTAGATAAATGGGGTGTCCCCACTGCCTAGTCCTGGAGCATGCTGTTGTTGCAGGGTCGGGGGGCTGTCTCTGAAATTGCTGCTCTTGATACCATGCCAAAGGTGACAGAACTTTGGAGAGAAAGCTGCATTCGAGCCCTCCTGTAAATGATCAGGAACCCCCAAACCAGAGGTTCACCCTCCTTCCTGAACCCCTTTCTCCATCTCCATCCTCCAGCCGGCAGGGCATACACCCGCCCTGCTACTGCTTGCTGCCCAGGTTGTCATAGCGAGCTGGCTGCCAACTGGCTCTTGGCTAGGGACCCAGGAGGCCTGCCCCCAATGGCCCTGCCCGAACCTCACCATGGCAGCCTGGCAGGAGGCAGTTAGGAGCGGGCGCCCTGCCTTGGCCTCTCCTTTAGGTGTCCAAGCTGTGGCATCCCTGGTGTCTGACCGGATTTCCCCATGCCCACATTGGGCTCTAGAGCACAGACGTGGCTGCCACCGTCCCAGCAGCTGTCGGCCTGGCTTCTTCCCCCAGTCTCCCCAGTGCCCGAACCTGTGTATTGGGATTGGGGTGCAGAAGCTGCTCAGCTTTAAGGCTTGAGGCACTGGGCTGCCCCTCAGCACAGAGTGGCTATCCCCAGGTGTGGGGCAAAGAGCAAGGCAAAGCACAGGGCTTTGGACACTCTGTGTCTGCCTGTCCTGTCCGGTTGTTCCCAGTTTGCCTCTGATCTGCTTGTCTGGTCAGCCTTTGTGCAGCCCCTGGCCAGCCGGGTCATGTACACAGATAGGATCATGCACATCTGCCTGGCCGGTGAACACGTGTCGTGCTGCCATACTCCTGATCGTGCGTGCATCTTCATCTCTCCGGCCAGCCTGTGTGTGTCTCTCTATGGCCTCCTCTTCCTGTGCTCTGAGCCAAGGGCTGTGGGTTCCAGAGCTCTGCCTCTCTCCCATCTGGTCCCATCTGCCCCCTTTCCTGACTTACTAGTGGCCCTGAGGTCCTTTTCCCCAGGAGGGAGGAAGCCAGAACTGTAGGTCTAGGTTGTGGGAAGACCGCTGCCCACCTGCAATGTTGAGGCAGGTACTGGGATCCTTCTGGGGGGTGTCCTTGGAGGTGGACTGTTTTCTTCACCTTTTCATTACCTTCTCCTGCCCAGGTAGGTGATGGCCAAAGACCTGGGGCAGCCCTTGGACTGGCCCCTCTGTCCCTGAGGCTGGAGGCCGCAGGCTGGCACTGCTCCCACCATGGGTGTGGCTGACCTGACTCCTTTTCATCCATACCCAGGGCTTCTTCCGCCGCAGCATCCAGAAGAACATGGTGTACACGTGTCACCGGGACAAGAACTGTATCATCAATAAGGTGACCCGGAACCGCTGCCAGTACTGCCGGCTGCAGAAGTGCTTTGAAGTGGGCATGTCCAAGGAGTGTGAGTGCCATGGTGCCAGGGGCCGGCTGTGCATTAGGCAGAGCCTCCTAATGACTATGGGAGTAGGAACGTGTGGATGTGTATGTGTGTGTGTGTGTGTGAATGTGCGTGCCTGTTGCGTGGTGTGTGGGCTTGCGGTTAAGGATGGTTTGTATATAACTCCGAGGACCTGTCTGTCCGTGCGTCCCGCCAGCTGTGTGCCCGTGTGTGGGCAGCCATCCCTGTTTGCACGTGGCTGGCTGTGTGTGCTCACACAACGTGTGCATGTGCGTCTGCTTCCAGGCCCTGCTGGCTCTGGGGCGGGCTCAGGGCCTACCTGAGGCCCTCCGGATTATGCATCATAGGGGAGGGCTTGCAGCGGGGGTGCTGGTTGGTATTTGTGTGTGTTGGTAGAGGCATACGGCTGGCACAGGGATCTACAGGCCATTGTCTGGTGGAGCCAGGGGCTTCTAGTTGGAAGAGAGAATTGGGACTTCTCAGATCCCAGAGGAGCTGGGGGTTTCCAGTCTGGGCTCAGCTGAGGCCGGAGGGAGGGAGGGAAGTAGGGAGGGAGGGGAGGGCTGGACAGGGAGACCCTCTTGTGTTGAATCATGGGTGTTGCCGTGGTGACCGGTGATTGATGATGTCAGAGATAAATGACGCTGACAGACGCCTCCTTGTCTGCGTGGCCGTTGCCATGGAGCCTGAGCCTTGGGGGAGGGGGTGGGGGAGGGGGACCACGGGGACCCCCCCCCAGCCCTCTGTGGGGAGGGCAGCAGAAGAGGGAAGTGGGGAGGGGATGTAGGGGGGACTGGAGGAGCCCCAGGTGGGAGCAGAGGGGCCCCTGCAGCGGGGCCTGCCACCTCCCACCACCGGAGGCAGAGGACGTGTGGTCTGGTGCCTGGGAAGTGGCAGCTCTGCGCTGCAGAGTGGGTGACAACTTGGGACCCTTCCCTTCAGGGCCCATCACCGCCGCCTCCCGTCGCTTCTGCTGCCTTCCACTCCCAGAGCTTTTCAGCACAGAAGGACCAGGGTGGGGACCCCCCTCCCTCCCACCGCCAGCTCCCCCTTTCCCCCCCTTCCCGCCTGCTCTGTGCCCCCGAGCTGAGCAGCTGCCATTTCAATAGAATTAAAGCTTCCGAATGATAAACGTCTTGTCACAGCTGCAATTTTCTCTTCCCAAATTATCCCCCCCACTCTCCCTCTCCCTCTCCCTCCTCTCCCTTGCACTTTATTGAATTTGCAGAATCGACATGAGTGATCTCCAAATTATGCCAGCTCCCCCCACCCCCACCCGCCGGTCCCCTCCCCGGGCCCCCCCACCCCCACCCTCTCTTCCTCCATCGTCAGCAGCCGCCACCACTGGCCCTGTGAGTGATTGTGTGTCTGGGATAATCGGCTGGTAACGACCCCATCGCTTCTTTAAAGCCGAGTGGTGTGTGCGGCTCAGCGCCCCTGGTGATTTGTCAGCTCCCCCGGCTAATGGGCCGAGAGATTCTCCCGCCCAGGCCCCCACTTTCAGGCTGGGGGGCTGTTCAGAGCCCATTCCAGGGACCCCCAGGGAGACTGCTGCCCAGGAGGGCTGGGGGCCAGTGGAGGCAGGAGGCAGCAGAGGGAGTGGGGGGCAGAGCACGAAGGTGGGACCCTCTGCACACTTGCCCTCAGCCCCGGACACCTGCACACCTGGCGTGTGGGCTGGCGTAGGTGTGTGGGAGGTGGGAGCACAGGGGCCATGGGCTGGCCAAGGAGTGTGTGTGCTGCGGTCACGTGCCGGGACAGGCCTTGGCCTGTGGGTCAGGTGGGCATGGAGGGGCGGGCCGTGTGTTGACACCTTACCCGCCTGTGCACCTGTATGTGCGCATTCACACGTGCACTCCTGCATGTGCACTTCTGTGCGCGTGCGCCAGGCCTGGCCGGGTGACTTCCTTGGCAGCCAGCGGCTCTGTGTGGGGAGGAGCTCGGGCGGGGATGGGCCCCTGCCTACACCTGCTGTAACCCTGGCCTCTGCCCTCCACAGCTGTGAGGAACGACAGAAACAAGAAGAAGAAGGAGGCGCCCAAGCCCGAGTGCTCTGAGAGCTACACGCTGACGCCCGAGGTGGGGGAGCTCATCGAGAAGGTGCGCAAAGCACACCAGGAAACCTTCCCTGCACTCTGCCAGCTGGGCAAATACACTACGGTATGGTTTCCCCCATCCTGGCAGGGTGGGGTGTGCCCGGGGCCACAGGGCCCATCTTGCCCCTCCTCACTCCTGCCCGGGCTTCCGTGTTGTCCCTTCCCCTCTTCTTCCTCCTACTGCTTCCTGATCAAGGAGATCTCAGGAAGTGAAGTGGGTGGAGGGCAGGCCTGTGGGGGCGGCAGAGTCAGGCCGAGAAGGGGTACATGAGGAGAAGGCCCTCACTCTCCCCCGTCCTCTCAGAACAACAGCTCAGAGCAACGTGTCTCTCTGGACATTGACCTCTGGGACAAGTTCAGTGAACTCTCAACCAAGTGCATCATTAAGACTGTGGAGTTCGCCAAGCAACTGCCCGGCTTCACCACCCTCACCATTGCTGACCAGATCACCCTCCTCAAGGCTGCCTGCCTGGACATCCTGGTGAGGGTCTGCACCCTGCCCACCCGGGTACTGCCCCTGAGTCCTTGGAGGAGGTCCTGCCATTCAGATAACCACCTTCCCCAAACACATCTGGAATCGATCTGTCCAAGCGCCTCCTACCCAAATGTCTACCCTTCCTTTCCCCAACGTGTCCACCTGTTCACTTAGCCCCTTGGCATCTGGATGTACACTGCTTCACCCATGTACCCACACACGCACCCATCCACGTTCACCCCATCTTTCCGCTGAACCTTTCACCCCACTGCACATCTGCCCATCTTCAGTCTAATAAAGATTCACCTAGGACCCTGTGTGGCCAGGCCTTGAGCTGGGTGTTAGGAATGGAAGTGGACACAACATTGGCCCCTCTCTTGAGAACCTTCTGTGGGTAGAGGCAGCAGATACATAAACAGAGGTTACCAAACTGTGCTGAGCACTGGCTGGAGATGGGGAGGGCTGTCCCTTCCCTGAGGGAGAGAGAGCCAGCTGCAGGGGGGCGGGGGGCAGGGAAGGTGTCAACAGAGGAGGGAGCATCTCGGGTTGTACAGAAGGGGCACATGGGAGGGCCCTAATTTAAAAACAGGGTGTGAGAGGACCAACGGGGTGAGACCAGCTGGATTCAGGGGAATGCAGGGCATTTGGCGGGGCAGAGGGTGGCCAGGCTAGAAGCAGGATGTGCATGGTAGGGAATGTCATAGTCAAGGCTAGAGGACTCTCCTCCTTGACTTCCTTAATGGGCTTGGCCCACCTGTCCCCTCTTGGCCACTTCCAGGGTGGGGAACCTGGGAGGTGACAAGGCTGAAGCTTCCTGGTAGGGATGGGGTGGGAGGAGCAGAATGTGGCATTTCTGGGTAGTCAACTGCCCCAGATGCAAGAGTTTCAAACCTGGATCAGGGTTTGAAATGGTTGAAGCTGATACACATTCATGGAATTCTGCTGTGAACCCAATCCTGGGAACTGTAGACCTAAACCTGCTAGGTCCTTGCCTCCTAAAAATTCTAGTTGCTGTCTAGATTCTCTTCATGGAGACCAGGTGATCTAGATCTGCACTGTGCAGTAGCTGCTTGCTGTGTGTAGCTCTTTAAATTAAGATTAGATTCCATTCAGTTCCTCAGTTACACTAACCACATTTCAAGTGCCCAGTGGCTACTATTTGCGTGGTACAGACATAGAACATTTCACATCATTGCGGAAGGTTCTATCGGACGAAGGTTCTATCGGACTATCGGACGGCACTGGTTTGGCTGCCCGCCAGGTGGTTGTGTGGGGATGCTGGTACTGGAAGTGCTGGGGAGATGGGTCAAGTCCCTGAGCTCGTGCATCCTCTGCACCCAGATCCTGCGGATCTGCACGCGGTACACGCCCGAGCAGGACACCATGACCTTCTCAGATGGGCTGACCTTGAACCGGACCCAGATGCACAATGCCGGCTTTGGCCCCCTCACAGACCTGGTCTTCGCCTTCGCCAACCAGCTGCTGCCCCTGGAGATGGATGATGCTGAGACTGGTCTTCTCAGTGCCATTTGTCTCATCTGTGGAGGTGGGCAGGGAGCCTGGGGCTGGGGAGCCAGGTTCAGGGTGGTGGGGCAGCCCCCAGAGTCCCTTCCAGGCAGCAGCCCGGGCTCAGATCAGCAGGGGACCTCGGCCTTTGTCAGGCCCTTCTCAGAGGGCTGAACCAAGAACCCAGAGGGGCTGGGGCGGGTCTGTGGCCACACAGTAAAGGAGTGGAGCTGGAGACTTGACATCTCGTTTGCCATTTGCAGGCCATGCCCTTTCTAGGGGGCTTAAGAGTGAGGGCTTGAGGGTCAGACCACCCAGGTTCAAATCCTGGCCAGCTTATGACTTTCAGCAGGTTGCTGAACTTCACTGAGCCCCCGTTCCTTTAAAATGGGGCAATAATGGTCTCCGCCTCATAAGGTTGATGGGGGGCGATTAAGAGCGTAATAAATAAGACACAGTTTGTCTCCAGTAAGGCTCAGTAAATGTTGGCTGCAGTTATTATTTGATTGTTAATGAGAGTTTTGACATTGTGCTGGTATCCATGGTAATGGGTGGGTGTGAGACCTACCTGGTCATCCTCCCTTTGCCTGAGAAAGACACAGCCTGTGTTCGGGCTCCCATCCCTATGAATTGAGCTGTCCGAAAGGACAGTGTGGGCAACACCAACCCCAGATGCCCTCTGCTCACACTTAAGAGCCTCTCAGGGCGTTTCTCACAGCACACAGACCTGTCCACTGCTCTGTGTGGGGAGGTCCCGGGAGCAGAGATCCTCAGCCTGTGGCCTGGGCCAGCGTGCCCCCCAGTGGCCGAGGCTGGGAGCGCGGCTGTGTGCCTTGCTTGTCCCGGCCGCTGCTCAGGGGGCGTCTGCTTCCTCAGACCGGCAGGACCTGGAGCAGCCAGACAGGGTGGACATGCTTCAAGAGCCGCTGCTGGAGGCGCTGAAGGTCTATGTGCGGAAACGGAGGCCCAGCCGCCCCCACATGTTCCCCAAGATGCTGATGAAGATCACAGACCTGCGAAGCATCAGTGCAAAGGGTGAGGCTCATGCCCTGTGTGTCCGCGAGAGCTGGACTCCCAACACCCTGCCCGGGACCCCCTGCCCATGCCCAGAGTCAGGCCCCCTACATGTGAGCTGATGCCCTATGCTTTTGTGCCCACGACGATGCCCAAACTCATCTGGACTTCACCGGGTCCACATGACCTGCTTGTGAGCTCGAAGCTGGCATTGTCACCTTTGCACGGTAGTTGAGGGCATGGCTTTGCCACCAGAGCGTATGGGTGTGCACTGAGCAGGTCACCCAGCAGCTCTGAGCCTCACCTTCCCATCTGAGGAATGGGGATGATGGTGGTGTTCACAGCTGTTCTTGAGGGGTCTGTAGGAGAATCCATAAACACAGCACACAGGAGCCCTAGGCAGTCTGATGTCAGGGCCTGAGCTTGAGACAGCTGCTGCCCCTAGACTTGGCGGCTCAAGAGAGTTGGCTTCCGTCGAAGAACTGAGGCCCGAGTTCGGTCCATAGTGGATGTCCATGTTGGTGGAACCGGCCCTCCCACCCGTGCCCCCTCCCTCCTGGAGCTTTGTGAGGCCAGACCGGTATGCTGACCTCAGCTCCTCCTCTCCTGCAGGGGCTGAGCGGGTGATCACGCTGAAGATGGAGATCCCGGGCTCCATGCCACCTCTCATCCAGGAAATGCTGGAGAACTCCGAGGGCCTGGACACTCTGAGTGGACAACCGGGGGGCGGGGGGCGGGATGGGGGCGGCCTGGCCCCCCCACCCGGCAGCTGTAGCCCTAGCCTCAGCCCCAGCTCAAACAGAAGCAGCCCGGCCACCCACTCCCCGTGACTGCCCGTGCCCGGTGGACACAGCCCTCACCCCACGCCCTGGCTTTTCTCTGCCTTTCTACCAACCATGAGACCCCTGCCGGCCCTACCCCCCAAACCTGTCCTCCCTTTCCTCGGGGACAGGAGGGAGGAGGCCGTGACTCTTCAGATGGAGGCCTGGGCAGGAAGGACTGCCTGCTCCTGCAGCCTGGGCTGACATCACGGGCAAGGTCGTGAACTGCGTGTGGACCGCTGGTCCTGGGCCTCAGGATGGAGCCTGGGGGCCTTGTGTTCATCAAGACAGCCCTCTGCCCCCCTCGCCACATCTTCATCACCAGCAAATGCCAGGACCTGGCTCCCCCATACTCAGAACCCGCAAGCCATTGCCCCCCCGGTCGGGAACCCCCCCCTGCCTTGGTTGGTGACAGAGGGGGTGGGCCAGAGGGGTGGGGGGTTCCCCCTGTACATACCCTGCCATACCAACCCCCAGGTATTAATTCTCGCTGGTTTTTGTTTTTATTTTAATTTTTTTTTTTTGGTTTTGATTTTTTTTAATAAGAATTTTCATTTTAAGCACATTTATACTGAAGGAATCTGTGCTGTGTATTGGGGGGAGCTGGATCCAGAGCTGGAGGGGGGTGGGCCTGGGAGGGGGGAGTGGCCCGGAAGGGGCTCCCACTCTCTCTCCATGTTCCCACACCCCCTAGCCCTCCTCCCCAGCCTTTTCCTCCTAAGTTTTCTCTTTAAAACTGTGAAGTACTAACTTTCCGAGGTCTGCCCTCCCCTACTCCCTCTGCCTAACCACTGGGTGTGGACAGTTTCAGGCAGCCCCCAGAATGAGGAGGCTTCCCACGAGAGAGGGCAGGGGCCCAGCAAGGGGGGGCCTCAACATACCCGTGTGTTTCTCAGCCCCGTGGCCTCGGCAGAGCTGCCTGTCCAGCAGGGCTCACGTCATCCAAGCCCTCCAGCCCCCACCGTGAAGGGGCTGGCCAAGGAGTTCAAGCTGCACCTGTCCCCCAGCCTCACAGCCACCAGCACTGCCCACAGGGCCCCTAGACACACACACACACACATACACACACACACACCTGCACAGATGGGCCAACAGACACACTTGGCCTGAGTTCCTCCCATTTCCCTAGCCTGCCCCCCGCCCCTCACTCCATACCTGTACCCCCTCCTTGCCCCGCAGGACGGGCCTCCAGGGGGTCCCCTCCCCTCACCCCCTGCACCCCCAGGCTGGGGGAGCTGGCTCTGCCCTGCCCTCCTTGCCCCGGGGTTGGGGTCTCCTCCCCTCAGAGCCCGCTGGTGCGCCTGTTACTGTTGGACTTTCCACTGAGATCTACTGGATAAAGAATAAAGTTATATTTATTCTACACGTGCCTCAGAGCCTCACTGCCTAGCTGCCTTCTCTCACGGTGTGGGCAGGGAGCTGGGGATGGGGGGTTGGGTATGAGCAGGGGGGACAAGTCGCCTGCCTGGCTGTGCTGGGGTCTCTGGTGGAATAAGCTAGGCCTGGTCTAGGGGTCTACACAGCCCATGTCAGGGAGTTCCAGTCTGGAGGTGGGGAGGGGACAGGAGGAACTGTTCCGACCTTCAGAGAGTCCCCAGTCCGAGGGAGGAAGCCAGCCCCTGCCTTCGGAGAGTCCCCAGCCCTTGGAAGTCAGGGCTTGGGTCTGGGGGGTCACTAAGTGGCAGAGGAGTTCTATTTTGGACTCGACCTTGAGGAGTGGTAGTTGGCATGGGTACCTGGGTCAGGAGCCCTTGGTAACCTAACAGGAACATAGGATTGGGGGGAAGCTTAGAAGGCCAGCCCATCCATCCCGGTGCCACCAAGAAGGACTGTCCTACCCTCCCCTGCCTGCCCTTGAAGTCACTCTGTGGGCAGGAGGCACAGAAGACAGGTTGCAGGGGAACCTGGTTGCTCCTGGTTGAGAGGATCAGTTGTGACAGGCAGGTAGTGGCATCAAAGACCAATTTTGGGGCAGCCCCAGTGGGTCAGCGGTTTAGCGCCGCCTTCAGCCCAGGGCGTGATCCTGGAGACTCGGGATCCAGTGCCACGTCGGGCTCCCTGCATGGAGCCTGCTTCTCCCTCTGCCTGTGTCTCTGCCTCTCTCTCTTTCTCTGTGTGTCTCTCATGAATAAATAAATAAAATCTTAAAAAAAAAAAAAAAAAAAAAGAGCAATTTTGTCCACCCTCCACACTACACGTCAAGGCCCAGTGAGGGCAGTGTCCTTGCCCAGGGTCACACAGTGAATTCATCGCAGATGGGGGACCAGTACTCAGGACTCCCACGCCTCAGCCAGAGATCTTTCCTGGAGCCCTGATGTCCCCAGTGAAGCGGCAAGCACTGAGGTCTGAGGGTCCTGGGGGGTGGCAGTGTAGGCTGTGTCTGGGGGCGGTTAGCAGGGCGCCTGGGCAGGGCGAGCTCCTTCCATGGGGGTGGGGTGCCTGCCATTTCCATTTCGGCCACCGGGTGGCGGCAGCGCCTCACTTATCTCGCCGTCCGGCGGGCCAGCGTGCGTGTGGGGACAGGGGTTCTCGTCCTCCAGCAAATTTTTTCTGACACTTTGACTAGGACAGAAATTTAACATAACATACCTGCCCACGTGCTTTACAAAAATCACTATGCTATCACCCTGTAGCGTAAAGGAGAAACAAAGGAAAAGGATTATGAATTTCAGTGTGTTTTTGCCCATGATGACATCATCCTATGATTGCTTCTGCTTTTAATTAATACATTGGGATTTAAAAGATGTGAGAAGGTTGGAAGCCATTCAGTACAAGAAGCCCAGGAAACTTAAGGAGTATGGGTGAATGTTCAAATAAAAGCTGGCAATATATAATAATAACCGTACCAAAAAAAAAGAAAAAAGTCCCCAAACAAAACCCTAATAATGTCTTACATGTAAAACAGATCAGGCTTTGGGCTCAGGCAATTATAGAGAGGTTTGTGTGACATTGTGTGACTGTCCCGTGGGACATCCTAAAGTCATGTGTGACCTTTCTTAAGATTTTATTTATTTATTCATGAGAGACACACACACACACAGAGAGGCAGAGACACAGGCAGAGGGAGAAGCAGGCTCCATGCAGGGAGCCCGACATGGGACTGTGGGACTCGATCCTGAGTCTCCAGGATCACGCCCTGGGCTGAAGGCGGCCCTAAACCGCTGAGCCACCCGGGCTGCTCTCTTTCTTTCTTTCTTTCTTTCTTTCTTTCTTTCTTTCTTTCTTTCTTTCTTTCTTTCTTTCTTTCTTTCTTTCTTTCCTTTCTTTCTTTCTTTCTTTCTTTTTTAAAGTAAGCCCTGAACCTGACCTGGAGCTCAAACTCATGACCCCAAGATCAAGAGTCACATGCTCTACCGACTGAGCCACGGGTGACCCCACATGTGACAACTCTGTACTGTAGGAGGGCATCATGGCATTTCTGGCCTCTCCCTACCAAATGCCAAGAGGGTTGCCCTCACTGTGGCGACTAAAGCAGCAGCCCCACCTTTACAAAGTGCCCCCTGCCCCAGTAGTACCTTTGGCTGGAGCTTGAGGCTGCTTTCCATGGCTCACAGTCCATCGCTGCTGAGTGGTTTCTCAACCACCACACAAGTGACATTTTGGGCTTAGGGATTCTTTGTTGGGGTGGGGGGCCGTCCTGTGCATGGGGGGATGTTTAGCAGTATCTCTGGCCTCCCACGGGGCATTTAACCAGGCCTGGGGCAAATATCAGAAGGCTTCGTGGAAGAGGTGCCCCCTCCCAGCTGAAGGTCTAAGGGGAAGAGTCAGCAAGCAGGGGCACAGAGGTGATAAATAGCTTCATGTGATCACAAACCATCACCAGCTCTGTGCTTTAACCATTTCCGTTGGAATGCTGGAAGAAGTAAGTTGGAGGGGCAGGGATGGGCACAGGCCAGGGCTGGTCCAGGAGCCGGACTTGACCCTGAGAGTGATGGGAGTGAAGGATTTCAAGCCAGTGAGCTAGCTGTTCAGATGGGAATTGCAGGGAGCAGAGTGGAAGCCGTGGGAGCTCTCCAGGCCACCGGTGACAGGGCTGGCCCTGGGCAGACTCTGAAGGGGTGAGAGTGCATGAGGGGAAGAATGCTTAAGTGGCAAAATGGGAAGACCAGGTGATTGACAGGACATGGGAGGCGGGCAGAAGACAGGCTTTGGCAGTAGTTGGTGGAGGTGGCCTGGGTGGATGGAGACATCAACATTGAGATGGGAAACTAAGGCAGTTGGGGTTGCATTTGAGGTGCTGGTGACCCCCACTCCCATCCCTTACTCTATTCCAGCCACATGGCCTTCTTGCTGCCCTCAAATACCCCCAACGTATTCCTGCCTCAGGGCCTTTGCACTCACCATTCCCTCCACCTGGAATGCCCTTCCTGGAGCCAGCTTCAGGGCTAGCTCTTTGCTACATTCTGTTCCAGGGTCACACCTCAGGGATAGTCACTGTCTCGCCTTATTTTGAGCAATACCTGGTGGTATATTCTACTGCCCTCCTTCCCACCAGAATGTAAGCTTCACGAAGGCAGGTTTTGTTCACTATTGAAGCCCAACGTCAAGTTTGCTCTGTTCGATACAGTTGTCACTAGCCAAGTGTGGTGACTGGGCCTTCAAAATGTGGCTGGTCCAAACTGAGATGTGCTCTAAGCATAAAACACACACCAGATTTCAAAGACTTAGTACAAAAAAAAAGAATGTAAAATATCTCCTTAAGACTTCTTTATATCGATGATGTGTTGAAATAACATTCTGGATATACTGGGTTAAAGAAAATATGTTATTAAAATTACTTTCATCTGTTTCCTTTTACTTTTTAATGTAGCTAATGGAAAATTTAAAATTACACATGTGGCTCACATCCTATTTCTCTTGCACAGTGCTGATCTTGAACATTGCCTGGCGTATAGTATGTGCTCAACAAATATTTCTTGAATGAACACATCTGGAAAACAGCTGGATATCCCCATCTGAATTTGTTGGAGGTCCAGGCTTTGCACACATAACTGACTGTCATCAGAGAGATGTTGCTGCCTGCCATGAGCATGGATAAGCCTTTGGGCCCCAGAGACACCTTCAGTTCCTCATCAACACAAATTTACTAAGCACCTACTATGGGCCAGTGTGGAGGAGCAAGCAATGCCATCCAGCAGATGTGCTCTGCCTGCAGAGGCATGGGTGCTATGGGGCACCTAGTTCTGACTTGGGTGTGGGCGCTGTGAGGGAAGGCATCTATTTCTTCCCTAATGAGACCAAAAGGTAGGCAGGAATTAGCTAGGTGAGGTGGGAGTGCTGCAGACAGGCAGGCTGCTCCAGGCCAAGAAACAGCACGTTGTAACATCTAGAAGGAGATTGGTCACTATGCCTGGTAAGAAGAGGAAAAACTCTATGCTTTGAGTGCAGAAACCATAGGAAGCCCATGCAGTGGGGCTGGGGCCAGCGGGGACAGGGTTGGGATTTCAGAAGCTTCATCCAGGCACTGGACTTATCCTGATGACAGGGAGCCCCCGAGAGAGTAAGCAGGAGGACCATTTAGAAAGACCCCTCTGCCCGCTGTGTGCAGTACGGGCCGGAGAGTCCAGGACAAAGAGGGGGGGACCAGGGACGTAGGAGAAAAGACGGTAGAGTGGGTGGTGGTGGCCTGCTCAGCAGGGTTGGATAAGGCCCAGGGCGTGGTCAGATGGGGCCGCTGGATGTCACTTAGGTCCTGGGTGAGCTTATGGAGATCAGCACCGCTGGGGTACAAGGGAGGAAGACAGATGGGGCAGAGAAGATACAGGAGGGGGACAAGAGGCAGCCAAGTATCCCCCCAGGAGGGAAGATGGTGGTGGCTGCAGGGAAATGCAGGGCCCGGAGCACGTTTTAGGGCATATTTCTTTTGAGGATGGAAGGAACTTGGCCATGTTTATGAACTTGGGGAACAGCAGCCAGGTGAGGAAGTGAAGACAGAAAAGAATCCTGCTGACCCTACTGCCCACCCCCACTGTGCTTCCATCAAAGGGAGGGTTTGGCCACCCTGGTCTGGCGACACAGTCGAGCGTGTGGATGGTGCCCACAAGCCCTACAGCTCTGGGGCCTGCCCAGGGGGAAGGGGCACCTCTCTCCTCCCTGTGTGGGCTCCATTAAGAGCGGAGAGCTTCTGCAGTGCCACTGTGGCTGTTGTTGGCACCTTGCCAGAGATCTCCCTCTCTCATTCTCCCTCACAGCCACACATAGACATACACACTCACACAGGACATACAGATGCACACATGCACAGGACTCACACACACAAGGTATACACACACACACGGAGAGCCCGCGTAGGATGTAGCTGTGCACACCCAATGCACACACACAGCTCACTCAGGACACATGCATGCACGCGCACACACAGCTCACACGGGTCTTACATGTGCATATGCACACACAGCTCACGCCATACCTAGTGTACATGTGAGCACACACCTAGGGCGGCCACCCAGCGTGAACAAGGGGAGGCCCTTGGGAAGCTGGTGTCACGATTCTGTTTCCTGGGCACCACCGGAACCTCCGTTTTGCGCCCTGCTGTGTCCTCTTACGCGCTCTCCCCAGCGGCCCCCGTCCCTTTCCCTGCCACGTGGATGAGGCTGGCATCGCGACCTGCCGCAGCTCAGCCTCCGGCCCCACGCCACCGCCACCGCCACCGCCACCGCGAGCGCCGGGAAGCGCCCGGGCGGCCAAGGTCGCGGGGACAGCCCGGCGGGAGCCCCTGCGGCCCGCCCCTAGATGGCCAGGTCCTGGCGGGCGGTGGCCAGGGACGCCTTGTCGCGGGCGGGCGCGGGGTGCGCATAGGCGGGCGGGCCGCAGGGGGCGGGGCGCGGCGGCGGCGGCGGCGGCGGCGGCGGGAGCAGCTGCGCCCCCTCGTGCGCGCGGTGGCGGCGGCCGGCGCGCGGGCGGCCCTTCCAGAGCAGGTGGCCCAGCTCGGCCACGCTGAGCAGCGCCGAGAGCAGCCCGACGGCGAAGTAGAAGAGCACGAAGACGGTCTTCTCGGTGGGCCGGCTCACGAAGCAGTCCACGGTGTGCGGGCAGGGCGCGCCGGCGCACGCGAAGTGCGGGGCCACGCGGAAGCCGTAGAGCAGCGCCTGGGCCGCCAGGAAGGCCAGCTCGGCCAGCAGGCGCAGCGCCACGCTCAGCAGGTAGCAGCGGCGGCGCGGGGACGGCCCGGGGCCCGCGTCCGCCTCCGCCTCCGCCTCCGCGCCCGCGCCCGCGCCCGCGCCCTTGCCCGCCCGGTGCACCGCGTAGATGACGAAGAGCACGGGCGGCGCCGACAGCAGCAGGATGTGGAAGAGCCAGAAGCGGTAGTGCGAGACGGGGAAGGCGCGGTCGTAGCACGTCTGGCGGCAGCCCGGCTGCAGCGTGTTGCACACGAACTCCTCCTGCTCGTCCTCGAACACGGCGCCGCCCACGGTGGCCAGCACCAGGATGCGGAAGATGAGCATGACCACCAGCCACAGGCGGCCCACGAGCGGCGACTGCAGCTGCACGGCGTCCAGCAGCGAGCCCAGGAACGCCCACTCCCCCATGGCGCTGGGGACGCGGGGGGGGGGGGGGGGGGTCAGAGGCCGCCGACCAGCGTCCCCCCCAGCCCCCGGGGGGGTCAGCTAGCCCTCCTCTGACCTTGGGGCGAGGCAAGGGCTCCGTTAGGCCTGGGTTCAGCTGGGCTATTGTGGTATCTAGGGGACGCGGGGGTGGGGTGGGGTGGAGGGCAGGAGGGGTTAGGAGGTGCGCCCCTGTGGGTGCCCTTCTCCCCGGGACCACAGGGGCTGGGGAGGAGCCCCACCCTGGTGCTCCAGAGTCCAGATCTGTAGGGAGTGAACATGGACATCAAGGAGGCGCGGCCACCCGCTGCACCGTGGAAGCGGAGACCCAGCGGCGCCCTTATGTGCTCGAAGATGCTTTCCATGGGCGACCATGGTGCCTCCAACCCCCGACTCCAGATCCCCCCTGGGAGAGGTGGGAGCCAGCAGACCCGGAGCCGCCTCACCTCCTTTCTCTGCCTGTCACTTCTCTCGCCCCTCTCATCCCACTGAACTTCTTTCAGAATTGGGGGGTGGACACAAAAGTAGTCCCACTTCCATAACTCTATCAGTAGTATCCTTTGTTGGAGGTGTCCCCCACCATCCCACCCCGGAGTGGCAGGGTACAGGCCCAGCCCTCTCCCATCTCCTCCCTGGTGTCCCTCTACTTCCAGCCTCCCACATCTCTTGAGAACCTCCTCCAAGGGCGTGCACGCACACACACACACACACACACACACTCACCCAGGTCCCACAGGCCCCTGGTGCCCCCAGACCCTCACCTGACCCCACTCACCCTGTGGCTGCAGCTGAGGTGTTAGAGCTGAGGGAGGGATCCTGGGAGATGGCTGGGACTTGTTTCTCCTAGGCTCCTTTTCATTTTCCCTTTTGGATTTGGCCAGGATGGATGACAGGACAGAATGGCCGAGAGGGGCTTGCTCTCCCCCTTCTCTTAAAGGGACAGGGTGGCCCTGTTGGCTGGCTCCACCCTTGGGAACAGACACAGGGCCATGCCCCTTGCTGGCCTTTGCCAGCCCTCCCTTTCGATCCCTAAGCCACCCCTACCCCTACCCCCATCCCACTGCTGTGTCTCCTTCTGGGAATGGGGGAGGGGGTTAATCAGAACCAACTGCTTTTGACAGGGGGTGCGGGATGTGGGTTATGGAAGCCCACCTTACAGATGCCCCCAAACTGGAAGGTCTAGACCCACTATTAACTGACTGGCAACTTCCGGGCTGGAGAGAGGTTTGGTGCTGAGTTGGGGGCAGCAGCACAGTCACTGAGCTCTTCGGGCCAGTCTCCTGGTGTGTTAACTGAGGACACTGGGCCATCTGACCTCCAGGTTTCCTTCCAGTTCTATGTCTTAATGCTAAGGTCCCAGTCATATTAAGGAGAACAAAGAAAACCTGGGCCCAGAAAAAGATCCCATATGGAAACCATGAAGGCATCAAGAGTGGTCGGCATTGGTGGTTAAAAAGCTTTTGCTTGGGGCAGCCTGGGTGGCTCAGCGGTTTAGCGTCACTGTCAGCCCAGGGAGTGATCCTGGGATCGAGTCCTGCGTCGGGCTCCCGGCGTGGAGCCTGCTTCTTCTCCCTCTGCTTGTGTCTCTCATGAATAAATAAATAAAATTAAAAAAAAAAAAAGCTTTTGCTTTCTTCCCACTTTTCTGTAATCTCCAGATTTATTATAATAAGCATGTTATTTTATAATGGGAAAAATAAATAGACTTCTCTTCCCCTATAAGGCTCTGAATCACATCCTCTGGCTCTAGGTGGCAGGAAAAGCTGTCCCTTAGAGAAAGAGTCAGGATGAGTCATGGTGACCAGAGTGGCCAGGGAAGGGATCCCTGAGGTTGAGACATTCTGTTCATCCCCTGTAGGCCTTTCTAGGAATCTGCCCAACCTGCACACCATTCCCCTCCTTCACCTGCACACCTGCTCTCAACCAGGCCCTGTGCTGAGCCCTTCACACAAATTAGCTCATTTAATCCTCTTGACGACCCTGGCAGGAGGGAAGCTGGGACTCAGAGGGTCTCAGCAACTTGCCCACAGTCACACAGCAAGTATGTAGCTGGTCGCTGTCTCAGGCCTGGCCTGACTGGCTGGGAGCCCATGTGCTTAAGCCCGTCATGGAACTGTCCTCCTTCTAGCTTGGGTTGCCCAGGGTCTGACAATCCCCAGGGCTTCTGGGGGCTCTGGTGGACCCAGACTCTGCAAGTGGACCATGACTGTCCCTCTCTGAATGGGGAGGCCAAGACTCTCCTCCTCCATGACATTTCCTCTTTCCTTTAGCCACGGGGGCCTGTATAATTTTCCATGTGTTGACAGAGACCCCCTGGCCCAATTTCAGGAAGGGGTGGGAAATGTGCCCTTCACCCACACTGGCTCAGCGGCCCAGCCCAACCTGGAAAAACCCTAGGTTAATGATGGATGTGCTGGGGAACCCTCCCACCGTCAGGCAGAGTTCCCTTGGGAGTGGGCCTGGGTGGGGAGACACTGCCTTGGACAAAGTCCAAAGGAAAGCACAGGCTGGGGCCCCACATTCCAAAAACAGGATGTGGGGTGGGGGCATGGCTGACCTTCCCAACCCTGACCTCTGCCTGCTTCTGGCAAAGCTGCTCCCCGACCCCCGACCCCCAGCCCCAGCCATGGGGGCTCAGGGACACACCTCATCATCTCTCCTGCCTGTCCAATGGTCCCTGCCCCTGTACTCATGGTCCCTGCTGGGTCAGGCCACTGTCCCAGCCTGGAAAAAACCCATCAGGTTGTCTGCCTGTCAGAAGTGGGAAATGGCAGAGCTGGTGGGCTCGGGTGAGGCAGGCGCATGGTCACACTGCAGTGTCCCCAGCCCTGGTGCCACAGGGCCAGACAGGGGAGACTTCAATCTCTGGGGCCCATCGTCCTTCCCAGATAGCGCTGTCCAGCCTGAGAGGAGGTGTCACTGATGCTATCCAGGGCTGGCGACACATGGCCCCATTCTTGGCCATACTTAATATCTGGAGCTGGGCTGAGAGGCCCATCCTGCCCAGGTTCACAGTCAATCTCTGTCCCAGACACTTCACCCTAGCCTGTGAGGCTGTGGAGCCATTCTGTGACACGGGGACACACATATGCAGGCACCGCATGGTTGTACCCAGTAAGTGATATCATCAGGGCACGATGGTATTGTCTCCTCCCTCTGCTACTCTAATGTTTTTTAGTCTTTATAGAAATGCTGCCTTGGGGCGCCTGGGTGACTCAGTGATTGAGCGTCTGTCTTTGGCTCGGGGCGTGATCCCTGGGTCCCAGGATCAAGTCCCACATCGGGCTCCACCCAAGGAGCCCGCTTCTCCCTCTGCCTGTGTCTCTGCCTCTCTCTCATTGTCTCTCATGAATAAATAAAATCTTAAAAAAAAAAATAAATAAATTGTGCCTTTTAGTGAGGCTTTCCTTAGCGGCCCTGACTAGAATTAACCTTCTACTCCTTGTCCTCTTTCTCAATTTTATTTCTTTTGCACCGATCACTATATAACATACTTGGTACTTTTTATTTTTTATCCCACGTAGCACCCATCTCCCTTAGCACGTAAGCTCCATGAGGGCAGAGTTTTGGTGCCTTGTTCACTGTCCCGTGTTAGCACCCGGAACAGCTTCTGGCACATGGTAGATGCTCAGTAAATATTTGTCAGGTGGATGAATGAAGTGGGGTGGGAGGGTCGCAGAGGCTGCAGCTCATCTCCCCCCAAGACCCTGAGAACGGGGGTGGGGCACATGCCTCAGTTGCTCACTCTGATCACCTCTAAAGCTTGTGATCACTTAAATGGCCAATTTGGTCTGAGATCAGTAATCATAATGTCCGGTCCTGGGTAGAAATGAAAACTCCAAGACGGGTTAGTGGTAAAATTCCTCTCTTGTCTTCCTTCCCAGCTTGGCCAGGGTGGGGAAGGCGCGGGCCCCAAAGGGTGGGCGCCTGGTTTCCTGGTTGCCCTGCAGCACCTCCATAACACCCCCACCCGTCCCGCTGCATCGTGTCTGACCCTTCAAACTCTTTCCAGGCCTGAAGATCCTCCGGACAGGCGACCTTCTGTCCCCAGGCCCTCAAGGCTCCCTGTCCTCTCCGGGGGGCTTCAGCCTGCGGCTCCCAATACCCCCCGCCGGCTCCGTGGTTGCCTCACACACCGGACCTGCCTGACCTCTCCCTTGGCTCTACAATTACTTAACACCAGGTTCGGAGGTAACAGCAAAACTAGTAGACAGTGGCTTAAACAGAGAAGCTGGTTCCCACCCCCCCCCCCCGCCTCTTTTAAGATATTTTATTTATTTATTCATGAGAGACACAGAGAGAAAGGCAGAGACACAGGCAGAGGCAGAAGCAGGCTCCATGCAGGGAGCCCGACGTGGGACTCGGTCCCAGGATCCTGCTCAACCGCTGAGCCACGAGGCATCCCTGTTCCTCTTACATAAAAGGAGGGTGGTGGGCTGTTCATCGATGGCAGGGAGCTCTGCGCCCCAAAGTCCTGGGGGAGCAGGCTCCTTGCAAACCCCTCCCTGGCTATGGCCCTCGTTCTCCACGGTCAGGTCAGCAGCACTGCACGCAGGGCACGGAGTCGGGACGAAGGCTGGAGAAATAAGCGCACCGCGGTCTCTCCCAGAAGCTGCCCCCGTGACCGACTGCTCGCATATCATTGGTCAGGATATCCTTCCGCAAGGAAGGCTGGGAAATGTAGTCTTTCCCCCCTCCAGGTGGCCTCGCGCGCAAGAAGGGGAATTTCACCCTCCCCGTCACAGATCTGCTCCTGTTACTGGCCCTCTCCGCTTAGGTGGTGATTCAGAGAAACTCAGTTCCCTCAAGTCGGCCCCTACCAACTGAATAATTCTTGTTCTTCTTCTTTTTTTTTAAATTTATGATAGTCACAGAGAGAGAGTGAGAGAGAGGCAGAGACATAGGCAGAGGGAGAAGCAGCCTCCATGCACCGGGAGCCCGACGTGGGATTCGATCCCGGGTCTCCAGGATCGCGCCCTGGGCCAAAGGCAGGCGCAAAACCGCTGCGCCATCCCCCAACTGAATAATTCTATTCAGGTTCTCAGCGGATTAGGTGATGCCCAGCCGCGTTGATCTTCACTCAGCGGTGATCTTTACTCAGTCTACAGATTCAAACGCTAATTTCTTCCGGAGACGTCCTAAGAGACACTCAGCTCTCTGGGCATCCCTTAACCCAGTCAAGTTGACACATACAATTAACCATTACATGGTTTTCAACATAGCTTGCAGACACCCTCAGATTTTGCAGTGGTGCCACACATGAGTAACAGGCACCTGAGAAGGATTCCTGGCTGTACAGGTTCAGCATCATATTAGAACTAGAATCCATATATTACTTTTATAATCTGAAAAAAATTATGGTTATTTTCAGCTGGAAAGAAGACATGTAACATTTATTATATTTGTAAACTATAGGAAGATGCAAAGAAGAAAACATAAATCACCCAAATTTCATTATCCAAAGGAAAACATGACATTTTGCTGCAACTTGCAGTTGGCCTTTCTTTCTTTTCGTTTTTTTTTTTTTTTTTTTAAGAATTTTATTTATTTATTCATGAGAGACACACAGAGAGAGGCAGGCTCCCTGTGGGGAGCCCAGTATGGGACTCCATCCCGGAATCCGGGATCATACCCTGAGCCAAAGGCAGATGCTCAACCACTGAGCTACCCAGGTGTCCCTGCAGTTGGCCTTTCTTTCTTTTTTAAAAGACTTTATTTATTTATTTATTTATTTATTTATGCATGACACACACACACACACACACACACACACACACACGAGAGAGAGAGAGAGAGAGAGAGAGAGAGAGAGAGAGAGGCAGAGACAAAGGCAGAGGGAGAAGCAGGCTCCTTGCAGGGAGCCGGATGTGGGGATCCCAGAACTCCAGGATCACGCCCTGTGCAGAAGGCAGGCGCTCAACCTCTGAGCCACCCAGGGGAGCCCACCTGCAGTTGGCCTTTCAATGCACAATAGCATACTTAAATTTCAGATTGCATCAGAATTAACTGGAATGGTTCTTTCTTTTCTTTTCTTTCTTTCTTTCTTTCTTTCTTTCTTTCTTTCTTTCTTTCTTTCTTTTTCTTCTTTCTTTCTTTCTTCTTTCTTTAAGATTTTGTTTATTTATTCATGAGAGACAAAGAGAGAGGCAGAGGAAGAAGCAGAATCCGTGAAGGGAGCCCAATGTGGGACTTGACCCCTGGACTCCAGGATCACACCCTGGGTGGAAGGCAGGCGCTAAACCGCTAAGCCACCCAGGCGTCCCTCTTTCTTTCTTTTTTAAAAGTAGGCTCCACTTCCAGCATGGAGCCCAACATAGGGCTTGAACTCACAACCCTGAGATCAAGGCGTGAGTGGAGATTAAGAGCCAGACTTCACCAACTAAGCCATCCAGTTGCCCCTAACTGGGGCACTTCTTAAAACTAGTACTTTTAAGTCCATGATCATGGACCTGATCATTTAAATTTCTAACAAGCTCTCAGGTCATGCTAATGCTGCTGGTCTAGGGACCACACATAAAGGAACACTGGTGTGTGGTTTACACCTTGGCTTTTCCAAGTTGCGTCTCCAAACAGCAGCACTGGCATCACTTGGGAAATTGTTGATAATGCCTCTTCAGACCCCACTCCAGACCTACTGAGTCAGAAGTTGCAGTTCAACAAGATCTCTAATGGATTTGTTAAGTACAAGTTTGAGAAGCACTGGTTTATGTTTGAGACTCACACTAACAGCTTTTTAAAATTTATTGTATTTGTAAAGATTTTATTTGAGAGAGAGAGAGAGAGGGTAAGTGAGGTAGAGAGCATGAGCAGGGGGAGGAGCAGAGGGAGAGGGAGAAGCAGACTCCCCCTGAGCAGGGAGGCTGACACGGCAAATTCCAGGACCCTGGGATCATGACCTGAGCTAAAGGATGATGCTTAACCAACTGAGCCACCCAGGTGCCCCTAAAACTTAGCTTTTTATTGCACTATTTACACAGTAAAACACACCATTTTATAATATAATTCAATGAGTTTTGGTATATGGATAGTTTTTGTATCCTTTTTCCCTGATACCCAATACAATGACTTTCCTGTGCTGTTAAATGTTCTGGGAAAATATGATTTTTAATGACTCTGTAATACATGGTAAGGGTGTACCAGTTTAACCATTCTTCCATTGTAGGACACTTATTCTATTCCCAATTTTTCACTAGTGTAAATAGCTACCATGAATGCTTTTGGACACAAACCTTTTGTTTTCTGGACTTCAGAATAATTTTCCAAAAGTGGAATTACACAGGAGAGGGACACTGGGCGGGTCAGAACAGATATCTATCACTCTAGAAGCCAGTTAATGAATTAAAAAATTTTTGTCTTTGGGTTTTAGGAAAATATGGCCAGAAATCACTTAAAAAATTCTCTTGCAGCAGGAACAGTGGGTTACAATGTGTTTTAAAAGAAAAGGCTTAGTAAGCTTATTGTATTATTTATCAACTAATGCAAGTTTTGAATCCTTTCTTTTCTTTCTTCTTTCTTTCTTTCTTTCTTTCTTTCTTTCTTTCTTTCTTTCTTTCTTTCTTTCTTTCTTCTTTCTTTCTTTCTTTCTTTCTTTCTTTCTTTCTTTCTTTCTTCTTTCTTTCTTTCTTTTTTTTCTTCTTTCTTCTTTCTTTTTTTTTTTTAAAGATTTTATTTATTTACTCATAGGACACACAGAGAGAGAGGCAGAGACACAGGCAGAGGCAGAAGCAGGCTCCACACCGGGAGCCCGATGCGGGACTTGATTCCGGGTCTCCAGGATCCGGCCCCGGGCCGAAGGTGGCACTAATCCGCTGAGCTGCCAGGGCTGCCCGAATCCCTTATTTTCTAACTATTCTTTTGCAATTCTAATGGATGTGGCCTGTATTTATCTAAGCAATGTTTCATGTGTAGAAAATAACTATTCTATTAAGGGTCTAAATGTATATATAACCAGGTTTATTACCACTAGAATTTTTATCTTCTAGAATGTCAATTGGCTTAAGGAATGAAGTCAAGAGATATATTCACTTGGAATCTTAGCAAGTACATTGCGGATCAGGAGCAAATTTCTACTTTTAAAACAAGATTTTATTTATTTGAGAGAGAGAGGGAGAGCAGGGGAAGAGGGACAAGCAGACTCCATGCTGAATGTGGAGCCTGACGTGGGGCTCAATCTCAAGATCCTGAGATCATGACCTGAGCTGAAATCAGGAATTGGATGCTTCTACTTATACAAGGTAAATGTTTTAGACTTTTTTTTTTTTCCTAAAGAGGGTTTATGTGCTTTCCTTCTATAAACAAATGCATACTTAGATGGGAACTGATTTGTTGTTTTTTTAAAGATTTTATTTGAGAGAGAGCATGTGAGATCACAAGTGGGAGTGCATAGAGGGAGAAGCAGACTCCCCACCAAGCAGGGAGCTGGATGCAGAAATTGATCCCAGAAGCCTGGGATCAAGACCTGAGCTGAAGGCAGACACTTAACTGACTGAGCCACTTCACCTCTAATTTGTAACCAGGCTTCTTCACTCTATAAGGTCCTGGGTATCTTTTCATGTCAGTCAGTAATATATATGATCATTCCTAAGAAGTACCTGGTATTTCTCATTGTACCATAATTTGTTTAAGCTAATTATCTGACTGAGGTCTCCTATTGTTGGACATTGTTCCTTTCAATTTTATTATCAACTTCAATAAGCATCTTTGTATGTGGCTTTTCTTGAGATAATTGTAGATTTACGTGTAATTTTGAGAAACAAGAAATCCCTTGTACATTTTGCCCCATTTTCCCCTCATGGTAGCATTTTGCCAAATTATGTAACTACGAGAGATTTCCTGTGTTTCTGTGTTTCATGGCTTTTTGCATGTCCTCTTTTTTTAAACTTAAATTCAATTAGGCACATGTCCCAATTCTTTTTCTTTTTGAGAGAGGGAGACAATGTGGGGGTGCAGAGGGAGAGAATCTTAAGCAGGCTCCACACCCACTGCAGTCTGAGGATGGGCTGTCTCATGACCTGTGGTGAAATTAGATCAGACGCTTAACCAACTGACACCCAGGCGCCCCATGTTCCAATTTTTATTCTGAACTACATTTCTTAAAATGAGAATTGCTAGGACAGTTTGACCTTTTGGCCCGGATTCTGATGAAATGGCTCATTTTTCCAGATCTTCATCAACCCGACCGTTGGGGCTAGGTTTAGGCCCCTGTAACTTGAGATTACTTTTCTTCTGGCACATTTATTTTTATTTTTATTAAAAAAATTTTTTTTTAATTTTTATTTATTTATGATAGTCACAGAGAGAGAGAGAGAGAGAGAGGCAGAGACACAGGCAGAGGGAGAAGCAGGCTCCATGCACCAGGAGCCTGATGTGAGATTCGATCCCGGGTCTCCAGGATCGCACCCTGGGCCAAAGGCAGGCGCTAAACTGCTGTGCCACCCAGGGATCCCCTCTTCTGGCACGTTTAAAAAATTATTTATTTATTCATGAGACACCCAGAGAGAGAGAGGCAGAGATATAGGCAGAGGGAGAAGCAGGCTCCATGCAGGGAGCCTGATGTGAGACTTGATCCCGCGACTCCAGGATCATGCCCTGGGCCAAAGGCAGGTGCTCAACTGCTGAGCCACCCGGGCATCCTCTTCTGGTACATTTTTAAATGGTTTTGTTTTTGACATTTAAATATTGTCTGTTTGAACTTAACTTTGGTATAAGATGTGAGGAAGGGATTGGATTTATCATTTCTTTATCTTCTAAATGATTAGCTAGTTGCTGTAATGTAATTTACTGAGATCATCAAGAATTATCTCCTGATTATCAAAATAGTTGTTAAAGCGATTAAAAAACTCCACCCCCCCCCCAAAAAAAAATGGGATGCCTGGGTGGCTCAGCGGTTTGAGTGTCTGCCTTTGGCTCAGGGCGTGATCCTGGGGCTGGGGATTCGATCCCACATCAGGCTCCTGCAGAGAGCCTGCTTCTTCCTCTGCCTCTCTCCATCTCTCATGAATAAATAAAAATCTTTAAAAAAACCCCCAAAAACCAACCATGCATATTTGAAACTACTTGCACATGGAGGGCCAAGGCCTTCAGAGTATGAAGGAGATGAAGAGCTTTGTACCCATGTATAGAAACCTAGGGAAATATCTGATTGGCCTTGATTAGGTCAGGATGCCTATCTCTTAGACCTATTACTATGGCCAGGAGCTGTTAGGTAGGTACACCAGCAATAGTTCTCGGTAGGGGAAGTGAAGAGGGGTATATTTTAGAGTAAAGAAAAAGGTATAATGCAAGGGAAAAAAAGGCAACCAATGGATTGCAATGTTTAGAACATTTTATTAAAGTAAAATACTGTTAGAATTAAGTGAAATAGAAAAACATAGTAAATATTTACAAAAACATTGATAACACCAATCAAGTCACACACAGAAATGCCTTAAAAAAACTTCTAAGTTGCAAATTATGGAGATTCTCCAAAATGGATATAACCACTCACTGCTGAGTATTGATGGCATTGGTATAAGATCTCTCCGTCCCCCCACTTTTCTGCAATCCAGTGCTCCCTAGATATTTGTTGTTTGGGAGATTCAAACTTGGGAGACAGGTCGAGGTGACAAGTCAAGAATTGAGATAGTCCCATAACTTATGGCCTAATTTTCTTCACCCTATTGACTGTGTTGAGGCTATACAAACATAGCCAGGCTGTTTCTCTTCAGCCTCTGCTAACATTCAAATGGATAAATTTCTCAATGCTTGAGCAGAAATTCCGCACACGAAAGGCTGAGTGGGGAGTATTTGTACTAGAACTATAAAATTCTATCTGATGGAAAATTACCTATAAAACTAAGGTAAAACAGAATTAATCATGTGGTATCTCATATTTACTGAAAGTAGGAAAAGAGGTAGACTAGACACTTTTACAATTTTAGCTTAATGAGTAGTCAATAAGCTATATTATGACGAAGCGAACATACAACCATCTTCAAAGTCCAGAAGAACTTAAAATCAGATTCTAAAGACAAGAGACACTCCAAACAAAGACAAAGCAGAGAAGAAAACAATGCCCAGGAGGTGGCCATTATTCGGACAGTATTATAAAAGGGTAATAGATACTTGTACTCTACACACTTCACTTTGATGGTTCTGAATTAAAACTATCTCCCCCCAAAAAAATTCAGAGGGGAGGAAATTAAAGGATTCAGGTAATTCTAAAACCTGTCTTGGGCTCGATAAGACCGTTACTTAAAATAATCACATTTTAGAACAGATCATCTTCATCTGATTCTTCAAGGTACTTTATAGGTTTCCTTGCACGTCCAGATTTGGCCCGAGGAGCCACACCTGAGTCTAGGTCCAGATGGAAGTCTTCACTCTCCCCCTTGGATTTCTATAAGAGGAAGTCCAAATAATTAAAATACATCAACGGACTACAATTCAAGGAGTTTCCTTTCTTCTAATTAGTTAGAAACAGAACTAAGTAAGGCAACTCTCATTGACTAAGTGGCATATTTTTAAATGTAACTTTGTCATAACTAGTAAAAGCTAAATGGATTATGAGATTTACATTTTTTTAAAAACATTTATTTATTTGAGAGAGAGAGAGAGAGAGAGAGAGAGTACAAGTGGTGAGGGCAGGGGTGGGGAAGGCAGAGGTAGAGGGAGAAGAAGGCTCCCCACTGAGCAGGGAGCCTGACATGGGGCTCAATCCCAGAATCCTGAGATCAGGACCTGGCTGAAGGTAGATGCTTAACCAACTGAGCCACCCAGGCACCCCACATTTATTTCCTTAAAAATGTGTCAGATTAAAAAAAGTGTCAGATTACTAAAAGCAATCTTGGTTTTTAAAACACCTAGAACAAATGGACTGACTAGGATAAATACTCACCTTGTTTGTGGCTGCTTTAGAAATCATCTTCTCAAAATTAGAGTCGGAATCATCAGAAGTGGATGGCTTCCTTTTGCGGTGATTTTTGGTTTTTGGGGGATCAGGCTTTTGAGAGACATCAGAATTTAAGCCTGGATCCTTTTTGGTTCCTTTTGGTGCAGCCCTTTTTTTTGCACCTGTAGTGGAGGTGGAAGACTGACCTGCAAATCAACACAGGCATTCATCATGTGCCCACTCTTAGATAAACTGTTCTGTGAACTTTCTTTAGCAAGCTGTTGATTACTTATATTTAACATAAGAAAAAAATCTCACAGAGCTGAAAATACATTACAGAACCAAAGTATTTTTAAGCATCTTTTTTTTTTTTAATAAGAAAGCACTCTTTTTTTTTTTTTTTTTTTTAATTCATTCAGAGAGAGACCGAGACAAAGGCAGTGAGAAACAGGCTCCATGCAGGGAGCCCGACATGGGACTCGATCCCGGATCTCCAGGATCACACCCCAGGCTGCAGGTGGTGCTAAACCACTACACCACTGGGGTTGCCCAGCATCTATTTTTTTTATAGGTTTATGTATTACAGTAAACTTTTATACTATTTATAAACTCTGTCCCTGTCATATAAATGAGCTAGATAATGCCTGGCATTTTGAGAAACATGCTGATTTTAAACCTTTTGATCACCAGTTTTGATTATGAAGATCTAAATAGTTGCTTCCATTTGGAAAAGGTTTAATTTCATTACGAGTAACTTTTGGGTATAAAAAATTGAAATTGACTTGTGGCAGCCAGTTACTTAATCCCAATATTAACCCATCTGAAAGACTGAAGCTCACTTTTTGGTGCTATCTTCTTCACGGCCACCTTCTTTTTAGGAAGGGGGTTTACAATTTCAGTTTCAGCCAAGAAATCAGCAGTAGAACCTGGAGAAAGTGGTACACTGTCCTTGGCATCATCAGCATCAAGGTCCATTACTTCAAATGGAAAGGAAAATAGTACACATAAGCAACACAACAAAATCTGTTTCCTGCTCTGAATCCCCATTTAAAAACCAAGTCTGAGACTTTTCTTGAATATTTAAAACACACGCTTATAAACTTTTATCTAATTTCTGGATTCTTCATGGGCAGGTGTTTTTTGTACCTTTAGCGTCTAGCACAGTAAATGGCAAGCACATGCTTACGTTCAGTATATCAAGTGTAGAACCTCTTTCTGAGCAAAACTAATCCTAATGAACATCAATGTAATGCTACTAAGAACCCACATTTATTTTCCAAGGCCGGACTTAGATAATGCAGTCTGGTTAGAACCCAGCTGGATCTGAGTGCCCCAGTAAAGCAAGACATCTCACTATTTTTACTTAAATACATACCTGGGGGGGCACTTTTCTGTGGCTTCAGTTCTTTGGCAGTACGTCTAGAATTAAAAAAAAACAAAACAAAATAAAAACCAACATTCTGACAACCAATTCTAACTGTGTCAAGCAACAAAGAATATATCATTGGCTACTGACAACAATCATGATAAAATTCATATTAGAGAACATACTTTGGGGAAGCTTTGGCCTTATGTGGGCTGACATCTGATGGAACAGAATCCTCATCTTGAATTCTTTCTTCAAAATCTGAGAAACTGTCGTCTAAATCCAAATCCACTGTGAATTTGGTTTTTGCTATAAAAAACATACATAGACAAAGAATAAATGAGGGTTTACAGAAGTATTTAATCTACAGATAGAACATTTCATGAAGATTTAAGCTTTCATCTTCTAAAAGATGCTTTCGTTTTTCAAAAACTTAATAATCACTGCTCTATAACAATTCCTGGCCATTCAGATCTTTCAGCACATCTAGCATGTTGTTCACTTTTCCTTACTTGCTGCTCTCCGTGGCTCTACCTCTCGTGGAGGGACATCAAAGTTACTTTCATTACTGCTCATATCTGATTCTGAATCAGACCAGGGGTTTCTCTTCTTTCCTTTTTTGATGGGTTTAAACGGCAATGTAGTTTGCTTCTTTGTCTTGGTACCTAGAAGGGAGATAGGAATTAACACCCTTTACATGTTCTTCGACTCACTTTTCTCCATCTATAATTCATCCATCTTTCAAATATTTATTGAGCTCTGTGCTGGTATTGAGAATACAACGGTGAACAGAGATGGACATAGTCCCTCTTCCTGGAGCTTAGAGTTTGGTCATCTAATCCCGTAAAGAAATACAATGTGTCAAAAAAAAAAAAAGAAATACAACGTGTCTAAGTATATGTGTTTTAATATGAGGCTGCTCCAAGAAATGCTTGAGCTGAGATCTGAAGTTTAAATTAGAGTTAACTAGTTGAAGGCAGGTGGGTGATGAAACATTCTAGCACAGAAAATAGCATATACAAAGGCCCTGGGGGGGAAAAATGGTACATTTAGGAAACTGAAAGAAATCCAGGGGGATCCCTGGGTGGCTCAGTGGTTTAGCGCCTGCCTTCAGCCCAGGGCATGATCCTTGGAGTCCTGGGATCACGTCCCACATCAGGCTCCCTACATGGAGCCTGCTTCTCCCTCTGCCTGTATCTTTTCTCTCTCTCTCTCTGTCTCTCATGAATAAATAAATAAAATCTTAAAAAAAGAAAAGAAAAGAAAAGAAATCCATATGGCTAGAAAGCAGAAGTTGGGAGACAGTGGCTCGTCTTGTTAAGGATTTTGTTTTACTTTAAAATTTTTACTGATTTAAGTAAGCTCTATACTTAACTTGTGGCTTGAACCCATGACCTTGACAAGGTCAAGAGTTCTATGCTCTACCCACTGAGCCAACCAGGAGCCCTAAGGATTTTGTTTAAACAGGGAACCATTATGACTAGATTTGCATTAAAAAAAATTCTCCCAAGCTGCAAGGTAGAGATTGGAAGGGGGCAAGAATAGATGTAAAGAGATCAGCAGAAGGTTGTTGGAAGTCAAGGCAAGGAAGAGAATTCAAAGAGAAAACAATGGCTAGGACTATACCTTGAGGCGTGTTTAATGGCTGACTCACTAGTCCGGACCCAAAGATTACAAGAGCAGCCTCCTTCATATTCTTTTTTTTTTTCCTCCTTCATATTCTTATCAATATACCTGTCTACTTCATATATCCTAGTTTAATGTAATCTTATCCAGCATCCTCCAACAATGGTTTTTTTAACTGTCTGTAATCTGGTTAAACTATTTTTTACTATTTCCCAATATAAAGTTCCCTTTCACTCTGTTAAGGGGGACTTTTCATTGTCCCATGTGTATTATGTGCCCATTTTTCTTTACCCAATCTAGAATACCTAAATCTTATCTACTCTTCAAGACTTTAACCTAAGTTTTACCTCTCCCATAAAGCCTCTACAATGTACATGCACCCACACTGATCTCGCCTTTCAGTTCCTACAATGGCTAGTATATACTGCTTTAACTCTTGTTCTTAATAAACCTCTTGAAGGTAAATGCCATGCTCTCCCACTTCTTGTGTCCTCATATTATTTAAGAGTAATAAAACTCACGGGAACATGAGTGCTCAAAATACTCAACTGATTCTTTGGTTTTATATGCTAAAAGATCGCTAGCTAGGTTTAAAGTTAAAAGTGTGCTGCATGCATTAGATAGTCAATATATAATTTTGTGCAGTATGCAGTATGGCATACTTTTATTATTTCTTTAGTTTAATAATAAGATGTTTCCATATGTTTTATTCATCTTGTATTCCCCACAGAGCTGAGTACACATTATCTATTAAAAAAAAGTAGATACTCAAAATTAGACTTATAGATTAATCAATGGAATAGAGAATCCATAAATAAACCTTAATATTTATGGCCAATTAATTTTTGACAAGGGTGAAGACAATTTTTATTTGTTTATTTATTTATTATTTATTATTATTTATTTATTTATTTATTCATGAGAATACACAGAGAGAAGACAGAGAGAGAGGCAGAGGCACAGGCAGAGGGAGAAGCAGGCTCCATGCAGGAAGCCCCACGTGGGACTCGAACTGGGGTCTCCAGGGTCACCCCTGGGCTGAAGGCAGGCACTAAACCGCTGAGCCACCCGGGCTGCCCTATTTTTATTTTTTTAAAAACACTTTGAGAGAGAATGTGAGAAAGAGAATGAGCTGAGGGGGAAGGGCAAGGGGGGGTGAGAGCAGGGAGCCCTATGTGGGGCTCTATTCCAGGACCCTGGGATCATGACCTGAGCCAAAGGTAGACGCTCAACCACTGAGCCACCCAGGTGCCCCCAAGCCTCTGACTCTTGATTCTGGCTCAGGTCATGATCTCAGGGACCTGAGATCAAGCCCCATGTGGGGCTCTGTGCTCAGGGTAGTCTTTCAGATTCCGTCTCTTTTTCCCCTCCCCTCCTGGACTCATGCACCCGTGCTCACTCTAAATAAAACAAAAATCTTAAAAAAAAAAAGTTAGAATACATAAAGATATCTTACAACTAACTCAACAACAACAAAAGATAAATAACCTACTTAGAAAAATGGGCAAAGGGTCTGAATAGACATTTTTCCAAAGAAATATAAATGACCTTTAGGCACATAAGATACTCAAAATAATTAGCCAATAGGGAAATGCAAACCCAAACCATGAGATACCACTTCATATCCACTAGGATGGCTAGAACAAAAAAGAGTGACAAGGAATTAACTGTGTTGGTGAGGATGTGGAGAATTGGAGCCCTCCTACGCTGCTGGAGGGAATGTAAAATGGGGCAGCTGCTCTGAAGAACAGTATGGCAGTTCCTCCAAAGGTTAAACATAGAAAAATATGACCCAGTAAAATTCCACTCCCAGGATCTACCCAAAAGAAATAAAAACCTTAAGTCCACATAAAAACTTATATACAAGTACTCATAGCAGTGTTCATAACAGCTAAAAAGTGGATATAAGCCAAACACTAATCAACTGATGGATAAATAAATAAAATGTGTTATATCCATACTATGAAACACACTATTTGGCAATAAAAAAGAATGAAGTATTGATACATGTTACTACATAGATGACCACCAAAAACATGCTAAGTGAAAAATGCTGGGGACAAAAGACCAGATGTTGTAGGATTTTATTTATAGGAAATGTCCAGAATAAGTAAATCTAGAAACAGAAAGTAGATTAATGGTTGCCTACGATAGGGGAAATTGGTAGGAAATGGGAAGTGACCATTAACGGGTAGAGTGTTTCTTTTTGGTGCAAAAAACTTTTAAAACTGTTGAGTATACTAAAATGATTGAATGGTACACTTTAAATTGATGAATTTTAATATGTGAATATCTTTAGAAGTTAAAAAAAGGTAGATATTCAGTAAAGGTATAATCAAATGTTAGTAGAATTCTTAATTCTATTTAATTTACTGAGTGCTACTTACATCCCAGGCGTGGTGTTCAACTAGAGGGATAATATAAACATGGCTAAGATGTGCTCATTGTTCTCAAGTAGTTTTATATATTAATATATATTACAGCCTTATAATTGGCTAGAAAGTGGAATTTAATAAACTGAGAGTATTTTCTTTAGATCTCAACTAAGGAATTCAAGTTGCTGAATTAACAAACTATTTAAAATTCCTTTCTAAAATAAATCATATCCAAGGACAGTATTAGGGAGATTCAAGTAAACTCCAGACATAGCCCTCCCTCATATTACTCAGTAAGGGCTTTCTAAACATCCATGCGGAATGTACTAGGTATCAGACACAATTTAATCTCAACTCTATACCATTTTACTAAAATATTTTAATACCTGGTTCTCTTTTCTGTTTCTTCTCCAACCTTTGTTTCAGACCTTCTATTTCGATACTCTCTTCTTGAGGGCTCCCTTCAGTGTTTTCATTCTAAAAGAGAGCAAGACAAAGATGGTCAAGCTCTGCCAACTTATTCGGAAAAATGTAAGGTCAAATATACAAATATATATCTGGTCAAAGAGTGATTTTTTCTTTAAGTTTTGGTTAAGAGCTCTGAATAAAGGTACGGATATAACTTTTCCAAGATACTTAACCGTCAAAAAAATGAGGCTCACAGGAAAGCAAAGTTATGATTAAATATAGGATTAATTGCAAACTATGGGATTAGAAATTTTATATCATTTGTTCAGTTTTAAACTGAAAAAAGTTTTATCTATAACTTTTCAAGAGTAGTACCTTAGTTTTATGTTTTTTGAAAAAGGTTTTATTTGAGAGAGACAGAGAGAGAGAGAAAGAGAGAGAGAGAGAGAACACAAGTGGGGGGAGGGACAGGGAGAAGCCGACTCCCCACTGAGCAGGGAGCCTGATGTGAGATTCTACCCCAGGACCTCGGGATCATGACCTGAGTCAAAGGCAAAGCTTAACTGACAGCCACCCAGGCACCCTACCTTAATTTTCTTTTTATTTTTCTTTTCTGCCTCTGCTTTCATCTCTATGGTCACTCGGGGGATGACTCTTTTTCCGCAAGGAGAAGGCAAAACTTCAGCCATTTGTGTTTTTTTCCCCTTTCCTTTCCCTCCTTTCCCTGGAAGTCCTATTTGTTCTTCTTGTTTTTCCTTTGTTTCAACAGCCTACAAAAGAGATAAAAGAAAGCAAGTTTATAAGTCAACAAAGACACTACAAAGATCAGGCTACTTTATAGAAACAGAATAAAAGGCAACAGTTAAACTGATTTCAATTTGTTACATCTTAAGATAAATTTTTAAAAATTTATGTGTGCTATCTCTACACCCAATGTGGGGCTTGAACTCATGACCCTGAGATCAAGAGTCACATGCTCTTCCAATTGAGCCGGCTAGGCATCCCTCGACTTAAAAGTAAATTTGTGATAAGCTGTGCCACAACTAAGTAATACCACCAATAATAGTGGTGAGATAGATATCATTAAGGCCCATTTGACAAGTGTTGAGACAAAAGACTGGGTTCTACTCTTGATTCTACCATTTAAGCCTTCTGAAGATAAAAAAGGGACACTGTGTTAGGGACAAAATACATAGATACATATAAACATATTTGTAAACTCAAATAAGAAGTGAAAGGATGGGATTCCACTTGTATATCCATACGGAAGTATGACAATATAAAACTGTATGTTAAGTGTTCTAGCTTAATTTATGAAATGCTTTTTCTTATCTTAAAATAGTATAGGAAAACAAAGCAAATTAGGGAGATTTAGATAACAAAGTATCTTCTGAATCTACTGATTAGCTAGCCCAGAAGGTAAACATCTTTGTCCTTTTCTGTTGACTTGGGAGATTGGATTGGTCTTTTTCCATATTTAAATTATCTTTATGTTCTCAGTCACAGTCAGTCAGAAATCAACTCCTACCTTTTCTTCTTTGTCCAAAAACTTCTAGGTAGCATGTTTCCGGGCATCATTTACTTTATTCTAACGATCGTTTTTTTTTTTTTTTTTAATGTGTTATCTTGGAATGTTTTCTTATGCCTCTTATATTCTTTGTCTTGCCAATTATGAAATTTCTTGACAAAGAGGTATATTGCTAGAATGTTCTATTTCATTAAAACTCTAACATGAGGGGATCCCTGGGTGGCGCAGAGGTTTGGCGCCTGCCTTTGGCCCAGGGCGCGATCCTGGAGACCCGGGATCGAATCCCACGTTGGGCCCCTGGTGCATGGAGCCTGCTTCTCCCTCTGCCTGTGTCTCTGCCTCTCTCTCTCTCTCTGTGTGACTATCATAAATAAATTAAAAAAACAAAAACAAAAAACTCTAATATGGGCATTATGAACTACACACCTCTAGCTCTTCAACAAAAGTAGCCAAGTCTTCTTTCCACAAATCTGTTGGACTCTTTCTCTTTAATGTTTCTAGTTCTTGCTCCTTCATAAGACAGTCAGAAAATTAAGAATTAATTTCATGAAGCACACAGTTTTTACTTTAACCATTAGAAATGAATAACATGTACCCTCCATTAACAACTCACTTTTTCATTTCTCAGCTTGCACAGTTCATCCTTCTTCTCCTTGGTGAGATACCAAAGAGGCATATCAAGAAGGTAGTTGAAGGTTGGTCCAGAATCTCTTACAGAGTCACTCTTTTCAGCTTCATTTTCATTGTCACTCTCTTCATTCTCTTCTTCATCTGGTACCTAGAGGAAGAATTAAAATGTAGCTTTAACAGGAAATGTGAAACAGAGACATTAGATTATACGTAGTTTTTAATAACATAGAAAATGCTAATTGAGAAATTACCTTTTGCTGAGCTTCTTTCCAAGCCTTCACAGGATCCGAATCATATCCCCTCTGAATCAGAACTTTAATTAATTCTTTCTTAGGCTTATTTTCTATTAAAAAAAATGTAAACAAGTAATTGTTTTGAGCAATATTTTAGGATAGGAATATGGTTTTACCATATTAATTCAAAAAGATTAAAACTAACAATTAAGCTGTCTTTGTTTTGCATTAATTTATACATCGTGGTATAGAGAGGTCTTTTTCCTAAACCGACAAATGTAAATTACCACAAGGGGGACAGTCAAATCACATATGAGATTGTTGACCTGATTGTTAACACTAAAAGAACAGAAGACAATAAAAACTTTATTTCTGATAAGTATCTACCTCAATTATATTCTCTTTTAAGATTTTTAATATTTGATTGGACAAGATTTTAGTGCCACCAACCCAATCACTGATTTCTGCATGCTGCATCCATTCCTGTTTTCTAGAGTGCCTTTCTTCTAATAATGACTGCAGTCAATTTATTACACTTTGAGAGATACTGAGTTACTAGCTATAAGGTATTTCAGAATGAATTTCTGAGCACTATCGTTTACCAATTAACTTGATATAGATTACATGTTTAGACTCTCTACACTTTTATACTCAGGAAGACTGGATAGTCCCTTATTTCCTAAATTCCGGTCAACAAGATACAATCTTTACTTTTGTTTTCTTTGAATCATGTCCAACATCACTCATTTTAGCCTTGTCTTAAACAATAGTTCTATGAAATCAGGGGCCGGACATGCTAGTGTTATTAGTTTTAAAAATAGAAAATTATTCTGTGATCACCAGGGACTCATGTTGCCATGTTTTGGGGACTTGCTACTATAATCTACAAGTTAGTTGCCTAGCTTTCCCAGTTAGTCCTGGCCAGGGTGGGGCTATTTTTTCTAACCTTACTAACACTCCAGCTTTTATAAAAATTGTTTTCTTCCTGCTCACTTAAACCCTTAGTTGCTTCTAGAATATCTTTTTAAAAAAACATTTCCTGGGAAATAGCTCTTTTAGTCTTCAGTATGCAATTTACTTGTAATATAAGCCATTTGTAATCTTTGTTCCAGCCTTTTTCTCCTCTCTCAGACTTTCTTTTTAAAGATTTTATTTTATTTATTTATTTATTCATGAGAGGCACACAGAGAGAGAGAGAGAGAGAGAGAGGAAGAGAGGCAGAGACACAGGCAGAGTGAGAAGCAGGCTCCATGTAGGGAGCCTGACGTGGGACTCGATCCCAGGGTCTCCAGGATCATGCCCTGGGCCAAAGGCAGAAGCTAAACTGCTGGGCCACCGGGGCTGCCCCTCCTCTCTCAGACTTAACATTTCTTCTCTTGATCACTTTACATAGGTATCTTTCTGTCTATTCTCTGTCTAAATGTCAACCAAATCTTGATTTCTCAAGATATTCAATCTAAGAAAAGCTATCTTTTTCAAGCTATAAATGCCTAGGTATTTGAAAGAAATTCTTGTAGAAGTAACCAGCTGAACTAAAGGATTTTGCTCTCCCTCCAAATGTTTAAAGTTAGGCATTATTGTAGTTTTAGTGCAGATAGTTATTTTTTTTTTCAGATAGTTATTAATCTGAAAACATACCAATAATTATTTTGCCATCTATTTTCTCTAAGATAAAGCGAGCCTGATTGTTCAGTTTAGCAGATTCAGCGCCAAGCATTCCTAGAAGCCATTCTTTTCTTAATCCATAATATTTAAGCCTTAGTTCAAAGAAGTCTCTTAGAATATCCAACACTGTGTCATATTTCTTTAAACAACCTACATGGTCAAAAAGCACCTAGAAAATAAACATAGGATTAGAGCCAAGAAGAGGTAAATTGGCTAAACTTTAATGGTTTTAGGAAAATGACTTTATTCTTCAAAAATATAAAAGTATTCTAGGATATTCTTTTAAAATTGATATTAAACTTTAATATAAATCAAACATGGGTACCTCTAAAACATACCATGGAGTTGCATGTGAGACTAGTTTGGAGTTTGAAGACTTTGTGTAGCCCCACTCTCTCTGCCTCTGCCAGTTTCTCTTCAGTCATCTTCACAACAAACTTCACAGTGGTGTCTGTATGGTACTCCCTATAATCTGTTATGAGAGGTGGTGTCTTCTCAGTGCCATTCAACATGGGTTCTAGAACCTGTTCTTTATAGGTCTAAAGAAAGGCATAATCCCCTTGTAAGTGTCTTAAATACAGGCTTAGGAGTATTCAACAAGCAGTAGTGCAAAGTGTTTCTCCGATCACAAAAATCAAAGAGGAAATCCACAATTACTTACCTGGGTCCATGTTCTGACAGGAAGCTCTGAGATTTCAATGGTTGTGGAATTAAGTATAGCCACTTCACCACTAATCACATACTGATTTGGAGCCAGCTCTTCAATAGTACCCCTGAAGTTCTTGTAACTTGGAAGCTAAATTGGTATTTTAAAGAAAAATAGGTTTTCTAAATGTGACACTAAAAACAGAAATCCCAATAGCATTAAATCTAATGAACATGAAAGGGCAAAACAAATTTTATATGTGTCCTCTTTAACCATATAATCTACTGAATTGAGACCAAAAGGAAATGAAGGATTCTGATACACACAGAATAGTTACCATTGGCAAAGGTTCTTCTCCATCCATCAAACGCCTGATATTATTTACAACTTCACGAATATCAAAGTTGGGGATTTTGCAGGACCACCCAGTACCAATTCCTTCAGCACCATTTATCAGCACCATGGGTATAATGGGAATGTACCATTCAGGTTCAACACGTTGATTGTCATCATATAAAAACTTTAAAGTCTGATCATCTTTTGGTGGAAACAATAACCGAGCCAAAGGGCTAAAGAAAACAAAGAATATTATTTTACAAAAATATTGGCTTTGATATTTAACTTGTAAGAAGGATATATGTTTATCTCATATCTATGCATGAAAATTACTTTGGCTTTATTTGCTGATGAATAATCATTTAACAGTATTTATTGAGCACTTCGTATGTGCCAGACACCACAAATATAAAGTATCTAGAAAGTATCACATTCTACTACAGGGAGAAAGGCAATGGACATGCATTTTGTCAGGTGGTAGGGTAAATGCTAAGAAAGAAAAAGTAGGTAAAAGTGACTGAGTGATTGAAGGTTCCGAGGAATGGTAACACTTTCTGAAAGGATAATACTAAAGAATAAATTGAGAGAATGAGCCATCATATGCTTATTTGAAGATTATTGTAAGCAGAGGGATCAATAAGTAAAAAGCCCTGAAGAGTGTGCTTGGCATGTTTGATTATAGGCAGAGGCCAGTTGTGTTTGGAAGGGAGATTATGAGATGGGAGTCAAAAGATATGGGGAGTGGACACATAGATCATGTAAAGTCCTTTAGATTTTACTCTAAATGAAGCAGTTAGAAGGTTCTGAACCAGAGTGATCTACTTAAAAAAAAAAGAAATTAGTTGGCTGCCATAAGAAAGAATGGTAGACTATATTACTTTAGATAAATGGGATGCCTTAATATTTGTCTAATGCAAAGCCCGTAGGATTTGGTGATGGATTGGATACCATTGTGAAAAAAGGTGACTTCATGGTTTTTAGTCTGAGGATTAGGATGATGGCATCCCATTTACTGAGACAGGAAGACTAAGAATTTTGTTTCAGACTTAGGTTTGAGATACTTATTAGACATCTGAGTGGTAAATATTGAGAGACAGCTGTAAGAGATTCAGAGTTGGAACTATTGAGACTAGATGGATGGATTATCATCCATGGATGGGAAGTGAGTGTAGCTAGTGGAAAGAGAGCTAATGAAGGAATTTCAGGGCAGGCCAGTACTTCTAGGTTAGAAAGATGAGAAAGACCCAGCAAAGAAGACAAATAAGGAAGAAAGCCAACAGTTTGATGTCTTAGAGGCCAAATAAAGAATTTCTAGGAGGATAAAGTGATTATCCAATGCTGCTGAGCGATTGAATAGGATGACAGCGGAAAACTATTCATAATGTACTTTCCGTACTTATAAAGGAAGTAAAATTTCAACTATGATATTTAGGAAAAATTAAGCTCTTCTTTACTCTGATCCCAAGTCTACAGCAGGGTTTCTCAACCTGGGCAGCTTTGACACTTTGGATCAGATAATTCCTTGTTATGGGGGGCTATCCTATGCACTATAGTGTATTTAGCAGTATCTCTGGCTGCTGCCCACTAGATGTAGCACAGCTCCCCTAGTCATGACTATCAAAAATGTCTCCAGACATTACATTATGTTTCCTGGGAGATGGGGTGGTAGTGCAAAATCTACCCTGGTTGAGAACCACTGCTCTATACAATGAAAGAAAAGAAAATATAAGAAATGGAAGTAAAAACATTAGGTTGGTAAGGAAACAATACTTCTAAGAAATTCAAAGGCATGGCTATCAAACTGAATTAGAATTTAGATTGTTTATTGTTCTTTTTAAAGAATTTTATTTATTTATTCATGAGTAGAGGCAGAGACATAGGCAGACACAGAAGCAGATTCCCTGTGAGGAGCCCAATGCGGGACTCAATCCCAGAATGCTGGGATCACACCCTTCGCCAAAGGCAGGTTCTCAACCACTAAGCCACCCAGGCGTCCTGAATTTGTTTATTGTAAAGAGTAGCATAATTAAACTTAAATGAACTAGTTAAAAAAAAAAAAAGAATATTCTAAGTGTATCAAAATTACGTTTTCTGATTAATTGAATTTTTATTTTTGGTCAACTAAATTCATTTGAAAATTAGAAATGGCAATTCACTAGAAATTGAAAGCATACCCACCTGAGCATTGTGAAGATGTATCGAGGACTAGCAGAATCCTTGCCACCGTGCAGCCTAGTACCAAACTGACCAATGGGCTGCAAGAGGTTCAGATTATTGCTACCCACAAAATTCTGAGCCAAATTTATAATGGTCATCATTAGTGACATCTAGAGGTGGAAAAGAGATTCGTTAATCAGATCTGGAGGCTTTTAATACATATCCATTATGACTAAGCCTCACTATAATCCTGTAGGGTTTTATGAGGTGTAGATGTTTATTGACTCTTCCCAGATAAATACATGGCAGATGTACATAAACCCAAGACTTCTGGCTCCAAGGTCAGGGCTCTTGCCTTCTAATAGTTTCTATCAAGTCCTATTCAACCTTGGGGGCATAGGTCTTCTCTTCACCTTTAGCAGAATGAAGTATATCCTTGTTTGTGTTACAACACTTTGCTCTTTTTCTATGCTAGCATGCATCACTTTAATCTATAGTTGTGTGTGCGTGTGTGTGTGTTGGCCTTCTATTTATATTGTGATTATACCCTGAAGTAAGGAAAATATTTGATTTTTTTTACCCTACCCTTGCTGCAGGGTAAGCATTTGACAAATATGTGAACATTTACCAAATGCTAACAATATTTTAACTGAAAGCAACAAGCAACATAATCATTACGTTTAAAGTTCTAGAAACCTATAGGCAACTTAGTTCTTTAAAATATAATGAATGCAAAAAACTATAATCACAAAAGATAAAGGGAATATATTTGTATAAAGTTAAGCAATTCAGAAATATAAAAATTAGAAAGTTGTCTTTTTCAATTGACAGGGATAACCAAAGTTAACAACCTGGAGCATACCCTTCTAGGTATTTTGCTTTAAGTATTGTTCTGGCTCTCTTTCTCCTCACTAACAATGGACTGTGGATATTCTCAATGTTAGTACACACAGATTTACTTCGGTTATATAATGGATTCCAGGCATGGAAGTGTCACAATCTACAACAACTTTCCAATTGATGGACATTTTCAATGTCTAAATTTTAGCCTCACAAAGGTATATTAAACATCACTAAATATCTTTGAACATAGATACTTGTAGATTTATGAGTCCCCTTACCAGAACGTTATTATTATTATTTTTTAAAAGATTTTATGTATTTATTCATGAGAAACACACAGAGAAAGAGAGAGAGAGAGAGCGCAACAGGCAGAGGGAGAAGCAGGCTCCATGCAGGGAGCCTGACGTGGGACTCGATCCGGGGACTCCAGCATCATGTCCTGAGCCGAAGGCAGACGCTCAACCCCCAGGTGCCCCTCCTGTTAAGGTTTTGTTTGGCGAGACTGAGCTGGCCCCTACTCCCGCAAGCCTAGCTCTGGCCTTTCTCAGCCCACGTTATGGCTGCCAAGTGCACAGGGTCTCCAAAATCATGCCCTGGGCTGAAGGCAGCCCTAAACCGCTGAGCCACCGGGCTGCCCAAGATTATTTTTAGAAATTGATTTGTTAGGTCAAAGGATAAGCACATTTACAGTTTGACAGATTTCACCAAATTCAGGGCTCTTGCTTTCCAATAATTTCTATCAAGTCCTATTCAACCTTGGAGGCATCTTCTATTATGGATAAACAAGTGTTCATCTCATCAAGTACTCTAAGTGTTTGGAAAATGATTTTGCAGGTATTACCGCTATAATGCTTTCTGGAAACATTATGGATTGTGTGTTTACCTCACCATGATGATAAGAGGACATCTCAGCCACTGACCCAGCCAACTGGGCAACCTTCACCTCTCGCTTGTCATTCCGTTTGAAACAGGTAAACAAAACCTTTCTTTGACCTGGTTTCAAGCCTTTAAAATAAAAGAAGTACAAATATTAGTATCCTCAACTTAACTATTTTTGGACATTGATTTCTATGTAGGACAAAAACAGGCTAACAAATTGGAACTCACCATCCACCATAGATGGGATAGATCTCTCGTTATCAGAATTTGAGAACAGGATAAGTTCCTTATTTATAAAGTCATTGTATGTCAGATATGTGGTAGTTTGCCCATACAAGTAATCCTGAGGGATCAAAGAGAGTATTACATGATCTAGTTTAAAATAAAAAAAGATCATTGACTTTAATAATGCTTGAAACAAACAAATAAAACAGAAATCTTTCATCATATCATTTCTGTGATAATTCTTAAATCCCTCAAAGATACAGAATTTTATAGAAGTATTTTACTGTTTCAAAGATAAAGCAAATTAAAAACAAAACAAAACAAAAAAACAAAGATAAAGCAAATTTAATTGTTGCACAATTAAGAAAAACTGCACTGCCTTTTTAGTTTTTAAAGATTTATTTATTCATGAGAGACACACACACAGAGAGTATGAGTGAGGCAGAGACACAGGCAGAGGGAGAAGCAGGCTCCATGCAGGGAGTCTGATGTGGGACTTAATCCTGGGACTCCAGGATCATGCCCTGGGCCAAAGGCAGGCGCTAAGTCCGCTGAGCCACTCAGGGATCCCTACATTGCCCTTTAATTTTTTTTTTTTAATATTTTATTTATTCATGACAGACACAGAGAGAGATAGAAGCAGAGACACAAGCAGAGGGAGAAGCAGGCTCTATGCAGGGAGCCTGATGTGGGACTTGATCCTGGGTTTCCAGGATCACACTCTGTGCGGAAGGTAGCGCTAAACTGCTGAGCCACCTGGGCTGCCCTACCTTTTTAATTTTTGAGGCTCCATACACTTATGCAGCAGTCTAAATAAGCACATTCATATAGTTGCCTATTATTAAATTTTTTACTGAAGCTATTAGTCATTGTGTTGTAGGATTTTTTTTTTTTAAGATTGAGCACATGCAGGGCTATTGAGATTGTGAGAATCCCAAACAGGCTCCCAGCACAAAGCCCCATATGGGGCTCAATTTCATGACCCTGAAATCACAACCTGAGCCAAAATGAAGAGCCAAACCAAATGAGTCATTCAGGTGCCTGAATATATACAGTTTTTACCTCAGGAAGGCCAAGTAACTTCCGTTGTCTTCTATCTTCCATGAAATGAGTTAACCATTCCTTTCGATCATCTATCTGTTTCTTGCTAAAGGCCTACAAATTAGAGATAAAAATAACAGGTCACTGGTACGAACAGTCTTACTCAGTTTCCTAAAACATATGGTCCCTTTCTCTAGGATATGTTTACTAAAAACATTCTATATTCTATAAAACATTTTTTTTAAAAGATTTTATTTATTCACTTGACAGAGGTAGAAAGCATAAGCAGGGGGAGTGGAGTGGCAGGCAGAGGAAGAGGGAGAAGCAGGCTCTCCATGGAGCAGGGAGCCCGACTCAGTGCCTGATCCCAGGACTCTGGGATCATGACCCGAGCCAAAGGCAGACACTTAATCAACTGAATTACCCAGGCACCCCTATAAAACATTCTACTATATAAATATTTATGTTTCAATTAACTAGTTAAAAGTAGTGATTTACAAAACTAGAATGTATGAAACAGAATTCAAACTGACCAAGCTGATGGCAGCATCATCTTCAGGACCGGAGTATTTGAACTGAATACGATGTCTTTTCATATTTGCAAAGTATTCTTTAGCTTCTTTTGATGTGCTGGTACCCAAACCTATGCAACCAAGAATACTAAGTTACTCCATATAATCTTGTATAATGGTTTAAAACAAAATGAGAAATTCTATGTGGGTTTCCTTACAAACCTTTGTAGTACTTGACTTTCCATTTTTTATGATTTGGAGTAGAACTCTTCCATTCTTCAAATTCAGGAAGGCTATAGAATGCCATTTCTTGTTTGTTTTTAGACACCTGTGGTAAAGAACACATTGCTGTGGTTTTGACTCGAGTCCCCTGTATACTGTACATCATGGGGTAAAAATGTGTATAAAGTGTTGAGTAGGGCCTTAAAATATCCATTATGGTAATTTAGAAGTTAACATACCTTTACAATCGGAGTGATAAATTCCTCCAGAAAACGATGCCGTAGAAGAGAGGGCCAGTTATGATGGATAAAATTAATCAGCAAGCCTTTGATATGGGAACCATCTTGGTCCTAGAAATATTTGGAAAGAAAAACACAAAATAATTATTTCAAAACTAAAAACAATTATGCTTGACCTACTGGTAATTTCTCTAAAATTTTTCTATGGGGATTAAAAAAAAAAAAAGGCTATTCAAATCTAAGCACTTAACCTGTATGTATAACATATATGTGATGAATAAAGCTCCAGGTTAAATAATTTCCTTCCATAGCAGGAAAGCAATGCAACAGTTAAGACATGTTAATTTAGTGTAATAATCTAATATATTTGAAAGCAAATCTGACCTGATCTGTCATAATCATTATCTTCCCATAACGAAGAGTCTTCAATGAATCTTCATCGTCATAGTTTTTCTTGTACTGAAGACCCACGATCTTGATGATATTATTAATTTCAGCATTTTCCATGATCTAAAATGGATATAAAAGGTAATGTTTTGCTTATAAATCTGAAAATAAAATAGGACGGTATATGTTGTTTGGATTTTCTTAAGTTCCACTATTTTCAATTATTAGCTTATACTTTAGTCAGAAAGATCTGTTAAGATATGCTACAATATACTCAATGTCTTAAAAATAATAACAAGGGATCCCTGGGTGGCGCAGCGGTTTGGCGCCTGCCTTTGGCCCAGGGCGCGATCCTGGAGACCCGGGATCGATTCCCATCGGGCTCCCGGTGCATGGAGCCTGCTTCTCCCTCTGCCTGTGTCTCTGCCTCTCTTTCTCTCTCTGTGACTATCATAAATAAATAAAAATTAAAAAAATAACAATAATAACAATTAACTATCTAAAATAGGTTTCAAAATGCCCAGTGAGGGAATGAAATATAAGCATGAAGTCCTGCATTATACAACTAGATTTAGATTCTAAAGATGGTTCTACCTGTTTATGAGAAGCTTCTCGAACATTGAGTATTTTTCCTCTAAGTGGGAAAACTCCATATTTGTCTCTCCCAACCACACCAAGGCCTGAAACAGCCAAAGTTTTAGCTGAGTCTCCTTCAGTCAGGATAAGTGTACACTCATTGGAGTTTCGACCCCCTAAAATAAAAATACACAAATTAATATTGGAACATTTAGTTCAAACCTCAAATATACTAACTCAGACATGCTATTAACAGTTTTGTGATAAAACAGTAGTAATTAGATATATATTAGAACTAATGTTCATAGTAAAAAAAAAATCCTAGTTTCTCAGATGATTTTTTTCTGAATTTTCTGAAAAATATTTTATTTTTTAAAAAGATTTTATTTATCCATTTGACAGAGAGAAAGAGGGAAAGAGTTGAGAAAGTATGCACAAACATGTGGAGTAGCAAGCAAAGGGAGCCTGATGCAGGGCTCAATCTCAGGACCCTGGGATCATAACCTGAGCTGAAGGCAGATACTTAACTGACTGAGCCACCCAGGCACCTCTAAATGATTTTAAGTAATCTCCTTACCTACCCAACATGGAGCCTGAAGTCACAACCATGAGACCAAGAGTCACATACTACAACAACAGAGCCAGCCAGGTGCCTCTCTTATGCTAATTTCTCGTGATAGTTACACTATTGCTAGACATTCATTTGATCATGTTATGTTAAAAATATTTGTTAGTGATGGGGTTTAGAACCCCCCCAAAATAGGGCACTTGCATACTAAATATTTTAAGCTGAAAGAGCTTGAGAAAATGTTAAAAGCAAGGTCAGTCTGATCTCATCCCCCAACCTTCTACCCTGAAGCAGGTCATGAGACCCTAATGTAAGAGGTGCCCTCCATATACCACAGAGGAAGGGAATGTTCTTATCTCCCAGAGAGACACTGAAAAGAATCTGAATGAGTAGGCCTCACTGAGCTTCCCCCCGTTTACTATACTTAGTTCATACTCTGCTCTTATCATATCTTTCTACTTTTCCTCAAATCTAACAAAAACACTCAGGTTTAACCCTCTCTTTGGGGCGGCATTTCCCTATGAAAGCTCCTGTGTCAAGTAAAATTTATTTAAATAAATTTGTATGTTTTTCATCAGTTAACCTGTCTTTGTCAGTTTAATTTTTAGATACAGTGGGACTCCTTGGTGGCTCAGTGGTTGAGCATCTGCCTTTTGCTCAGGTCATGATCCCGGGGTCCTGGGATCAAATCCCTCATCAGGCTCCCTGCAGGGAGCCTGCTTCTCCCTCTGCCTATTTCTCTGCCTCTCTGTCTGGGTCTCTCATAAACAAACAAACAAACAAACAAACAAATAAATAAAATCTTAAAAAAAAAAATTTGTTTTTTCAGATCCGGACAGGACCTAAGAGGTTTGAGGAAAATTTTTACCTACCCTACATTAGATAATAGATCACTATATATATATTTTTAAGCAGGCTCCACATTCAGTGCAGAGTCCAAGGCAGGGCCTGAACTCATGACTCAAGATCAAGACCTAAGCCAAGATTGTGAGTTAGACGCCTAACTGACTAAGCTACCCAGGCACCCCAGATCACTACAAATTCTTATTTTATACTCTTAATAGTCATCTCAACATTAATGTAACAGTCAAAAATTAGAAACGATCTCAACATTCAATAACATGGAATTGGCTGATTTTTACCCATGGAAAAATACTCTGTTGAATATTACATGTTGAGGGGAAAGTATTGATGGTATGCTCTTAATGAATAAAACAAATAATCAAATCACATGATTTAATGTTTGGAAGCATTATTAAATGTGTACCTGCGTCATTGGCATCATCAAGTTTGGGAATTCCCTTGATTCTGTTATGCTTTACAGCTGAACACTTCTTGTTTAATTGGATTTGGGCCTTAAACTTTACCCAGTTTAGAATGCTTTCCACAATACCACAGCCAGTTGCCTGAAAATGAGAAGATTCACATTTGGGAAGAAGAGTTTGGTTAGAAATCTAGAATACAAATGAGTTCCTATAAAAATAAAAATAATCCAAAGTTTGCAAAGAGGCAAAAAAAAAAAAAAAAAAAATTCAGACAGAGGCTACGTCTTCCTGTCTTAGGTTATCATAACTGAGGGAACTGGTTCCTTTGGTTCATTCGTTCAATAAATACTTACTGACTACATATTTATGTTGTGCTAAGCACTGAGTCCATGTTGGAGATTTAGTGGTTAAAACAAATTGGTCAGGTCCTTGTCTTCATGGACTTTAAGATACAACAGTAAAATGGAAATAAAATGAGAAATTACAAGTGTGATGAGTGTTATGGATAAAAGTGTGCTACATCCAGGAAGCATTTCAGGCAGAAGGATTACCATGTGGAAAAGCTCTGAGGAGGGGGGCAAGAGTACTAATGCTACTGAGTAATTTGAAGACAGTAGGACTGAAACTTAGATAACACAGGAAAAAGTGATACTGAGATGAGGTTGGAGATGGCAGTCTTATAGGCCACATTAAAGAATTTGGTCTTAAAAAGATTTTTTTTTTTAATTTTTAAAGATTTATTTATTTGAGAAAGATAGAGAGAATGAGTACATGCAAGTGGGAGGAGTAGCAGAGGGATAGAGAATCCTAAGCAGACTCCCCACCTGAGCACGGAGTTCAATGTGCAGCTCCATCTCACAACTCATGAGATTAGGACCTGAGCCAAAATCACGAGTCAGACACTTAATCTACTGAGCCACCCAGGGGCCACCCATTTCTTTTTTTAAACATTTTAAGTAATCTCTATACCCAATGTGGGGCTCAAACTTCTAACCCGAGATCAAGAGTCACATACTCCACTAAGTCAGGAAGGCGCCCCTAGACTTTTTCTAAGGGTGGAAGTTACCAAAAGACTTCAAGAGAATGAAGACAAAAACGTGTGCTTTAAGACAAAAAGATTACTCAAGGGCATTGAAAAAGAAGGACTGAACTGTTACGAACATTAAGAATCATTACAGTAATACAGAAAAGAGATGATAGTGAGAGGCTACTGAAGTATCCAAAAGATGAGTCTTACTGATTGGATTACAGAGGAGGCAGGGGGGTAAAGAGAAGGCTCTCAGCTTTGTTTATGCAACCTAGTGGTTGGTTAGGGACTTTTATTAAGATAGGAAATAGTTTCGTTTTTTGGGGGTGGGGAAGTTCCTCGTATAGAGATCCAGTGAGTACGGAAAGAACCAAAACACAGTTTTGGATGTGTTGACTGAGAGTCAACTTTAGGCATTCAAAGCTGTTTGGTAAGCAGTTAAATGGGCTGAGTTCAAAAGTGATCTAAATTGAACAGTGGGGCAGCCCTGGTGGCTCAGCGGTTTAGCGCTGCCTTCAGCCCAGGGCCTGATCCTGGAGACCTGGGATCGAATCCCACATCAGGCTCTGCATGGGGCTTGCTTCTCCCTCTGCCTGTGTCTCTGCCTCTCTCTCTCTCTCTCTCTCATGAATGAATGAATAAATAAAAATCTAAAGAATAAATTGAACAGTGATAATGTAATGGGAAATATATAGGCATATAGATGATAATTAAGGCTGTAATAAGACCAGTGAGGTGAAAGCAATTTTTACCTTTTTTCAGAGGCAGAAGACATATGGGAAGAATCTTGGTTTTTGCAGAGCAGAGAAGGGCAATGGAAATAAAGCAAGGTGCTTCTATTTCTTATTTCCCTGTAGATACTCACAGCTTTGATGAATTTTTCACTTAATTGGCATGTCGATCCAAAGCTCTTGACTTGTAAAGTCATGTTTTCTTTCGTCTGAGAGTCAAAGGTTGGGTTTTCAATCAAGGCATTCACAAAAATCCACATGTGATTTTTCACCTGCAGGAAAAGTTGATATTACATCACTATAAACTTATGCTTTATTTATAGCCTTTCTCTTCTTACTTGACTTTAGAAAAACTGCTAAAATATCATACCTGATGTGCTTTTACTGCAACACCACCCTTGTTCTTCTTCTTCACAACATCAACAAGTTTAGTCACAATCTGATCAGCTATATAATCAACATGTCTGCCACCCTAATGGGGAAATAAACCAAACTGTAAAGCTCACCATCCTCAAAATTATGATAATGACCAATTATTTTTAAAAATCTAACTTAGCTTTATGCCAAGGCAGCCAAATATCCGAGTTCATTTTATTCATTAAAAATGTAAAGATAAATCATGATTAATACAAAAGTGAAATTACCTTGGAGGTAGCAATGCTGTTGACGAAGCTAATTTGCTGAAAGCCTTTTTCACTCATTGTTAAACATACTTCCCACCTGGGGTTTACTTGTTCATGGATAATTTTCAATGGATTGCCAGTTTCATCTACCTTATCCTTCAGATACATATCTACGTAGCTACGGAATCCTTTTACCTGTACAGGAATTGAAAGTTATGGTATTAGAAAAAAGTTATAAAAAGTATCCAATGATAGACCATGAGGATTTTTCAAAACTAATGATGTTCAATGATGGGCATAAGAGAATTGTCATTAAGGGGTATAATAGGATTTGTTTAGGAGACTGAGAAAAACAGTTCTTTTAGTGAGTCTGAAAGAGCTAAGTAAAAAAATGTAGCATACTGTTATCTTTTCAGGAACGTATCCTAGAAGTGGTAAAAAAAAATATGGGAGGAAAAAAAATCAATTTTTCCTCTAATGATGATCTTTATATAAAGTCCCTCACTGCTCTTAACAACACCCCAGAAAATGCTTACTGGTAGTTTATTTCCATTGAGAAAGACTTTGACATCTTTAGTGGATCCAGCAATATCGTATGCTCTTCTAACCATCAGTGCAACAATGTCTTTATCTAGGCTTTGCATTTTAAACTTGGACAAGTCAGGCTGGAAGGTAATACAGGTATAATCTTCCCCATTAAATGGCCTGAGTTCCATCTCACCAGCCCTTCCCATGTTATCCATCCACGTCTGTGAAAGTAAAAAATAGGAAGATAAAAAATTCAAGTCTTTTCACAACAAACTAGAAAAACAAATTTAGAAGTGCTAAAAAATAACTTAATATATGTTCGTGAATAATTTTCCATGATTTAATAGCTTATAAATTACATTACATTAAACCAGCCATTAATGCTGTTATAAATTGCTAAAGTACAATTTATAATTGAGACACAGGATACTTATTTACTTGCCTGTTTGAACATTTTCTTGTATTCTCTACTGGCTGTTTCCACAGTAAACTTGGTACTGAATATGTTACACAATTTGGCCCCATAGCCATTTCGACCACCTGAGCAAATAAATGTAAAAGACTTTGTTATCACTGGCAATGCAAATCAATTATAGAGATTTATTATTATTAAAATATTGGAATTTATGCCACAGTCACTTAAAAGTGTGCTTTATCAGCAAAAAGTATGTTATTTTCCTCCATACTCTACCTGTTACTTTCTTTTCATCATCATCATAGTTACTAGAAGTTAGGAGCTGTCCAAAGATGAGTGCTGGGACATACATCTTCTCAACTTTGTGTTCAACAACAGGAATACCTTTCCCATTATTCCATATACTAATTAAATTGTTTTCCCTAAGAAAGGAAGAATGAAACTTTTATTGTAAAATACATGGTTAAGGGCAGCCCCGGTGGCTCAGTGGTTTAGTGCCACCTTCAGCCCAGGGCGGGATCCTGGAGACACAGGATCGAGTCCCATGTCGGGCTCCCTGAATGGAGCCTGCTTCTCCCTCTGCCTGCGTCTCTGTCTCTCATGAATAAATAAATAAAATAAAAGGTAAACTAGTGCTTAATATTTTTTATACTTAAATGTTATTCTTAAAATATAGAAATTCTCAAGTCTCAATTTCTATGACTTTTTTTAAGACTTTATTTATTCATGAGAGACACAGAGAGAGAAAGAGAGAGAGAGAGACAGAGACACAGGCAGAGGGAGAAGCAGGCTCCATGCACGGAGTCTGACGTGGGACTTGATCCTGCGTCTCTAGGATCACGCCCTGGGCCGAAGGCAGCGCTAAACCGCTGAGCCACCCGGGCTGCCCCCTCTATGACTCTTTTTCATACATATATTCTGAAATTCAGCATGAAGTACTTTTCCCACCATGTTTAGTTCCTGACCTTCCTGAAATAGGAGCCAAGAGGAAAAAAAAATTAATCCCTTCCAACACCTGGGCAGATACTGATAATGCTGAAAAAATATGAAGTTTTAAAATGTTAGGATAAACAAAGGGAAATGATTTATGCTCAATGGAAAGGACAAAATTTGGAAACAATATCATTAAACTGTTTTCTTTTTTGTTTTTTAAAAGATTTATTTATTTGAGAGAGAGAGAGAGAGAGAGAGAATGTTTGAGATGGGGAGAGAAAGGGAGAGAAAAACCCTAAAGCAGACTCCTTGGTGGGCAGAGCCCTACTTGGGGCTGGATCCCAGGATCCTGAAATCATGACATGACCTGAAATCAAGAGTCTGACACTTAACCGACTGAGCCACCCAGGTGCCCCTATTATGTTGCTTTTAAGAGGATCATCTATCTGTACTGCCTAGCAACCTTAGCTTTCCCATCCAACAAAGCACAGCGCAAAACAAATATGAAAGGGCAAAACATTACCAATTGTAAATTGCTCTGCTGGCCAAAAAAAAAAAAAAAAAAAAAAAGCTAAAAATTTATTTGGAGTTATTTCTCTCTTATTTTTTTTAAGATTTTATTTATATTTATTTATTCATGAGAGAAAGAGAGAGAGAGAGAGAGGCAGAGACACAGGCAGAGGGAGGAACAGGCTCCATGCCAGGAGCCCGACGTGGGACTCAATTTCCATGGGACTCAATTTCCGAGTCTCCAGGATCACACTCTGGGCTGAAGGTGGTGCTAAACTGCTGAGCCACTGGGGCTGCCCCTCTCTTGTTTTTTTTTAAGTTAATTCTCATAAGATAGTAGCTCAGTTATAACCAGATTAACACCACAGATCTTATTCCAAGTTATGCTTAGTATTATCTACAAAAAAGACTAAAACTAGCTCAACATTTTTTTAAAGACTAGGATATCAAGCCCTTAAGGAACATTCAAGTACCTCATTAACACACTTCCCCCCAGAGAACCTAAAGCAGTTTATGCCATAACAGATCAGGCTAATAAAAAGGTGAAACAAGCACCTTGAGTACCCACAAAGGGATACCCAGCATTTATAACCAGAAATAGTAGATCCAATTATTCTCTATCACCACCTGCTGGTTTCCTATTTGAATAGCATCATGAGTCTGCATATCATGGGGAGATAGACGCTGCTGCCTTTGATTGGCCTTGGTCCTCACAGCTCCAAAAAGAAAGAGGATCTCGATAAGCTCTATGAGCTGAAGTCCAAAGCTCGGCAGATTATGAACCAGTTTGGCCCCTCAGCCCTAATCAACCTCTCCAATTTCTCATCCATAAAACCGGAACCAGCCAGCACCCCTCCACAAGGCTCCATGGCCAATAGCACTACAGTGGTAAAGATACCAGGCACTCCTGGGACAGGAGGGCGTCTCAGTCCTGAGAACAATCAGGTATTGACCAAGAAGAAATTACAAGACTTAGTAAGAGAAGTGGATCCTAATGAGCAATTGGATGAAGATGTGGAGGAGATGCTGCTGCAGATTGCTGATGATTTTATTGAGAGTGTGGTGACAGCAGCCTGCCAGCTTGCTCGGCATCGCAAGTCCAGCACCCTGGAGGTGAAAGATGTCCAGCTGCATCTAGAACGCCAGTGGAACATGTGGATCCCAGGATTTGGCTCTGAAGAAATCCGACCCTACAAAAAGGCTTGCACCACAGAGGCCCACAAACAGAGAATGGCATTGATCCGGAAAACAACCAAGAAATAACACACGGAAAGGTCAGGGGATGGACAACAGTGTATTTGGAGATACTTGAGCTGAGACCTCAGCCATCTCATCCTTGGATTTTTTTTTTTAATGCTTTACAGAGAAGCATATATTTTTTATTAACAGTGCAGCAATATCTATAATGACTGAGAGGATCTGCCAAAAGAATAAAGCCTCCTACCCCAACTTCCAGTCCCTTTTCCCTGACGTCTCAAAGAAGAGCAATGTATCTTCCAGAGAAGATTTTATTTGTGGTTTATTATATAAGTGATTGAATATTGGACGAAGCATTATGGTCTTGTTTGGTGAGACAGTATTAGCAGGATTTGTAGAAGTTTGTGTTTCCTTCTCCCTTCCCCTTTTCCCTGTACTTTGTAATGTCAGTGTTTATATGAATATGACTTTCATTTGCTTTTCCAGAATAAAGAAGTTATTAATCGAAAAAAAAAAAATGAATAGCATCATGAGAAAAAGTGAAAGCTCTGGACTCCAGAATGCTTAGAGCAATTATTGGAGATGCTTACTGAAAAATTTAGGGATGAAGTGTCATAATGTCTGTAATTTATTTTGAAATAACTGAAAAAGTATGGATGGAGCAAAAATGGCAAAGCGCTGATAACTGTTGGATCTAGGTGTAGGTATCAAAGATTGTTCATTGTAGCATTCCGCTTTTCTGTGCTTTTGCAGAATTTCATTTAATAAAAAGGTCAGTGTTAGTATAAATCAAAGTAAATGCAACTAACAGTAACCACGAGCTATAACAAACCAAAAGATCATGCAAGAGACTTACGGGTCAATTGTGACTCTAATACAAGACATTTTTGGGTCCCTTTGTTTGTTGTCTGCAGCATTGACTGAAAGAAAATACACATTCGTAAGAAACTGAAGTATTTAAAAAAATTAAGATATAGAAAGAAAAAAGCAGTATTAACTAGGTGTTAATTTAACATTTATTCATAGCACTGTTTCTAGGAAAGAATTAAACTTGCCAGACTCCAGTAATCTTCTTCACCTTGCCAGCTATTGTTTGAAATGACAGGAGCTCTGGTTATGGAGGGTTTGCTAAGAAGGATACTTAGGAAGGATTTGACCAGTAGATATTTATATGAAAGAATTTACTCACCCAGAATCTCATCAAAGATTTTGTACAACCCAGGGACAAAGGTGACTTCCCTATAGTTCATGCCAATATCTTCATCGTAAACCCACATTTGCTAGAAATAAGGCAAGGAAATATAGTTACTTTTCTTTTTTACCCTATATTTATTGTTTTATCATCATTATTATATCTGGATTAAATACTACAACATATATATGATAGCTTAGGCCAGGTCTAGTGACACACAAAGTACGTGGAATACATAGAAAATTAACCTGGAAAAGTACACATTTTAACTACTTCATAACCACATTAAATTACTTGGTTTTACCTGGGTCACTAATTCCACAGAGCCAATGTAGGTGTCCGGGCGGAGCAAAATATGTTCCAGTTGGGTTTTCTTTTGATAGATCCTTTCAATAGACAGTCTTTTCTTAGCATCTTCATTTTTCTTTGTTTTGCTGATTTGCATGTTTTCATTTACCGGCTAGCAATTTCAGAAAATTGTAGAAGGGGGAATTTTTCAATGAGAGGTTTATTAAGAACCGCAAACAAAACACCCACCGTAATGATTTACCCACGATGACAAACCACCATCATTTTACTAGGTATTGGTGGAGTTTCTATCGTTTTGTACCCACACAGCAGTTTGAGTTAACTGCAGCCAAGTTCCCAGGGTTCAGTTTGAACAAACCTATCTCATCAAGTGCGTTGTGACATGGAAATATTTCCCTTGAAGGTTTTATTCATTTATTTTTAATTTTTTTCCCCTTGAAGGTTTTAGAGGTCATCAATAAAACACACCCGCTTCTTTCAGACCTTCCGCAAATATTTACCGAGTGCCTGCTACGTCCCAGGCACACAACAGATTCTGGTCAGCCGCAGTTTGGGAGCCCATCGATTCAATCGTTTGGCTACCTTAACGTTTTGAACACAGGAAGGACATATTTTGAGCCGGCTCCTCACTGGGGAACATCGTGCCCGGCCCTGCACCTTCCCAAGGTCAGGGGCATTCAATCTCTTTTTTCCACTCGAGGGTAGGAGAGCAAAGCATCTGTGCAGCTTAGGGCCACACGCGGACTATTATTATAATACAGGAGAGTTGAACACCCGCCCCAGAAACAGTAAAACAGAACCCTACACTCCAGAGAAGCCAGTGTAGCCGGTAATATTTCACTACTAGCACCATAAAGGAAAGCTATCCTCTTCACGATCACGCCGGGCCCAGCAGACCGCGGACGACGCGCAAGGCCGGCTCCAAGCGGGCGGCACTCGGACCGCACACAGCCCGGGAGCCGAACCCTTCGCGGGCAGCCAGAGAGATGCCGGGCCGCGCTGAGGATCCACGACCTGCCCCTTCCGCGAGCTGTACCTGCAGTGGTGACACCTCCATGGTGACGGTCGTGAAGGAGCTCGAGAACCCTGCAAGCGACTAAACCGGCAGGACCCCCGAGACCACCACGGAGCGAGCCTCTTCTCCACAGACTCCCGTCGGTTAGAAGAGCTCCTCCAGTCGCGTTTGAACCTCCCTGTAGCCCGCCCAAACCAGATAAGCCAATCACTGACTCGCTCTCACCGACTCCGTCCCGAGGAACCAATCGCAGCTGACTTTTTATTTTCACCAATGAGCGCTTGAGTTGGGCGGGGGCCTGTTTGAACAAACCAATTAGGCAGGGGGGCGGGACTAGAGCGGTTCCAAAAGGCACCGCTCGGAGGCGTAGCGTAGAGATTGACAGGGACACTGGCCAATGGCGGGGGGCTTACTTGTTCCCTCAGAGCCTGCAACTTTGAAGAGACTCCGGATGCAAGCGGGGAGGGGTTTCTGAGGTGCGGGCTCGGGGAGAAGGAAGAAGGGGAAGCATTCCTCAGGCCCTGCTAACTTCTTTCAGATTCCTGAACTCTATAAAGCGTCTTCCGTCCTGAGGGTTTTTAGCGAGAGGAAGGGGAATCCGAGCTTCTTTTTCCTGGGGAAACTGAGCGCCGGCTTTCTGGACAGGCAGCCTGGCGACTTGGTAACTCGGACAGATGCTGGCGCCTGCCTCAACCTCCCCTCCCAAGAATTTGTTTTCGAAGAAACTAGAGTGCTACCTTTGTGGTTTTGGGGTATAATAGAAGAGAGGCCGCACAAAATGGAGAGCAGCATTCAAATGCCCCAGTGGAGCGGCGTTGGGCTGCAAGCCGGTCAGTCAAGAAGAGTAGTTTGTAGTTATCACCTCAGGAGCGGAGAATGGGGGTTTAGGGGCCATTAGTCTAGGAAATTTTTCCTTCCGAAAGCCGGTGGGATGTCCTGCTGCCTGTTACTTTTGCTTCCGTCTGTTAAATTCCCTGAATTCTGCTATCCAGGAAAAGGTGTTCACATCTGACGAGAACATTCCAAAGACCGAAGTTGGGTGGTGGGTTTTTTTGTTTTTTTTTTTTTTAATTCTGCCCCGTAAATGTTTAAGCGGGTTTATTCTGTCCTTGTTAATCCACAATGTTAAAATGACAAAAGAATGTGTTCCTCCCCACCCGCCCCAAACTGCTTGAAAAAATAACTGCACAATTTGAATGACTGCTATTTTTGTCCTCTGAGCCACCTCCTTCCAATCGTTATAACCTGAGTTTCTATCCCCGCTGGACAATTTGCCAGTCATGTGGTCTTGATGGAGGCAGGCGCTTGGCGCTTGTTTTTTCCACTGAAAAAAGAGGATAAAAATGATACTAGTACCTTAGAGTTGTGTGAGGATTACCTGGGATAAATGTAAGGCGTTTAAAATAGTGGGCTAATAGCATCAGAATCAGGAAGCAGGAATCTCCCGTAGCCTGGTGTGACAATTGGTGACTATCTTTTTTTTCCCCCTTCTAAAAGAAATCTAAAAGAGGTTAACAAATTGTTTATTTTTAAAAGACCTTATTTTCATTTATTCATGAGAGACTCACACAGAGAGGCAGAGACATAAGCAGAGGGAGAAGCAGGCCCTGGAATCACAACTTGAGCCAAAGGCAGACACTCAACCACTGAGCCACTCAGATGCCCTATTAAAAAAAAAAAAAATTTTTTTGTGACATGCAACATTTTAATAGAATTTTAAGAGATGATGTTGTATACTAGGATATATTAAAATTTGGGGTATTCTATATAATTTCTGGAACAATTAAAGCGTTTACCCACATAATGTAAGCTAAGAAAGTTTATCATTTAAACATTAAACAGCAGGATGCCTGGTGGCTCAGCAGTTGAGCATCTACCTTCGGTTTAGGGCGTGATCCTGGGGTCCTAGGATCAAGTCCCACAGTGGGCTCCCTTCGTGGAGCCTGCTTCTCCCTCTGCCTATGTCTCTCTCTTTGTGTCTCTCGTGAATACATAAATAAAAAATCTTAAAAAAAAAAACCAAGTAGCAAATAATTACCTATAGTATAAGTAAATGCACATTTACTTACACCTTCTATTTAATTTCTTAGCAGACGTCAACCAATTGTTAAATCACCCCAGCATATCCAATGCCTACTCTGCCAGCAAAGCCCCAAGAAAGGGTAGTGTGGAGGTGGGGTGGGGGGTTCGGGGTGATGTTACAGGAGGTGGAGGATGGAGGTAGCCTGTGGGCTAGGGTGGTTTTTTTCACCTGGCCTCCAGTAATTCCAAGTGTTTCATTCCATTCTCCTCACCGCATCTGTTGAAATGGATAGGCAACCTCCAATGCACAGGATCACTCCGGGTCTCAGAGTAATTGTAGGGAAGCCTACCCAATCCAGTAGCTTCTGCCCATCCAAAAGGCTGACCAGGCCCTGGGCTCCAGGGCAGCTCTCATTCTCAAGTCTCCTCAGAACAGAAAGATGGTCCTGACAGAGACCAGCCATTCTGCCTTCCACCTCCTGGAACACAGAGATCCCACATGGTAGGGGTAGGATGGGAGCCTAGTCTCTGCCTTTCTTGGCTTCTACCCTGTAGCTCATCCTGGGGTACATCCCCATGCTTGGGGATGAGGCAACAGGAATTTAATAAACAGCTCCAGTCCTATTTTCTGGGATCCTGCAGTTTAGCTTGACCCTGATTGTGTAAGGCTCTGTTCCAAAAACCCAGAAGCAGAACTGTGGAGTCAAAAAGATTCTGGAGTCACAAATGCTTGAGTAAAAAGCAAAACGAAACAAAACAACCCCCAAAAAACAGAAAGAAACAAAACAAACCTTCCTGAGCCTCAGTTTCCCCATGTCATCATCCTTTATTAAAAGTACAGAGGGTTAAATGAGATATGAAAGCGCTTAGGACAGTATGGACATCCTGCCCTCTAGCAGGATGGTCTTGTGGGAGTGCGGTTGGGGGTGGGGCTTCTCTTTAGGACACAAGCTGTTTCTTTGTCAACCCCTCTCCTTTTCAGAGCCCATCACAGGATGTTCTACAGGGAAGTCTAATTTATTTATTTATTTATTTATTTATTTATTTATTTATTTATTTATTTATTATTTATGATAGTCACACAGAGAGAGAAAGAGAGGCAGAGACATAGGCAGAGGGAGAAACAGGCTCCATGCACCGGGAGCCCGACGTGGGACTCGATCCCGGGTCTCCAGGATCGCGCCCTGGGCCAAAGGCAGGCACTAAACTGCTGCACCACCCAGGGATTCCTACAGGGAAGTCTGAGACGGGTGGGCCTGGGAGGCATTGTCCACAGAGCGAATTGCAGGTGCCTGCTAGCTACTACTCCTGGGAGGCAACAGGGGGTTGGGAGTCAGTTCCAGGGGCTTCGGTGGGCCAGGGGGAAGCTACCACATCCTCATTACCACCACCCCAACTTTATAGGGGGTCCAAACCAGCTACTCTGTGCCTTGTCCTCATCCCTATCCCTAGTATCTAAGTACTAGATTCATACTCCTGGCCACAGTACTTGGCTGAGTGTATGACCTTGGCAAGTCACTTAGTTTCAGGGTGTCTCCATTTCTTTACCTAAAATGGGGATAATGAGAGTACCTCCGCATAGGGGAGATAACACGTGTAAAGTGCTTAGTGGATTGCTTGGCAAATAATAAATACTTGAAACATGTTAGCAGTTACTACCTCTACTCCTTTTCAAGATCTTCCCCAACAACTACTTCTGTTGTTGATTCTCCAAGTCATCTCCTCCAAAACCAATTCAAAATTCCCCTGTTTAGGGAGTCTTTTTAGACCCTTTTTTTCAAGGCTTCTTCCAGTTGTTTGGAGTATATTTGCAAATGCGGATGAGTTCCTTTGATAAATATTTTTTGGTTTTCTTTGGGCATTTTTTTAAAAAGATTTTATTTATTCATGAGACACACACACACACACACACACACACACAGAGAAGAGAGGCAGAGACACAGAGGGAGAAGCAGGCTCCTTGCCGGGAGCCCAATGGGGACTCGATCCTGGAACTTCAGGATCATGCCCTGGGCTGAAGGCAGGCGCTAAACCACTGAGCCACCCAGGCGTCCCAAAGAAGGGTATTTGTGTTTTCTGTCTCTCCAATGGGCAACAGGGGGAGGAGGTCCTAAAGGAGCTGTGTCTCCATCCTTCACGTAGGAGTTCCTTTTGAAAGTGGATTATTTCTTCCCTCTAGCTGGCTGACTGAGTGAAGGGAGCTGGGCTGACAGTGTGGCTCTAAATTTTGGGGGATAGAGCTGGTTAGGCTGGAGCTCACTGGGAGTTCCTATATGAGCTGGGCTGGTCCAGGGTCTGGGGTATGGTCCCATGAGTTCTTTTTACCAGGGATACCAGCTTTGGGTTGGAGGAGGCCAGGAAAGCCCGAAATGTCCCATGGAGCTCAGCTTCTCCCTCTTGGTGGCACTGCAGGTGTGTTTCTTGGATCATTAATGGCCCCAGGCAAAGGGACAGTGAGGGTCACCAAACAGAGCTGGGAGGTAAGCAAAGGAGGTTACAGTGAGGATGAACTCAAGACTAGAGATTAGCACTGGGTGTTATACTATATGTTGGCAAGTTAAATTTAAATAAAAAATACTTGGGCAGCCCCGGTGGCGCAGCGGTTTAGCGCCGCCTGAAGCCGGAGGTGTGATCCTGGAGTCCCGGAATCGAGTCCCACGTCGGGCTTCCTGCGTGGAGCCTGCTTCTCCCTCTGCCTGTGTCTCTGCCTCTCTCTCGCTCTCTGTGAATAAATAAATAAATAAATAAATCTTTAAAAAAATAAAAATAAATAAATAAAAATACTTAAAAAAAAAAAAAAAAAAAAGACCAGAGATTAGTCCCCAGTAAGTCCGCTCAGGGGTTTCCCTCAGCAGTCTGGCAGTCCAGTATCTATCAACATTTTAAAAGTGCACACACCTTTGGACTCAGTAACAACATCTAGGAATACTGATACACTCCCGCAATTGTGTGTGTATATAAAATTATTGCAATATTGTTTTTGTTAGAAAAGAACTGGTAAAAAAAAGAAAGAAAGAAAGAAAAGAACTGGTAGCTGGAGTGGAACGATATTGTGAAAATTAGTAAAGGGAAATTCACTAAAATGGAGTTAGGAAGCCAGAAGGGGGAGCTCTCACATCCTACCTTTCCTCATCAGTTGCAGACCCCAACAGGAAGAGAGGTACCTTGCAAATCCATACTATAGCTACTTCTTTACTACCCCAGTTGGAGGAAGAAAGATTTTCTCCCCTTCCAGTAACAACAGCCTAGTCAATGAGAGATTCAGAATTCAGTCAAAGAAAAGCTGTTAGGAACCCCATTTTGCTCCAATGGACTTTTTGTTTCTAATGATCCTCCCTCTATAAAGGAGCAATCCTCTACTTTGTTCTTTGGACTTGCTTGTCCTAAATTGCAGTTCTCTGCTATTCCTGAATAAACTTTTCTGCTGGTAAAATAACTGACAGTTTTATTTTTAAGGTTAATAATATGCAGCTATTAAAGATAATGAAGTTGGTCTAGGGGTATTGATAGAGAAATATCACTAAGATATATTTAGCTTTAAAAAAGTGAGGTGAAAAATAAATAAATAAATAAATAAAAATAAAAAACTGAGGTGAAGAATAGTGTGTAGAACAATCTGGGTAAATATTTATGTATGCATTGAACAACTCTGGAAGAAATTGTAAATAGTGGAAAGGGAGGAAAACTTCATATTTTCCCTTCTATCTTATTTGAAAATTAGAAATTATAGACATTTATTTTTATAGTGTAAGAAGTGAGCTTAAATAAACACAATTTAAAAGATTTCCCTCAGTAATTGTGGATCTTGATAATTCTGTGTGTTCATTACCTTTTTCTATGTGACTAAGTATTTGTTTTCTTCCATGCCCTCTGCCCTTCTCACCCCTGTCCCTTTTCCCCACTGCACTAAAGGCAAAGCTTACTTGTCTGTACAAATTTGTGTGAGAATGTAAGTTTCATAGATATAGATTTTTCAATAACTAGGGAAATTGCAGTTTAAGTGAATCCAGTGGCAAGACTCTCTATAAAGAAACACAGTCTTTGGGCCAAATTGAGGGACAGTGTGTTATGGTGGGAAGTTGTAGCCCAACTCTTTTGTTACTAGTTGCATGGCCTTGAGTAAATCCCTTCCTCTCTATAGGACTGTTTCTCTACCTGTAAACTGAAGTCTAGGTAGCCCAGCAAAATGCCTTCCGCAGAGTATTAGAGAGGTGATCGTGGGTGTGGGGGAGGCAGTTTGAGGAGGTGACACCAGGGTTCTCCAATCCAGAGCAGCTCCACTTTTGTCTTTTTATGTTCTATGTAAGAGTTTTGTTCTGTGTAAGATTTCATTTGAAAATCATCATTGACTACTTACATTAAACAAACAAACAAACAAACAAAGCCTGGGCAAATTATTGTTAAGGGCACTTCTAGTTCTAACACTGTGTAATTCCAAATATGACTTTCGTGCATTGAGTTGGTTTGAATCATTTGGCTTCATTCCTCACCAGTACCCAGCTCAAGGCCATATAGAAGCTTAAGCCCACTAGGGGCTGGGCCATGGTGTCTGGGGAGGAGGAGAATGATCTCTGATTATTTCTGCTCTTTATGTGACATCCTTCAACCCTCTTTCCTGGCCTAGCAGCATGGCTGATCTGACTTTAGATTTCTGCCAGTGCCGCAAGACTCCCTAGCTTCTCCCTAGCATCAGTGGCTGCTAATGGCAGCTGCTGGAGTTGCAGCTTATACTTGGTGTCTATGCCTGCTGGAGGCTTGGTCAATAAAACCTGGGCAAACACAGCCATGAGCCCCTCCCTACTCCCTTATCCCCACTTTCCAGCTCCCCACATCCTTCCTCTATACCCCACAGAATAGTAGTGGTAAAAGGAACATGCCAGGGAGGCCCTCTGATCTGACAACAGAGGCCAGGACTGGGCCTCTCTATTCTCTTGGGTTCTCACACCAAGAAGGGGAGGCAGACCAAATCTCTTGATAGTCAGGCAACCTGAATTTTCACAGTTTACTTGGTCACTCTGGAGCACAGAAGGTCATCACTGAAGATCTGTGTCAGACTCCTCCACCTAGGAAGAGGAATAAAAAAAGTACATTTCTGAAATGTCTTCTGTCTGACGCTAATCTGACAGCTGTCCCTTCTACTGATACTCCAAAGCCACCAAGGCCAGGTTTGGGTCTACAGAGCTCCCTTCACAGGGGATCTGAGAGACCATGTGAGTTGGAAGGGGGTGGAGTAGAGGTAGAACATTACTTACTTGAAGAAAATAGAAAGCTGTACCCTTCTGTTTGGGATTGAATAAAATCATGGTATTTCTCAAAGACCTGCAATTAAAGGCTGATTACACATTTCTCTCTCTTCCCTCTTGATAATGAAAAGCAAGAAGCTACGGAAGCAGAAATATGGGAATTTTACAGAGTACAGAGAAGACTGTCAGTTGGAGGAGGTAGTTAGTCATTTTCTTACTAGAAGAACTAGAGACTGCAATAGGAGAAAGCCTACATTTCAAAGGGCTTTTGAAATTAAGCTGTTTTGAAGCCCTTTGAATATATTTTTTAAAAAATTTATTTATTCATTCATGAGAGACACACAGAGAGAGAGGGGCAGAGACATAGGTAGAGGAGAAGCAGGGTCCCCATATAGGGAGTCCGATGCGGTACTCCATCCAGGATCCCAAGATCATGCTCTGAGCCAAAGTCAGACTCTCAACCACTGAGCCACTTTGAATGTTTAAGAAATAAATTTTGGTATCACAATCCCAGGTTTCAAGATATACTACAAAGCTGTAATAACCAAAATAGCATAAAAATAGACATATAGATGAGGCTCCTGGGGACTTGGTTGGTTAAGCATCTGACTCTTCGTTTGGGTTTAGGTCATGATCTCATTGGTCATTAAGCCCTGCATCAGGCTTCATGCTCAGTGGGGAGTCTGTGAGAAGATTCTCTCTTGCCTCTCGCTCCACTTGTGCTCATGCTCTCTCTCAAAAATAAATCTTATTTTTTTTCAAAAATAAATCTTAAAAAAAATAGACATGTAGATAAATGGAACAGAATAGAAAGCCCAGAAATAAACTTATGACTATATGCTCAATTAATCTATGACAAAGGAGACAAGAATATGCAATGGGAAAAAGAGTTTCTTCAACAAATGGTGTTGGGAAAACTGGACCAACAACATGCAAAAGAATGAAATTGGACCACTTTCCCACACCATATATGGTAAACTCAAAATGGATTAAAGACCTAAATATAAGACCTTATATATAAAAATCCTAGAAGAGAGCACAGATAGTAATTTCTCTGACATTGGCCATAGCAACATTTTTCTAGGTATGTCTCCTAAGGAAAGGGAAACAAAAGCAAAAATAAACTATCAGGACAACATAAAAAAAAAAAAAAGCTTATACAAGAAAAAGATCCTACAAGAGCACAGCAAAGGAATCAACAACAACAACAACAACAACAACAACAACAACAACTAAAAACCCAAAAAGACAACCTACTGAGTGGGAGAAGATATTTGCAAATGATATATCTGATATAGGGTTAGTATCCAAAATATATAAAGAACTTATACAACCGAACACCAAAAAACCCTGAATAATCTAATTAAAATGGGCAGAAGACATGAAAAAACATTTCTCCAAAAAAGACGTACAGATGGCCAACATACACATGAAAAGAAGCTCAACATCACTAATCATCAAGGAAATGCAAATCAATACCACAATGAGATATCTTCTTACAACTGTCAGAATGGCTAAAATTGAAAACACAAGAAACCAACAAGTTTTGGTGAGGATGTGAAGGAAAAGGAACCTTCATGCACTGTTAGTGAGAATGCAAACTGAAGCAGCGACTGTGGAAAACAGTATGGAGTTTCCTCAAAAAATTGAAAATAGAATTACTATATGATTCAGGAATTCCATTACTGAGTATTTACCCAAAGAATACAAAAACACTAATTTGAAAAGATATATGTGCCCTGTGTCTCTTGTAGCATTATTTACAATAAACAAAATATGGAAGCAACTCAAGTGTCCTATCTATAGATGAATGGATAAAGAAAATGTAGTACACACACACACACACACACACACACACACACAGAGGAATATTACTCAGGCATAAAAAGAAGGAAATCTTGCCATTTACAACAACATGGATGGATCTAGAGGGTATAATGCTAAGTGAAGTAAGTCAGTCAGAAAAAGAAATACCTTATGATTTCACTCATATGTGGAATTTAAGAAACAAAATAACTTAAAGAAAAAAGAGATGAACAAAAAATTGGATTTTAAAAAAAGATTTTATTTATTTATTCATGAGAAACACACACAGAGAGGCAGAGACATAGACAGAGGGAGAAGCAGGCTCCTTGCAGAGAGCCCAATGTGGGACTTGATCCCTGGACCAGGATCCCACCCTGAGCTGAAGGTAGATGCTCAACTGCTGAGCCACCCAGGCATCCCCCAAAAATCAGATTTTTAACTATAGAGAACAAACTGGTGGTTATCAGAGGGGAAAGGAGAGAGGATGTGTGAAATAGGTGAAGGGGATTAAGAGTACACTTATTGTGATGAGCATTGAGTATTGTGTAGAATTATTGAATCCCTATATTGTATACTTGAAACTAATATAACACTGTACATTAATTATCTGAAATTCAAAAATTAACAGATTAAAAAAGAAAGAATTTTGATCTGATAAACATTTAGGGCAAGTAAGGATATATTTTATTCAAGGATGGGAAACATCTAGGTTAAGATTTGTCTTTAATAAGTAAAAAGGAACAATTTTTTAAAAATTTTTATTTATTTATGATAGTCACAGAGAGAGAGAGAGAGAGAGAGAATGAGAGAGAGAGAGAGGGGCAGAGACACAGGCAGAGGGGGAAGCAGGCTCCATGCACCGGGAGCCCGACTTGGGATTCAATCCCAGGTCTTCAGGATCGCGCCCTGGGCCAAAGGCAGGCGCTAAACCGCTGCGCCACCCAGGGATCCCAAAAGGGATCAATTAATAGTACATGTGCTGATGTGAGAAAGTGCCAGGTAAAGACAAGAGTTTCCAAGTAGAGCTGTTCAAGAATGGACATACCTAGGACATAGGGACTTCTACCACTGGAATGTTGAAGAGTCTAGATGACCATTTTCTAGGTATGTTGTAAGAGAGATCTCTCCACAGTGAGGGTTGGACTCAATAAGCTATAAGATCCCTTCTGGGGCAGCCCTAGTGGCACAGCGGTTTAGCGCCTCCTGCAGCTTGGGTTGTGATCCTGGAGACCCGGAATTGAGTCCCACGTCGGGCTTCCTGCATGGAGCCTGCTTCTTCTTCTGCCTGTGCCTCTCTCTCTCTCTCTCTCTCTCTCTCTCTATGAGGAAATAAACAAAATCTTAAAAAAAAAAGATCCCTTCTGACTTTAAGATTTTACCTAGGAGTTTATGTTTCTGTAAATGTACTCTAAATTGTTTATCATATTCAAATATAGTCCTATTTAACACTAGTATTTTAGTAGTTTAACAAAGTGTGATTTTTCAGAAAGCATAACCAAGCAGAAAAATGTAACATAGTCCCTGTCTGGAGTAGCCTCTGCTTGGAATGACTTCTATGATGGTTAATTTTCTGTGTCAGCTTGGTTGTGTCATGGTATCTGGTAGTTTGGCCAAACAGTAATCTAGATGTTGTGGTGAAGGTATTTTGTAGATGTAATTGGCACTTAAAATCAGCTGACTTTAAGAAAAAAAGGCTTGTAATGCCTCTATAATGCCTGAGTAATGCTGGTGGGCTTCCTCCAATCAGTTGAAGGTTGTAGGAGAAAAAAAAATATGGAGGTTTCTCAGAAAAGAAAGAATTCTGTCTCAGGCCTGGTACAGAAATCTCACAAGAATCTTCTACTGACTGCAGACCTGCTGGACCCCCCTATCAGAGCCAATTCATAAAAATAAATCACATTACATATAAATTTCTGAGTGCCAATTATGTACTAGACACGGTAATAAGCACTTTACGTAATTTCCCCCCTAATCTTTTTACCAACTCTTTATACTAAGGAAACTGAGGATTAGAGGGGTTAGGTAATTTCCTCAAGATTGTAAAATTCTACTTATCTTTCAAGACACAGATCCAACATCACTTCCCTTTGAAGTTCTCCCTAACCACCATGTCCTCCAGGCTCCTCTCTGCTTTCTTGGCATCCAGTACATTTCTCTTTGTTACATAACACTGATCACGGTGTGTTTACCTGCAAGTTCCCTCTTCAGACCACAAGCTCTTCCCAAGGTAGGGATTTGCCTTTGGAAACCTCAGCACCTAGTACAATGCCCACTCCCCAGAAGACCCTCTGTGAATGCTATCTGTAATATCACTGTCCACCTGGGGGCAGCATACCCAGCAACAGCCCCCTTATGCAGGAGTTTTCAACTATGGAAGGACAGCCACTAAAATCAAACCCCAAAGTGAAAGGAAAGGTCCACACATGCCTGTTTACTACTCCCTGGAAGCCAGGATCCACTGTGCCAACATTTTGCTTCATCCCCTTGGGATTCAGTTGAAGACTCAGTACCCATTGATGACATTGGCTGGGCTGCCCTTGGGGATGCTGGGGCTGTCCCAGGGCTTTTGCACCTTTGAGCTCAAAGACTCAGTGAGGGAGCTGATGGAATGAAAACCCAGAAGGGGAAGAAGGGGTCAACTGCAAGAGTCCTACTAAAGGAGATTTTTCTGGAATAAGGCTGTATCCCCATGAGGTGAAAGGGGAGGAGGAAAATTCTGCACTAGGGTGAATTAACCTTGCTCCTAACGAGTGGGTAAAGAGAAAGCCCAGGCAACCTCATTCACAAGCCCCTTGCCTCCAACCCTTCTCTTAGATGTTCTGCTCTTCCCATATCACTTTCAAGGGTAGGGTAAGCTAGGGCTGGGGACAGGTGAGGTGCTTCTACATAGGTGTGTCTTACCTGAGCTCAGCAGAGAGGTGTAGATCGACTTAAAGCTCTGTCTGAAGTACAGACAGAGGAGTCACAAAGGGTCTCTGTAGATACTCTCCTACTTCTATTACTTGGTTCTATGAGGAGGCAGAAGGTATGTCTTGGGCAGTAGTGACGGTGGTCCTGGAGGCAGAAGGGAAGGGGAGGGAAGAGCATCCACTCATGTCCGAGCACTTTGAGAGAGGTGGAATAGGTGAAGGAATGAGAGAATGGCAGGGTATTGCCGATGACTTAAATCTTAAATACTGAGCAAACAGATGAGAAAAGAAAAGGTAAGGGAGGCATCTGGAATCATTTATCCAAAGAAAATGAAAATATTTTCATAGGCTTCACTGACATGTAAGAAGTGACATGTCCAAGATTACATAAAATTCCCAGTTCTTTTTTTTTTTTCAATTCCCAGTTCTATATGCACTACCTCCTCGAAGCTAAAGGAATTACTGATGGAAGGTGAGATTGAGAGGCATTTATGAGGATATCCCTTCAGGGAGGAAGAGGAGGTAGAAGAGAAAGAGGGAGAACAGACACGAAAGAGGGATGCTCTGGCTTATTCTCTCAGGGAGAGCCATCTAAACATAGTCATCTTTCCATTTGGACCCGGGGCTCTAGGAGGTCCCTGCAAGCCTCTTTCTCCAGGCAAAACTGGGACACTTATTGTACCTCTCTCTCACTTTTAGTTCTGTACCGAGGAGGAGGGAAGGACACAGGATGAGACAAATGATTCAGCCCCAGGGGAAGACCCCCAAGGGGAGACAGATCCCAATGGAGGTGAGGTAGATGGTGAGTGAATCAACACATGTTACTGAGCATATATTATGTATCAGCCCAAGACCATACAGGATGTGTGGACACTGTTTTACATGTGAGCACATTTATTGTAGGAAAGGATGTAGGGAAGAATGGAGGAGAGGTCACTAAAGAAAAGGAAGGAGGGAGTGAAGAAAGAAAGAGAAGAAGAGGAAAGAAAGACATAATTGTTGATGTTTAGTAACTCACATTCTAGCTATAGCAAAAGGACAATTGGCTAAAAAAGCTCAGTGACAAGTGAGCAGTTCCCAGAACTTAAAAAGAATGTTATGGAGATTGTAGGAGAACCTGGGATAAAGGAGTTGGGCTAGGGTGGGTATCTTCTTCTTCTTTTTTATAAGGGAGAGGGGATTCTAAGGTGGGTGAATTAAATTTTTTTTTTTTTTATAAGTAGGCTCCACACTCAATGTGGGGCTTGAACTCACAATCCTGAGGTCAAGAATCATATGTTCTACTGACTGAGCCAGCCAGGTGCCCCTTGATGGACCAGGCTGGCTTGGTTGGCCTGGAGGAGACTCTTTCTTTGAGAGAGAGAGAGAGAGCGAGAGAATATGTGTGCACACGAGGTGGCAGGAGAAGCAGAGGGAGAGGGAGAGGGAGAACCTTAGGCAGGCTCCACTCCCAGAGCTTGTGGAGCCTGACGTGAAGCTCAATCTCATGACCCTGAGATCATGACCTGAGCTGAAATTGAGTCAGATGCCTGGTTGAACTACCCAAGTGCCCACTGGAGGAGACTCTTGCTCGTGGGACCCCATTCGTCCCTGAGCTCCATGGGAGCCCATCTGGGCCTGATAGCCTTGAAGAACCAGGGTAGTCCTGCGTCCAGGAAGGTCTGGTGTCCCCAAGGTTCTTGGGAGCCCATCAGTCCCAGTCCTTACATATCCAGGCTGGTCCTGGGAGTCTTCATGGTTAGGGTAGTCCTGAGGTCCCAGGGGTTCTGGAAACCCTTGGCAACCAGGGGAACCAGGAGGTCCAATTCCATCCTACACTTGGGAGGAGAGGCAAGAGGGGTGGAGGTGAACCACAGAGCTGGCAGTGTATATTTTGGGGGTCGGGGACTCTTGTAGGGGAAAGACAATGGGGCCAAGCCAGAAGCTGTGATGGGAGTAGAATGTGTGCATGGGAAAGTGCCCATGGCCCTCAGATTATTTAGGGAAATTTGAGATATCCTGGGAACGGGACATTAATTGTGTCACCCATAAAATCATTAATTCTGGGTTCAAGGGCCGATTCTAGTACTTGGGTACATATATAGAGATTGTCTTAGGAGGAATCTGGGTTCACAGTTTGAGATTCCTGTTGCCAACTTTACCCTACCCCATGATTCCAAGGACCCTCAATTAGGCTTCTGCCCAAAGATCACTATCATTTCTCATTCATCTACCACTTATCCATTACTCACTCCATCCACCTACCATCCAGCCAGTCCCATCCACCACTTAAACCCTCCCACCCACTCACCATCTACCCATTTTTCCACCCACTGTCTACTTACCACTCACCTCCCCCCACCCATATACCATTCACCCCTTACTTCTGACTTCTCCTTTCAAAGGTAAGGGCAGTGATTGCTGGGGACCCTGGAGGACTAGGAGTCCCTGGCTCCCCATAGGCCCCTTTCACCAGGAAAGCCAGGAGTCCAGTGCTGGGGTACTCTTCTCTCCTTGCTCTCCCTGTTGGGACAGAAGGGCATGTGGTAGAGGTGGAAGTGGGGATGACAGAGTGGCTTTTCTTTTCTTTTTTAAAGATTTTATTTATTTATTCATGAGAGAGAGAGAGAGAGACAGGGAGGCAGAGACATAGGCAGAGGGAGAAGCAGGCTTCATTCAAGGAGCTGGATGTGGGACTTGATCTTCAGACCCCAGGATCACCACCCACCCCCACCCCCCCAAGCTGAAGGCAAACATTCAACTACTGAGCAGCCCAGGCATCCCCAGAGTAGCTTTTCTATTTCACTCCAGCTCCTCAATCTTCCTTCTCTTCCCCTATTTCCCCCTGCCCCCTGCCCCCTGCCATCCCAGAAGGTCCCAAAGTTCCTGAAATTCCCACCCAGACAGGCAGGGGAATTACCTGACATTCAGGGGACCCAACAGGACAGACACACTTAGCAGGTGTGACAGGAGCAGGGTTGGATCTCCTTGGAACATAGATTAAAACAAGGCTGGCTCTTAGATTACCAGGTTCAACCTCCTCATGTACAAATGGGGAAGCTGAGGCCCAGAGAGAGCTATAACTGCAGGTGACAGCAATGGGACAGCAAGCTGGCCTGGAGGATGTGGTGAGAATGCCAATATGACTCCTAATTTGGTAGGGAATGAGGTCACCTAGACCTGTCATTTTCTACCCAGTTCTGAAATTGGCAGAAATCCCAATTTCTTGAGAGGTGTGATGTTGTGATAAGAAATACATATTTGGTCTTTCTTTGATCCTGGCACAGAGCTAAAACTCTTGGAATTTCCTAAGCCTGAAGCTCTAAAGGTGTTTTTTGTTATGAAAATGAAGTGACTTTCAGAAAGCCCCTGGGTAACCTGAAGATGGGGGCTGGTTGCCTGGGAGCCACCTCTGTTATCAGAGAGTGGGAACTGTTCCAACCCCCACCTCTGAGGTGGAGAGAGGTGCTGGAGATTAAGTTCAATCACCAGTGGCCAATAATTTAATTAATCTTGCTTCTGTAATAAAGCCCCCATAAAGGATGGAGTTCCTCTTTTCTTTCTGGGCCCTACCCTAATGCTGCCTGTGACTCTGACACCAATTCTGATGTGTGGGTTTTCCAACACCATCAAACAACTAGTTCTCTGAACCCTGTCCTTTTGGGTTCCTGTCTTATTCCTTAACAAGAGTCAGGGTGAATGTAGGGGAGGGGACAGGTATTCCTAGGATCTAGCTGCTCCCTTACCTCTGGCTTTGGTTTGTGAACCCCAGAGGTCTGATCTGAGGAAGAGGTTACCTGGAGTTGCAGAGATAACCCCATCCAGCCTATTGCCCTCCGAGAGCCTTTGGGTGCTGCTGGCAGAAGGCCTCTGGCTAGATGCAGGCTTTAACACCTGGTCCAGCCTGGAGGCTCCTGCCCCATTCTTTCATCTGAAAAATGAATGAGTGAATGAATGGAATGACTGGAGAGGGGGAGTCTAGACTGGAATCTTTGGTTTCGTATCTATTTGTAAATCTATCCCCTCGCTCCAGGTTCTTCATTTCATCATATCTATTCATTTTTCTCTGCCTTCCATCTACTTCTTATTCAGTAACCTCCCTCTCTTGGCCTTCTGCTTGTTAGTACTCTCTCCTCTTCTTTCTATCCTTCCACCTCAAAGCATCATAGAATCAAAAAAGGTCACAATAATGACACCATTAATTGTTAACCTGCTTTCAGATATATATGTATCCTTACACTTACATAGGTAGCCTCATCTGATCCTCCTTAACAGCCTTTTGGAGTGAAGTAGGGACTGACATCCCTATTTTACAGATGAAGAAATTGAGGATCATCATGATAAAGAGAAAAGCCCATGGCACATGGCTTATCAGGAAGGAGCTGGGATTTGAACCCTTAGCTTTGACTAGAGGACTAGGGCTTTCTGCCTCACAGCTGGTGTACTCCAACCTGAGGGCAAAATTCTCCATTGTAGGCCATCTGGCTTTCCCCTGGCTTAGGGCCCAACTTCTCCTGCTTTTTAGATCATTAAGACTGGGTGGGGGTGAGGAACAGACTGCACAGATCTTGAGGATTACTGGCTCCAAACATCAAGCCTCTGGCAACAGTGAGGACTGAGGGGGTGAGGGTGGAGGAATCCAGGTTTCAGGAGAGGAGAAGGTGGGGGCTGTGTGGATCAGAGGCTCCAGGCAGGATGGCCCTTCTTCCTAGGCCCTCAGCCTTATCCCTTTGCCCCCAAGTTCTCTCCAGCTCTCATCAGCCATCTTTAGGGCTATCCTTATCTCTCTTAGGACAAGGAAAATCAAAGACTGCTGTAGAAGAGGCCTCTGGCATGGAAGGCTTGGTGGGCAATATGGCTTCTTTCTGAGACCCTCTCTTCCCACAGCTGGGGTTAGACCTGAGTTCTGGGTTGCATCCCCAGCACCCCAGCTGAGGGTACCAGAATGATCAGATTGGTGCTAAAATTGGGCAGGCAGGGAAGGCACAACAGCTTCTGGGCACACAGAACCCTGACAACCAGAGTCAAGAAGACAGGAGCTTCAGCCGCAGCAGGGCAACCTGGCAGGAAGAAGAGGTGCTATCTGGGTTTGGGCAAAGCTCTTCAAGGCTATGGTGCCTCTGGAGATTGTGTGGGGTTCCAGTTGGAGTCTGGGCTCCATCATCACACAAATGGGTTTAAATCACATTTAGTTGCATATGACCTTAAGTCAGTCTTTTTACTACCTGGAGCACCATCTATACAATGGATTTATAGGGTTACCATGGTGATAATAATAATAAAGCCTGGCATGGTTGAGCCTTACTCTGTGGCAGGCACTGTGCTAAGTGCCTCTCTGCATACAGAGAAGTTCTCTCTGTAGGTTCTCATACAGCCCTATTAGGCTGGGCTGCCATTAGCCCTCCTTTACAACTGAGGGTATTTAAGGATAAGAGGGAGGATGTCACTTGGCCAAAGTCACAGAGCTAGTAAATGTCAAATCCAGGTTTTAGTGTAGGCATTTTGGTTCCAGATTATTTTTAAAAAGATTTTATTTATTTATTTATTCATGAGACACACAGAGAGAGGCAGAGACAGTCAGAGGGAGAAGCAAGATCCCTGTGGGTAGCCTGATGTGGGACTCAATTCCAGGACCTCGATTTCAGGGTCATACCCTGAACTGAAGGCAGATGCTCATCTACTGAGCCACCTAGGCATCCCTGGCTCCAGGTTCTTAATCTCACTCACTTGGCTGGTCATGACTAATGACCAACCCTGGGCACTTACTATGTAGCAGGCATCAATGCAAGTTTTTTACACAGATTCATTCATGTAATCTTTATAGCCACTCTGTATAATGGTCACTTAATGTGAAAGATGAGGATACTGAGGCATAGAGAGGTGTGCTAACTTATCCTAAACCTACTGCCAAGAATCCAGTCCAGCCAGGCTACTTGAGAGCCAGCATTCTTTAAAAAAATAAAAAAAAGTTTTTTCTTAAAAAAGTTAAAGTAGGGCAGCCTGGGTGGCTCAGCGGTTTAGCGCCGCCTTCAGCCCAGGGCCTGATCCTGGAGACCCAGGAACCAGTCCCACGTCAGGATCCCTGCATGGAGCCTGCTTCTCCCTCTGCCTATGTCTCTCTGTCTGTCTCTCTGTCTCTCGTGAATAAATAAATAAAATCTTAAAAAAAAAAGTTAAAGTAATAAAAGTAAAGTACATACAGAATGGTGCAGAAAAAAGAAATGTTTAGCTCAATGAATGTTCATATGGTAAATATACCATGTAACTAAATAAAAACATCACCTATACCCCATGAGGCCCTTTCTAAGTGACTACTTCCACCACTCATCCCAAAAGTAACTCTATCCTGATTTCTAAAACCATAGATTAGTTTTGCCTGTTTTTGAATTCTATGTAAATGGAATCCTACAATAGTAATCTTTTGCTCAATCTATAATTTCTTTTTTTTTTTAAAGACTTATTTATTTATTCATTCAGAGAGAGCGAAGAGAGAGGCAGAGACAGGCAGAGGGAGAAGCAGGCTCCATGCAGGAAGCCTGATGTGGGACTCGATCCTGGGTCTCCAGGATCACACCCCAGGCTGCAGGCAGCGCTAAACCGCTGCGCCACCAGGGCTGCCCTATAATTTCTCTATGTTGTTGGTATAGCAATATTTATTAAACTATAGGTTTATTAATTCTACTATTGATCCCAGTGTTTGGCTATTCTGAATAATGCTGCTATGAACACTCATATATGTGTTTTGGAATACACACATGCACACACACACACATTTCTAATGGGTATATATCTCAGGGTGGAATTGTTGGTTGTTTCCAAGCAGTTGCACAAATTTGTTTTCTTACAGGCATTATATGAAAGTCCCCTTACTCCACACTTAGCACTACCAGTATTTAAACTTTTTAAAAGAAGATTTTATTTATCTATTCATGAGAAATATAGAGATAGAGAGAGAAGGAGGTTCCCCACAGGGAGCCCGATGCAGGACACGATCCCAGGACCCTGGGATCATGACCCCGAGCTGAAGGCAGACGCTCAACCACTGAGCCACCCAGGTGCCCAGTATTTAAATTTTTTATCAATCTGGTGGACATAAAGTGATATCTCAGAATGTTTTTCCATATCTATTTGTTAAATGAGGTAAAAGCAAGCACTCTGTAAACTTGTCATCACAACCCTTTGAGGTAGGTGTGGTATCATTCCCATTTTGCAGACGAGGAATGGAGGTCACAGTTGCTCCTTTTCTCTTTCCTCTCTTGCAATCCACTCACCTTTCCTGGAGGCCCCTTCCCCACTTTTCCTCAGTGGGGTTGGGATGCCTGGTTACCACCAAGTTTGGGAGGCCCCTCCGACCAGGATGTTCTCCTGGGTAAGGAAAAGAGGAAGGCTTGGCTGAAGTGGACAGGGGTGAGGAGGACAGAAAGGATGAGACAGAAAGATTGGAGTGAGGAGATTCTGGCTCTTGGCATGGGATGAGGGGGCTGGAAGAGAGGTCTCGGAATATAGAGGAGGCATGACTGGGGAAATTTGTGAACTCCTAATGCTGGTGTGGAAAGAGAAGCTGTGTAGCCAGGGAATAAGAGACCACATGTATCTGGATGTTGGGGGTTTCTCTGGACCCCAGGGCCTCTTTCTTGGGTTTTGCTAAGTCTGAGGATTCCTCTGTGGGGCCTTTCTAAGCTTAGAGCCATTTTTAGGGTGGGTTAGCAGTCCCTTGGTAGAGTCTCTTTGGATCTAACTTTCTTTCTTTCTTTCTTTTTCTTTCTTTCTTTCTTTCTTTCTTTCTTTCTTTCTTTCTTTCTTTCTTTCTTTCTTTCTTTCTTTCTTTCTTTCTTTCTTTCATGAGAGACACACAGAGAGAGACAGAGACACAGGCACAGGGAGAAGCAGGTGCCATGCAGGAAGCCTGACGTGGGACTCGATCCCGGAACTCTGGGATCACTCCCTGAGCCAAAGGCAGACACTCAACTGCTGAGCCACCCAGGCGTCCTATCTTTGGAATTTTCTAAAGGTAAGTAGTACTCTGTTCTCCAGGGTTGGGGGAGTAGGAGACAGGCCCTAGAGGTCCTCCAGGGAATGTGGGTGAAGAACATGGGGTCTACTCTGATTCTGGGCTTTTTATCTATCAGGCCAAGAGGTATCCTGGCAAGCAGGTACCCTGCTCTTGGACTCAACAACTGTTAGGGGAGGCAGGGCAAATAATTTCCCCTTCCTAACATTTGTCACTCTCCTCCCAGACTCCCCTCTGCATCTGTACTTTTGCAAGTGTCATCTGCATAGATTCTCCCAGGGTGTACTTCCTTCTCCCACCCCCACCTTCCTTGAGCCCTTAGCTCATTGCTCACTGGTAATGCTCTGGCAGCAGAGGCAGCATGGCTCAGGGCATAAGTCTGTAGCAGGTAGTAAATATATTTAGCTAAAGTCTTGGCTCTATTAGTTAACTAGCTGTATGGCCTTGAGTGAACCTTGTCACCTTTCTAGGCAGTGACAGAACTCTCAGAGGACCTAACATCATTCACTTGGCTTGTCTCCTACACAGGCTTTGGCCAATGAGAAAGAGATTCCATGGGTGCCAATTGGCTTAGAAACAGTGCAAACTCTGGAGTGTTGGGAGCCATGCTGGCATGGGTTTAGGACCATGCAGAAAACTTTCAAAGGTTCTAGATTCCCAGACTGCCCAAGCTGGAAGGGGGTTCACAATTCAATGAGTCCCCCCCCCCCCATTTACAGATAGTAAAATTGAAGCCAAGGAAGGGGAAGTGACCACAAAGCTGGCAAGTAGCAGAGCTGGTTGGACTGGAGATATGAAACTGGATCCCAGCCAGCCCAACTGCAGATGGGCTCTCCTCTCCTCTCTGCATCCTCTGTCTGGGTGTTCATTTCTGGTGCCACATGTCCTGATGGAAGGATCCAGCTCTAGCCTCTGAGCCAGACTTCCCTTTGCACTGTGGGGTCTCTAAGGAGATCCTATCTCTCCTGATCTGTTCTCTCCAAGTATGGGGCCCTGGTGCACAAGGAGGCAGCTATATTGATGTGCCATTTCTCAGCCCACACCTGGAGCCACTATGGAGGATACTCTACTTGGGGTCCAGGCATCAGCAGACATGGAGGGTGGTTGAGCCCCCCTACTCAATGCAGGCATAGTGGGAAGTCCAGGGATAGTCCTCATGAGATTGTTGTGAAGTACACGAGTGAAGCACTTAGGACTGTATCCATCCAGCATATGGCCCGTGCTCATTAAGTGTTAACTTTCCTTATTATGTGTATTTTGCCTACTCTGTCAGACAAGAGTTTTTAGGGCAAGCCCACAAGGGCAGGACTATCAATTCTCTAAGAAGCCCAGACTGAACCCAGTAGAGGTTTATTTATTTTTTATTTTTTAAAATATTTTATTTATTTATTCATAGACACAGAGAGAGGCAGAGACACAGGCAGAGGGAGAAGCAGGCTCCACGCAGGAAGCCCGACGCGGGACCCCATCCCAGGTCTCCAGGATCACACCCCAGGCTGCAGGCGGCGCCAAACTGCTGTGCCACCGGGGCTGCCCCCCAATAGAGGTTTAAAACTGGATCAACAAGGGAGCTAATTAGACTCTAAGCAACAAGCCCACGAGGGTGTGGGCTGGAAGAAGCGGCTGGGGAGTGGAGACTTTTCTCACTTCTCCATCAGGAGCATCTTCCTGGCGTCCTGGGTGCCCAGGGGCTTAGGGACAGACAAGGGTGCCAGGGGGAGGTAGAGATTCTTTCCCTTTTTCTTTTTTTTAAAGTTGATTTTTTAGTAACCCAGCGTGGGGCTGGAACTCCCAACCCCGAGATCAAGAGTCACATCTTGATCACATTGAGCCAGCCTGGTGCCCCACAGAGGTTCCTTTTCTGGTAGAGCCCTGGGCTGGAAAAGATGAGTGGGGGGGAGGGCCATGTTTCTGCCCCTGGGGACTCCAGGAGGTGCTCTCAGTCCTCAAGGGGGCAGCGATCAGGTGAAGAAAACCAATGAGCATCATCTGCATCCAATTTCTCCAGTTCCAGAATCCTTTCTTATCCATTATCTCATTTTCTCTTGCAGTCATCCTGTGGGGTAATCCAATGAGAAAGTGATTCCATGGGTGGAATCACTCTCTTTTAAAATTTTATTTTTAGGGATGCCTGGGTAGCTCTGGTTGAGCATCTGCCTTCAGCCCAGGGCATGATCCTGGAGTCCCAGGATCGAGCCCCACATTGGGCTCCCTGTGGGAAGCCTGCTTCTCTCCCTACCTGTGTCTCTGCCTCTCTCTCTCTCTCTCTCTGTGTCTCTGATGAATGAATAAATAAACTCTTTAAAAAATTAAAAAAATTATTATATGCTTTCAGGGTTAAATTTTTAAAGTCATATCTTTGTTTCAAGAGCATGTAAAAACCACTGAAGAACTGAATTCAGAATTTTGGTGTTTTTTTTCCTCCTTTTTAAAATAGAGGATGAAATGACCTTTCAAGACATTAAGTGGGTATCCAAGCACAGCTCTTAAGAGGCTGTGCTGCAACTTGAACCCAGGTCGACTCCAAATCCTATGCCTTTTATGTAGCCTCTCCTGGACACCAGTATGCCCAGGCAGGACACTAAACTCGGTCCTCTGAGGGTCTCCAGTCTGCTGGGGGGGAACAGAGGTCCTGGCACTGGGAGCTCTCCAGCTCTGCGGAGAATTATATTTTCCAACAGGGTAGGGTAGGAAGGAATAAATGCTAAGTGCCCACTGTAGGCTGGGGGATTTGCACAAGCTACTTTCTTTCTCCCCTTCTCACCTTCTTTCTTTATCACAAAGCCCCATTTTCCAGGTAAAGAGAGTGAAGCTCAGAGAAACTTGTTTCAGGTTCCCCAGTGAGTCCAGTGGCAAAGGTGGGATTAGCATCCAGGTGGACCTGATGCTAGTACCTGTGCTTTTTCCTCTAAGCATGGAAGATGATTGGTTCATGAGTCACCTTCCCCATGAAGTCTTCCCATGCCTTGGATGTAGAACTGATTACTTGTGCCTCTGGGTCCCCACAATGCCCTATATGGCACCTCCCAGGGCACCTGCACACTTCTTAGATTCATTTTTTTTGTATGCCTCTTTCCCCTCAGTAGGCAGTGAGCTTCTTGAAGACAGAGAGTGATCTTGGCCCTCTCTGTGTCCTTAGTATGTAGCACAAAGCCTGCATACAATCAGTGTCCAGTAAATATGTGTTGCATGGATGGTGGGGTGCTTGGATGGCCTACTTATTTCTGTTTTCCTGCTTCATTGAGACAGTGATGTTGGGGGACAGATGGGCACCAGCAGATGGATGAAGGATACTGGGGTAGAGGTCTGGGTACCTGTCTTACCTGGAACCTTTCCCGAATTTCCCACACTCACCTGCACTCATGCTCCGGCTCCAGGTTCTTTGTCTTCAGCCCAACCTCTCCTGGCACTCCTTCCTCCATGTCTCAGCACCTGTAGCTCTCCTAGGTTTGCTGTCTATGAGGCAAGTCTGGCATTGGTATCAGAATCATCCTTTCTGGTCCCGTTTTACTCTCACAAGAGCTTCAAGAGGCAGGATAGACAGAGATGACCTACCTCTATTTTATGGTTCAGGACATTCAAGCTCCAAGGAGCGGCGTCCAAGTTCATACAATAAGCTGATGGCAGAACTGGGTTCAGTGATGATAGAGGGGGATAGGGCTGGGGGAAGTTTTCTGAATCAGGAACAGGCTGGGCTTTCCACAGGGATATGAGGAATCTGGTTCTGGCTCTGTTTGCCCTACTCCAAGATGGAGAGACCCCAGTACGTCTCTGAGACAGCAGGGAGAGAATCCCAGAATCTTGTCACTGGTCAGAACTCTCCAGACCTTCTGCAGTCTCGATGATTGCCAGTAGGTGCCGTCAGTTTGCAACTTTTTGGTTCTGTCCCTACAAGTTCAGCTAGCTGCTCTGCTCTTCCTCCTCTCACCTGGACAAGTCTACACTTGGAGAAAGTAGGAAAGGGCCTAATTACTGTGAGACTGAAAGACTGCTGCCCTGGGAGAGGAAGCTGGAAGGAGGAAAACGGTCTCTGATCTGCACTTTTGCTTGGCTGCCTTGCTGCTTTCTAGGCTAAGCCAAGCCAAGCCAAGCCAAGTCAAGCCAAAAGAAAAAAAAAAAAAAAATCCACAGTGGGTCACGGATTGTGCCCTGACAGGCACTCTTACCCTGAAACCAGCTCCAGGACAGAGAAACCTTTGTGGGGAAGGATGATGAGTACCTGGGGGACCAGAGAGAGATCCTAGGAGATGGATCCCTGCTCAAATGTTACTCTAGGGTCCCTCTGGATCCCAGCAGGACTGAGGCAAGAGTGGGGTAAACAGGTACCAACCAATAGGATCTCACAGAGGGCCTAGCCAGCCGACATACTAGCCCAAATAGCAACGGCTGGCTGAATTAGAAAAAGGCATCCCTACCTCGAAATGCTTGACTGCCATCTGCTGGAAAACTGTCATAACAGCTACACAAACCTACCATGACTACAAGAGAAATGGTGCCCCCTGGAGTTGTGCGATGCACAGTTTGCACACTGAGAGTGACAATCTCCCTAGCCAATCCTCCTCTGGGAGGGAGTCGGGCAGTAGAGGCAAACATCCAGGTAGGAAGAAGAGGCTGGGCACCTCCTTCTCCAGCTCAGTTGATTCAGTTTTCAGGAAGGCAGAATGGACCAGGACCCAGATGAGCCCTGAGGAGCCAGGGCGCGTGCTTCGCGGGTGGGTGGCTGGGGGAAGGAGTTGGAAGGGCAAGTGGGAAGAGAACCTAACTTCTTAGGGCCATCAGGCCCTTCTGGGTCCCTCGATAGGTGCTTGCTTCCCTTTCCCCACTTCACTCGACTTGGTCTCCAGTGGTTGGGACTGGAAGCACGAAGGAGGGTGGAAAGGACTCGGGCCAGGGAGACTGAATCCGCCGAACTAGCAGTCCCGGCTAGGAGGTCGCGTTCTTGGGGGTGGGGTGGGGGCGGGGCTGCAGCCGCCCCGGCGGGGTAGGGAAGGAATCCTCCAAGGTCGGGGGAGGGGGCCAAAGAACAGCCCCTTGGCGTCTCCTCTTCCTTTCCCTCCCCTCCCAGGCTCCGGTTCAGAGGCGCTTTCGGCGCCTGCCACGGCTTCCAAACTGCGCCGCTTCCTTCTGCGGCAGAAAAGGACTTTCAGATGTTATAGCGGCGGCGGCGGCGGCGGCGGCGGCGACTCAGGACAGCGCCCCCTCCCCCTAACGGCCGCCTCTCCCTCTCCCCCCCGGCGCCCCCGCTCCCCCACCTCTGGGAAGGCGCTGGGGGTGTGGCCAGGGGCCGGTATAAAGTCCGGGGGAGCCGGTCCCGGGCAGCCGCTCAGCCCCCTGCCCCCCCGCCGCCCGCCGCCAGGGCCGGGCCGAGGATGCGGCGCAGCGCCTCGGCGGCCAGGCTCGCTCCCCTCCAGCCCGCTTGCTAACTTCCCTGGCTCGGTCCCTGTCCGCCAGCGGGGCCGCCCCGTCTCCCCGCGCCCTCCGGGTCGAGTCCTCCAGGAGCGCCGGGCGCTGTCGCCGCGTGTCCCTGCCGCCAGTCTGAGCGCGGGCTCTCCCTCTCCCTCTCCGCTCCCGCGCCCCGCGCCCGCGCCCGCGCCCGCGTCCGCGCCCGCGCCCGCGCCCCGTCCTAGCTCGGTCATGCTGCCCCTCTGCCTCGTGGCCGCGCTGCTGCTGGCCGCCGGGCCCGGGCCGAGCCTGGGCGACGAAGCCATCCACTGCCCGTCCTGCTCCGAGGAGAAGCTGGCGCGCTGCCGCCCCCCCGTGGGCTGCGAGGAGCTGGTGCGGGAGCCGGGCTGCGGCTGTTGCGCCACTTGCGCCCTGGGCAAGGGGATGCCCTGCGGGGTGTATACCCCTCGCTGCGGCTCGGGCCTGCGCTGCTACCCGCCCCGGGGGGTGGAGAAGCCCCTGCACACGCTGATGCACGGGCAAGGCGTGTGCATGGAGCTGTCGGAGATCGAGGCCATCCAGGAGAGCCTGCAGCCCTCTGGTAAGGTGCCCCTGTCCTTGCATGCCCTCTCTAGTGTTCTCTCCTCCTAGAAGCCCCTTCCCCATTCAGGCTGTCTGGGAAAGCCCTTGAAAATCTCCCGTGAATTAAAGAGAAGGCAGGTACCTGGCAGGGTGGACTGGCATGGGACAGGCTCACCCACTGAAACTGCTATTGAGTCCCTAGCAGCCTGTTGCCACCAGCAAGGAAGATTTTGTCCCAGCCTTCCATCTCAAACCTCCCAGAGGTGCCTATTTGGGAAGAGAGGGCTCAATGGTAGCCCCGGCTGATGGTGCACGAGTGGAACACTACCTGACCTGGTCCAGCCAGCAGCCTGCAAGTGAGCCGCTTAGGGTCAGATAACTAGAGGATGGGGATGGTGGTGGTGGTGGCTTTCTGTTCTTGATCCTGGAACTCCCCTCATCCTGGCCACAGGTGAAACCCCAGGGGTTTAAGAAGCCAGGACTTGGCCTTTTGACATTGAGGTGGGGTGGAGTGGGACATGCCGATCAGAGGGGCTTTGGTGGTGAGGAGCATCGACACTGCCCCTCCCCAAAGCCCCTGGGTAGCTCACCTTGCTGTTTGAGAGGCACTGGGGAGACAGAGGTCTCTCTGTCAGGCCTGGGCGCCTCATCCTGCCCTGGTACACGGGCACCCCGTTCCTCTTTCCTGGCAGGTGTCGTCTGAGGTGGCAGAAGAGAAGCAAGTCTTGGCTCCTGGCCCAGCGCTATAGAAACCTAACGGGTGTGGGATAGGGAGTAAAGAAAGGAGAGAGAGGAAGAGGGGGAGGCGGGAGAAGGGGCGGGGGAGAGACGAGGGAGAGGGAGAGGGAGAGGGAGAGAGAGAGGAAGAGGGAGAGGTTTAGAAGGCCCTTTGCCCTAAACTCATTCTTACACTTTCTCTTTTTCCATTTCTCAGTGAGCCTCTCAGATTCTCCTTAGAATCGCTCTCAGTCTTTCATACTTTCTTATTCTTTTGTTATTTCCTGCTGTGTCTCTCAATCTCTAGTTTCACTACCAGCATTCCGGAGCTCTCCTTTCCTCAGTGTCTTTGGCCTGTTATCAGTTTCTCTTTCTCTTGTTCCCTTTCTGCTTTTGTGGTCCCACTTCTCTCACTTTCTCTTCAGCCCCTTTCTGTGGCTCTTTTTCTCCACGTCTCTGTCATTGTTTCTCTTTCTGCCTTTGTTCCTGTCTTTCTCTGTTACTTTTGGAATCTCTCTCTCTGTCAGCCTTTCTGCATCTCTGCCTCTGTTTCTTGTTCCCTCTCTGACTCTGTTTTGCTCTCCCTGTGCCTCTGTCTGTGTCTGTCTCTTTTCCTGGGGCTTGAAGCTTCCATTGTTGCAGTCCGGATGCTGGGACTCTGGCCCCAAGCTTCCTGCCCTGGGTCCCAGACCGTTCCACTTCCTCAATCCTCTGCAGCTTGTTAGCGGAGGAAAGCAGGATGCAGGGAAAACAGGAAGGACGTGGACCCCAGGGGTCTGGGCCTCAGGCCTCTCTGCCCTTCCTGTCCCTAGGCAGTGAGAGATGGGTCAGCAGAAAACATTCTAGGAGAAATGCCAGTCTGGCACCCGGCACATCTGGGAATCAGGGGGGCTGGAGGAGAGGGCATCTTGAGGGAGTAAGGCCTTGATCCTGGGGCACAGATGCCAGTGCCTGTGGGAGGGGAGGAGCACTGGTACCAGACCAGATTGGGAGTGAGGGCTGAGCCCTTGGGCTCCCTGAGTATAATGGGACCTCTTTCCCTTCGTATCTCCATCCTCCACCGGCCAATGGGTATGTATCCGGTATCAGATTAGGATGAGTGCTAGCCTTCTCCTCTCCCAGTATATGAACTTGGGGCAGAAGAGCCCTCAGAGGGTCTTAAGCACCCCTTCCTCCCTGGATGGGTAGGAGCACATCATCCTATAGTGGAGAAAAATCTAATCCCCTAGGGGCTTTGGGGGAAATGGTATGAAGTTTGTGATTGTCCCGTGTACATCATGTAAATCGGCCTTTATATCCTCTTGGGATTACAGGGTCCATATCTCTAACACCCACCTCTCCCTCCTTGCCTGTCCTCCACCCATGCAGGGTATGCAGAGGGAAAGGGCAAGCCTGCAGAATCCTGGGGAAACTAGGTACCTACTCGGCAAGCTGTGTCCATGCCTTCTCATCTCCTAGTCATCACAGAAGCATCCCCCACACCATGTGAAAGGTGCCCCCTAGAATTGTACAACAGCCCTGCAGGGTCTCTGGTGAGACAAGATGGCCAGAGGTCAGGGCTTATCCCTGCTATTCTTTCTAGCCTTCCACTGTCCCTCCTGGTCCCAAGGCTTAGACTCCTCTTGCCTTGGGAATAGTTTGGCAGAGGGTATCCGGCTTCTCTTTCTGCCTTTTCCTCTTATAGCTAAACTTCAGCAGGTGACTGGGGGAGGGCAGCCAATTGGCATGCCCCTTCCCTTGGCCTTGCTATGTCCAGCTGCCTACTGAGGGGTTTCCTCCTTCCATATTAAGCCTCTGCCCCCCTAACCTTCCCATACCCCTGCTGTCCCAGCTTTCTGAGCCAGAAAAGGTTGTGGATTAACACTGCTCAGGCCCCCAGAGGTGGGGGTGGGGTGGGACACATGCGTCAGAAGTCCACAATTCTGCATCAGTGGACTGACCCTTGACTCTTGGAATCTGGGGGAGTGGACAGTGGGAAGATCAGTGTTTGGACTGGGGAGCTCCTAAACTGTGCTCTTGGGTCTCTCTGGGACAGGGTTAGGGAACAGACAGACTGGGTTAATTTTTAGTCAACGCAGCAAATATTGTCCCCTTTACTTCAGTACTGGGAATCCAGTCATGTCATGGGAACAAGGCCTTCCCAGAAATTCTGTGCCTTGGGGGAGGCGGGGGGGAGGAGCATGGCTGCTTAACATTTTTTCTTTAGTATTGGCAAAGCCAGAATTATTGGTGCCTCGGGTATCAGGAGTCTTTCCATTTAAAGACATAGGAGCTGCAGGGATAAGTCTGTCCTCCTTCCCCTCCACCCAGTCTACTGGCATTTTCTCATCTATGTAATGGAGATGACAACGGGACTTGCCTCACAGACTTGGGGTGTCTGGCATGGAGTAAGAGCTCTGTCAGTTGGAGCCATCATGAGGAGGGTGATGAAGAAGCTGAGGAGATTTCAGTTGACGCTTAAATCCTCCTCTGATGTTGGGACTTTGAGGGGCATTAGGGCAACTGAGCAAAGTAGGGGGAACATTCAAGGGAGTTGAGAGGGGTAGGGAGGAACTCAGTGCTTCTTGCTCTTATAAACATGGAAAGGACAGGCCAGCTTTCCTTCAGTCTGAGGCTGGCAGCATGGCACAATGGTGAGGGGGATGTCCTGTGACCCAGACCTTAAAGAACGGCCTGGGTACCTGGCATGAGTGATCTTTGTTTCTCTAGGCAGAGTCCAGGGGAAGAAAGAAAGAAAAGGCCTTTCTTGTAGGGTAGGGGGATGAGCCTCCAAATTGTGGCTGAAACACCTGTGTCTGGGTGGCTGGGACCACCCACCTTACAGCTTCACCTGAGGTGTCTTGAAGGGGACTGGGGTTGAGGAGGAATCATGGGGTTGAAATCAGGCTGCCAGAAAGAGGAAATCCTCTAGCTTTGACCATGAACTTTTCAGCCAGTGGTGCTTTTCTTTCTCTGGGCACCTTACCCTCAGTTGCTAGAGCAAAGACCAGGGTTTGCCTTTAGCTGCATATTGTTGGCCCAACTCGGAGCAGGGGCTGGAGGAGATGATCTGGCTTATGTGGAAGCCCCACCCCCTAAATAAGCCTTTTGGAAGTCAGAAAGCCAGATCTTTCAGGGGCTAGGTATGACTCTGGGGGGACCCAGAGGGACTGGGGTCTTTCCAGAGGCACCCCCCTGGGTGAGCAGTACCAGGTGGCTGGAATTCCTGAGTAAGCAGGGAAGTAGCAAGTATTTAGCCAGTTTTGGAGATGGGTAGGTTAACATTTTCAGAGGCCCAAAGCTGCGACCCTCACCCTCCCAAACCCAGAGCCTGGGGGTGGATCCTGGGTGGATCCTTAGTCGGCCTGTTAAGCAAGGCTGGGCAAGGAAAAGTTACAGATTAAATGGAAAGTCAACAAGTTATGGTGCAGGCAGTGTGCCCTGCCCTGGGTCTGTGTCTCTCCCTGGGGCAGGGTCAGAGTGCCTGAGTGCATGTGGGTGTGCATGTGGGGACCAGTGTGTGCTTGGACACGTGATTGTTTGTATATGTTTGTGGTTCTTGAGTCCTGGCCTGTGTCTGAGTGGGCAGATATGGGTATAGTCTGTGTACCTATGTCTCCATGAGAGTAAGTAAGCAGCTATTCTCTCTATCTGGTGTATTCTTCTCGAAAGCTTAGACACGAGTCAGGGACAGACCGGGACCAGATCTGGAGAGTGGCAGAGCAGCTGGGAGTTGGCATGCTTGGTGTTAATGAAGGATCGAACTCTTCCGTGGAGTGCCCTTTTGGTGGGGTGAAGCAGTCTGGCCTCAGGCAAGAGGGGTCCAAGTATGGCATTGATGAGTATCTGGACTCAAATATGTGTGTTTTGGAGGCTTGTAGGATTCTTCAGTTCTTCAAAAAATAAAAAAGGAAGCTTGCCTAACAACAACAAAAAAAGTGGGGAAACCAAGGAGGGGGAGGCCGGGCATGCTGCCTGCTTAGCTTTCCCCAGATAATCCCCTCAGTGTGTCATGGGGCCCTACCCACACAAGAGTATAAACTATGCTTCCAGCCTTGCCCTGTGGCCCATGCAGCTCCAGGTTTCAGTGAGCCAACCCAGTTGTCCTTTTTTTTTTTTTTTAATATTTTATTTATTTAATAAGAGAGAGAGAAAGAGAATGTGCATGCAAGCAGAAGAAGAGGGAGAGGGAGAGAGAGAACCCCAAGCAGACTATGTGCTCAGCGCAGAGCCTGACTTGGGGCTTGATCTCACAACCCTGAGATCATAACCTGAGCCAAAACCAAAAGCTGGACATTCAACCAACTGAGCTACCCAGGCACCCTCTCCTTGTCCTCCTTAATGATACTCCTGAATTAAGAGATAAACATTCTATATATCCATTAATAAACCCCCAAGTGTTAGTCATTTGTGAACTTCAACTCTTAGAAACTCAAGGTTGGAAAGCCTAGTTGCAGTTAAATTTCTACTCCAGGTCTCTCTAGGTTCTTGAGCCCTTTACCACCCTGCTGGGTCACACTTCCAGGATGGGAGGTTCTCTACTTCCGATTGTTAGAAAGCTCATCTTTCTCAAACCTAAGAACATTCTGCCAACTTACCAAAGGAACAAGTGTCACTGGGAGAAGTAGTGCTTCCCTTTATGGTTGTGAAAGGAAAAGCAAACTCAAAGGAAAGACCAAAATTTTTCTCAGGTTTCAAGAGTGCCCCTCAAATTAGCATCATGGGCTGTGGCAAATGAGTCCTTTTGATCCCTTCCAGTCTTTTCTGGGTAGAATGTTGATGCTTTTGTTCATGTTCCAGCTTAGCCTCTGTTGTTCCAGGATTTAGCTCTAATTCCTTTAGGTCTTCCATTTCCTCTTCCTCTCCATTATCTACCTCCAGCCTACACCCCTGCAACCCTGTGACCTCATCCAAAAGTCTTATGGTATTGTGCAAGGTGGATGCAGGGGCAGAGGTCACTGGCCAGTTTGGGCCTTTTGGCCAGAAAGGTTCCTTGGAAGAGTCTACAGGGAAAAGCCTGGATCCTAGATATTTTCTCTGGTTCAGACTGAGGGTTTGGGGTCCATATTTTTTTTTTAAGATTTTATTTATTTATTCACGAGACACACAGAGAGAGAGAGAGAGAGAGAGAGAGAGAGAGATGGGGACATAGGCAGGGGGAAAAGCAGGCTCCCACGGGGAGCCTGATGCAGGACTGAATCCCAGGACCCCAGGATCACTCCCTGAGCCAAAGGCAGATGCTCAGCCACTGAGCCACCCAGGTGCCCCTGGCCCTTCTTCTTATGGTCACCATGACAATCCTAGTCTTCTGAAATTTACTCACATCTTTTGTCACAGGATTAGGAGGTCTTGCTATAGTGCTTTCTCCTTTATTGACCTGTAAGAACTTGATGTTGTCAATGAGACTGGAGTACCCTCCAGACTGTCCTTCTTGGGATGTTAAATATGCAAAAGGATAGATTATATCTATCTGCTCCATTTATTCCTTACCTTTGGTTCTTCTTTCTAAACCAGCCCTCTACTCATGACAACACCTTCTTCCCATCCTTGGTGACTCAATTTTATAAATAACCTTTGGCATGGAATCTTGACAAAGACTTTCTGAAAGTCTAGATTTCTCCTTGCCTGGTTTTCCTGTATCTACTTGCTTCCCCCCACACCACCAGAACTAGGAGAATAAAAAGAGAACTAACCCCCCAACTAACTTTGGCTAGACGGAAAAATACCATTTGACCCAGAGGCAGCTCTGGGACTGCTGCCATGCATGGAGGAACCTGCTAACTCCTCAGGAAAAAAAAATCCTGACGCAAACCAGATGTAACCTTCTGTCTGGCTGCCAACATCTGGAATGCTGGCAGGGGCTTTGCATTCAGGCCGGCAGGGAGCTGCCAAACCCAAGCATTTTAGAGGTGACTCTGATCTGCAGAGAGGTCTTGCAATCTCTTTCTCCAGCTCAATCCTGTATTCTAGTTTTTGCTGCCTGAAGGTTTGGAGCAGTGGTTACAATTCTGGGACTTCTAGTTTGGGTTGTTCTTGAGTTCAGATATAATCTTCAGGAAATCCCAGGGAGAGTGCACAAGTCCAGCCTCACTACCCCCATCTCCAGTTCCCCAGTGCCCTGGCGCTGGACAATAGACATGGACTTTGAATGGGGTCTAAGATCCAAGGATGGGAGATGTTGAGGTGGGGGAATTGAAGGGAGGTGTGAGGATATTTTCAGTTCTGTGGCCACACAGTGTGTTACACACACACACACACACACACACACACACACACACACACTACGGATGCCTGCATGCATGCATACACACCCACTCCCACTCCTTCTCTCCTGTTCAGCTAATGGGGAGAGCCTTTTGGGCCAGATTTCTCATCACTCATGGAAACTCTGATTTTGGCCATGTGGAAGAGGGGCGGCAGAGCCAACAGATCTGGGGATCCCCTGGTTGGCTCAGCCAGATGCTGAAAAGAGCAGGAAAGGAGACAGGAAGAGAGAGCAGATGGAGTGGGGATGGTAGGAGGACCTGAATGGAGGAGGGTGCGAGATCTGGTGGGGAGGCCCCTGCCTGCCTTAGACCTCCCTGCAGGGCCCAGGGGACTCTCCTGCTGTCTGCGCAGCTGCAGCTGATGACTCATCTGAGGGCTGGACTGGGTGGGGTGAGGGACAAGGCGAAGACTTTAAGAGGAATATTCTCCTGAGGAAATCTCAGGAGAGTGGGGAGGAGAGGAGGGTGTTGCTTTCACCCCCCCCACCCTAAGGTACCCTGTTCTCTCCCAGAGCCAGGGTAGAGAGAATCCCCAAGAAGAAAGCAGGTGGGGAGGCTGGGTTGGTATGTTGCCCTGTCTTTTCCCAGTGCTGACCTCTCTCCCATCTCGGCCTGACTGCAGACAAGGATGAGGGTGACCACCCCAACAACAGCTTCAGTCCCTGTAGCGCCCACGACCGCAGGTGCCTGCAGAAGCACTTTGCCAAAATTCGAGACCGCAGCACCAGTGGGGGGAAGATGAAGGTCATCGGGGTGCCTCGGGAGGAAGCTCGGCCCGTGGTGAGGACTTCTGACCTACAAATGCACCTGTGCACAGTCACAACCCACCCTCCCCACACTAGATCTGGACTATGATCATTCAGCAGACATTCTTTGGATGCCTACTGTGTGCAAGACATACCTGGTATACATCCCCAGGACCCAGAGAATCCTCATTCCTTTCCTTGATATTCCTTTCCTGGTCATCAGTCATATACACTGATATAGTTGAAGTGATTGTTAAGTACTGAAATATTTCTGTACTCGTTTGTAAATAGTAAACACCAAGCCACCTGGTGTTTCTTAGCCCTTCTCTTGGCTTCTCCATGCAGAGTCTTTCAGTAACTAAAGGGTTAATGCTGGCCGCAGTAGGGGGCCTGGAGACCCTGCCCCAGCATCTGGCTAATGTCCTTTCTGATGGATGGTTCTAATGGATCTGCGGTTCTAATGGATCCCGCCTGGGTTCCATAAATTAATTTTATGATGTCAGCTATCCCTTCAGCTTGGAAGTCACTCCATTCCCAACCATCTCCATAGGTTTCCACAACCTCTTTCCCCCACAAAGTCCCTTCCATTCACACCCCTCCTTTTTGGAAGCTCTTTGGCCCAATATTCTCTCTGCAATGTCTTGCTCTGCCCACCAGGGTCCCCTGAATCTACTGGGGCCTGCCCAGCCTCTCGGCTTTCAGTCTTGACTCGACCCCTAGCTTTGGTCTTCCTGCTTCTCTCCTTTCTGCTAAGCATTTTCATTCTCCCTTCCTCCAGCCCCAGGGCTCCTGCCAGAGTGAGCTGCACCGGGCCCTGGAGCGTCTGGCTGCCTCACAGAGCCGCACCCACGAGGACCTCTACATCATCCCCATCCCCAACTGCGACCGCAATGGCAACTTCCACCCGAAGCAGGTGGGTCTTCATCCCTGCCTGTCCTGGCCTTAGCTCTTGGGGCATTACTTGTCTCTCCATAGGGTAGTCCAGGATGGAGATCTCAAGTAGAGGAGAGACCTCTCAACCCAAACCTAACCCCTGGAACCCTCCCCCAGACTTAAAGCCTCAGTTTATTTTGCCCACCACACTCATTTTGGAGATGAGGAAACTGAGGCCCAAAGAGTGAGTTAATGGCAGACCAGCTATCCTGCCTCCCTATCCAGGGCTATTTCCATCACCTCTGGATTCACCATTTAGCACTCCTGCTAACCTCTCTACCTCCCAGCACTCTCTCATTCCCTGTACTGTACTCCATCCTATGAGTAGTTCTTTGCCATAGAATGTTTCTAGTTTCATTTGGAGATAAAGGGTCTAAGTCATAAAGGGTCAAGGAGGAAACTCAGCCTGGCCCTTCCACCAAGCTGAGTAACCAAACCACGTGGGGTACAGCCAGGATGGAGGTGAAGTCAGATCTGACAGCTGGGGATGGGAGCTTGGGATGGGAGCTCTGGATGGAAGCAGAAGAAGGAGTGGAGTAGGAGAGAAAACGTGAATGCAGAAGCTTCCATACTCCTTCATGCAACGTGGGTTCCTCTGATAAGCCCCCCAGGAGGCTAGGATGTTCAGCAAGGTTGGCCTGCCTCAGACCATCTCTGACCCATGAGGGGAGGGCTCACTTGGAGGAGTGGCACATCTGGGCAGAGACTTGTGCTGGGTGTGGCCTGGGGAGTCCTGGCTTGGGTCTTTCTCCAGCTCCTGGTGGGCATAGACACATATATTCTCCCACTCCGTGCTCTACTGACAGATCCACAAAGTGGGCTGCCACTCGACCAGTAGAGGCCTTGATAGGAGAAGGGCTGCCCCCAAGTCTGCAAATCCCAGGATGGCATGAGAGGTTATGGGTGGTGTGCAATGAGTGGAGGACCAGAAAGGGCCCCCCAAACCAGTGCCAAACATACCTGCAAGCTTTATCCCAACACCAATTTCATCCTTGTCCTATTTAAAAAAGATTTTATTTATTTATTTGAGAGACAGAGAGAGAGAGTGAGTGCAGTGAGCTGGGGAGGGGTAGAGGAGGAAGGAGAGAGAATCTCAAGCAGACTCCCTGCTGAGCGGGGAGCCGCATGTAGGGCTCAATGGATCTCACAACTCTGAGATCATCACCTGAGCCAAAACCATGAGTTGGGTGCTCAGCCAACTGAGCCACGCAGGTACCCATTCTTGTTCTAATTTTTTTTTTAATTTAAAAAAATTTTTTTTTTCTTGTTCTAATTCTTAAAAACTTTTTTCCTGGAGTACCTGAGTGGCTTAGTCAGTTAAACATCTGCCTTAGCCTCAGGTCATGATCCCAGGGTCCTGAGATGGAGCCCTACATCAGGCTCCCTGCTCAGTGAGGAGTCTGCTTCTCCTTCTCCCTCTGCTGTTACCCCTGCTTGTGCTCTCTCTCTCTGTCAAATAAATAAATAAAATCCTTTAAAAACACTTTTTTACTCATTAAAAAATTTAATAGATTTTATGTTCTAGAGCAGTTTTAGATTTACAGAAAAGTTGAGTAGAAAGTACAGGATTCACATCTACTTCCTCACCCCTAGGTTTCCATGTTAACATCTTGCATTAGCATGGTACATATGGTACTACAAATTAAAGAACTAATAGTGATACATTATTAACTAAAGTCCACAGTTTATATTAGGGTTCACTCTTTGTGTTGTACAGGTCTATGTGTTTTCTTCCTTCAATTTTTATCCCACTGAAAGTTCTGACACTTGAGCCCTTTATCACTAGACCAATGCTGACCTCTGAGACAACCTTTACTTTTTGGCCAAGATCTCTCTATTCCATGAGCTCAGAGGGTCTGTGCTCATGAAAGAGCCTCTGCCCTCACAGGCCATCTTGAATCAACTATCTGACGTGGGCTGGGCTGGGATTGGGGCAGGCTGCTTGGGAACTGACCTCTCACACCCTTGTCTTGGCAGTGTCACCCGGCCTTAGATGGGCAGCGCGGCAAGTGCTGGTGTGTGGACCGGAAAACAGGAGTGAAGCTTCCAGGGGGCCTGGAGCCAAAAGGGGAGCTGGACTGCCACCAGTTGGCTGACAGCTTCCGCGAGTGAGCCCTGCCAGGAGGCAGGGGGCTCAATGCCCCCTGCCGTCCCCATCCCCTAGAGGCTACAGAGCTGACCTGGAGCCTGGGTCTGAGTCCTGGCTCTGTCTCTGGCCTAGAAGTTTCCCTTTCTGTGGTATGTGTGTGTGTATGTGTGTGTGCACGCACGCATGGGTGTGCCCTTGGGGTGAGCCAAAGCCTAGGGGTGTCTTCTTTGGTCTTAGATAGCCTGAGACGTCTGAGAGTGGCAATGGGGAGCCCTGGTATGTTTCCAAATTGATCGTGGACTCATTCATTCATTCATTCATTCATCCATTCATCCAGCCGTTCTAAAACATTTATTGACAACATACTACATGCCAGCTCTGGTTTTTTTAGCCCTGGGGGCTCTTATTCTGACTTTCTCTGATTTGGGCATCTGGGGTCATTTCTTATAAGCTGAGCACAAGTTTGGGGAAGAGAAGTCTCTTTTCCAGAATCAGAGGAGGAAAGTAGTCATGTACCTTGACTGTTGTACCTTGTACCATTGTCATTCCCCTCAATTTAGTCAGAGGGTGGAGGCCATAGGGAAAGTGTGGAGTGGCAGATGATTCAATGGGCAGGAGTCCCAGACTCACTCCCAAACTCAAGCCTGCCAGGCTCCCCTTCTTCTCTTCTCTAGGTCCCTCCAGTGGGAAGGACCTATAGAGACAGCCCACCTTTGGGTCTGGTGTGCCATCTGCTTGGTTGCCTGGCAGCCCAGGCCCTGGTGTGGGGGAGGGAAGAGGGCTAGAAGAAGTCATACAGGACAGAGGGCTGGGGAGCAGGGGCCCATCTCTGAATAGGAAGAAAGAATGCACAGTTGGACTGCATGTGCCTGATGGAGAAGAGGACACACATGCTGGGGGGTAAAGGATTTGCCTGGGGTCCTGCATCCTTCCCTGTTTGTGGTCATAGCCACAAAGTCATCAGGATGACTCCATCCTTCCAGTGGTTCACCGCCTGTGGCTTTGCCTCCCTTCCTATACCTCCCTACTACCCTCCAGGCATTTCTGGTTTGACTGGATAGAAGGAGACTTAGGGACCTACCAGTTGGCCATGATGTCTTGTCTTTTTTTTTTTTTTTTTTAACAAAACAGAACAAAACAAAACAAAAAAACCTAGACAATTGTGTTTTGTTGATTTATTTATAATTAGAGACAGGGATGCACCAGGGGTGGAAAAGGGGGGTCATCATGTGGTCCTCAGAACTGTCCTACACGGTAAGAGCATTGCAAAGAGTCAACCAATTCACCCTCCCCTTCCCAGCAGCCTCTTCCTAGGGGGCTTCCTTGTCCCCAAAGTGTACTGTTTGTGTTCAAATAATGGCTTCTGAAGGAAGGCAAGCAAGGACAGTCCTGCTGGTCCAGAGTTATTCCTGGGATCATCTGGTGTGTGAAGCTGGGGTATCTCCTAGGGCATCAGGCAGATTGGATTTACATCTGAACTTGATATATTTGGTGGAGGAGGCACTTCCCTGAAGTTGGAGAAAGAGGGTAAACTCCAATACAGTCCATAGCTCTGACTGCCTAGATTCCTTAATGGGGTAGTTGTGTCAAGATTTGGTTCTGAGAGGCTGGGAGTAGGGGCATCTTTGATCTTGCTGTCCTGAGCTCAGCAGGCTGTGGTCTCTTGGTGCGAGACCCAGAATCTGTGCCCAAGTGGTATAATTGGATTTCTGGTCATCTCCCAACATCCTTCTCCCCCATCTCTGTGCTCTGTGTGTGTGTACACTAATCTCCTGGGTGGGTGGGAGGCTTCTTAGGAGGTCCTGGGCAGCTGAAGACCCTGTGAACCAAGTCTGCTGCACTCTGGGGGAATTGGCTGCTGTTGGTTGTCTTCTGGATTCCTAGCCCCTCCTCAGTTCCAGAGGCACTACCTGGCCTTTTAATTCACTGGCTTCTGATGAGCTGGCTCCTGATGAGCTGACCTCTGGGCTATCTGCATCTTGAATCTGAGCCTGCAATCCTCATCTCTCTAGCTCTGCCTCGGTGGCAGCATCTTGCAGCCATCTGGTCTCCCTAAGGCATCACAGGCCACTGCCAGCAGTAGGAGATTAAAGAACAAAGTGACCTTGGCCCTCTGACCACCCTTCACAGAGCCCCCTACTTGGGCTGAAGCCAAGGGATGTTGGGGCAGGAGGCAAGTGCAGGCTGACAATTAAGTTTTAGGTCCTTAAACCAAATAAATGTAGGGAAAAGTATCTTTTTCCCTAAAGCACCTCTTTAAATTCCTCCTTTTTCTCCAGCTCCCCTTCTCAATGCTCTACCCTGGCAGTGGATACTAAGAGGTCCTTTTCCTCCCATGGGCCTTTAAGAAAAGCTGGATTTGCTTGGGAGGTAGCTGCATATATGGCCTGGGATGTGCCTTTGTGTCATGTCTGCATATTTGTGGTATGTGTGTATGGGTTTGTGTGTGTGTGCACGCATGTGTGTAAATATAGCAAAGTGATACTTTTGAATATACAAAGTGAGAAGTGAATGCATGTGTACCGGGTCTGGGTATGTGTAGAGGAGATGCTAATTCAAGGGGTGTGTCTATGTGGGCTGTGTGACTCTGCGTGTGAGTATGTATGTGATGTGAGGCAAGAGGGAATAGAAATTCACAGAATATGTACATACTTCCCTTCAGGCTGTGAATGAATGGCCCTCACTCATTACATGTTCCCACTGTAGGATTTGTGGGGAGCTCAAGCACCAAAGGATAGAGGATACACACTTGGGGAGAGGGAATTACACATCCCACAAAACACTGCCCTCTCCCCTGCCCACTGCCTCCCCCCAAATACATGCTTGCCTCCAAGATCTGGGAGCCAGGTCCCAGGTGTCCAAAAAGAAGGAAATAAAAGCAGCTCTTTGTCAATGTGGACACCCTCCACCACTGCCAGGCCAGACGAAATAAATCATCCTGGGCAGTGTCATAGTGGGGAGAACTAGGCTCCAGAGAGGAATTGCTGGTCTAGTTTGCACTTAGCCCTGCCCCCTCCCTGCCCCACTATAGCCTCCAAATACCCTTGGATTTTCATTCTAGTAGCCATGGGACATCAGCATGTTTGGCAGAGGTGGAAGGGAGAAGGTGACAAGGAAATTTCTTGTGTCCTGCTGGGATTTACCCACATAAACTTAAAACTGAAGTCCTTGAGTACTCTGCCCTGCCTCCCCAAGAAAAGTTATTCCCCTCCTGGCTTGGAGCAGGGGGGTGGGAGGCACCCCACCAGGGCCCCTTAGCCCATTGGTGCTGATCTACATCAGGCATTTGGTTTCCATTTCCCAGCTCATTAGCGGAGATTGAAGCCCTGCTGTCGCTGAGGGTTGGGGGCAGGGTTTTCCACTGGCAAGCCAGCAGGGTGGGAGTAGGGAGAAAAATGGGGAGACTTGGGCTGACTCCAGTATTCGATTCAGGCAAGGGCATCTCTGGAGAGTAGGCCAAGCTTCCTGGTCCCTCCTCCTAGAAGGCCCCTAGGTTTCAGCTACTGCAATCCCTTTAGCTCCTTCCAGGAAAAAGACTGCTTGTCCCAACCCCTCTGCCCTCTGGGCCAGATTTAGCCATACCAAGCTGCTCCAGGAATGTTATGAGGCATGCAGGACTTGGGGTGCCTGCTTGACCCCCTTCCTGGGGGGGATATGACTATGTAGTCAATGACCCTGAAAGATCCCCAGCCAGAGAAAGCCCCTGCATTCCAGACCCGTATGGCAATGTCACCTCTGACCTAGAAAGAGAAAGTCTAGATGATGTGGTTGGATGGAACTAGGAAGCAGGCTGGCACCTATGACACAATGTGTTGGGTCCGTTGTTGGGTCCTGGGGTCGCCTTAGGGAAGAGGGGAGGAAAAGCGGTTGGTGAGTCAGGGGAGAGGGTCAATGGGGAGGAGGCATATTCATGGGGGAGGAGGGAGTTAATGGGAACAGTAAGTGGAGGAGAGACAATGGGGCAGACATTTACACACACCCATGGGGGAGTAGACACCACTACAGCCAGCCAAGGGTCTAATTACATCTTCACTGTCCCCTCTATGTCTGAGGCCCCAGGGGCTGGGGAGAGTTAGGGTCAGGGAGTAGAAGTGGGGGTGCTGAGGATAATTAGAAACATGCTCTACTGAGTGAGCAGGCGCCACCAGGACCATTTCTCTCCTTGGCCCCTCCCCTCTTCCCCAGGTCCCCAATCCCCTTCTTCATGACCTGGACAATTCCAGCCAGACTAGGGGAGGGGCTGGTGGAGCCTGGGAGTAGAAACCCGGTGGGATTGGCTTCCTGGGCCCTTACATAGTCTCTAAAGTGCAAACAACATATTTTCGCCATGCGATGGTATTTAATTACACATAAAAACAGAGCCATTAAACTGAAATTAAACCCTTGTTGGAATCACTTAATTCAGGGCATGACAAATTGCTTTCAGTGGAGGCGGCTGTGAAGTCCCCCCAGGGAGAGATGGAGATTAGCGGCTTCCATGGCTGGCTGGGTCCCCTCTTTCTCTTTAGAGCTGGCTCCCTTGCCAGCTCTAAATTCTGAAATTGGGATAAACCTTCTTCCTAAAGACCACCCAAGCCAAGGAAACCTCTAGGTTTGTTTAGGATGATAGAACTGGAGGGTTGGGGAATCACAGTATCACTGTCCAACCCAGTTTTAGATAATACTGGTCCAGTTTAACGTTGGGGAAGTTGAGACTCCATTGTAAACTCATCTGAGCCAGGATTAGAACCCTGGCACCAAGCCGTGACCACAATTTTTTTTTTTCTTCAGGCATGTCTCTTTCATCCTGCCCCTGGAGACAGGAGTTGGGATTGGGGAGGTGGGGGTTGGGGAACCAGAGCAGGTCCCAGCTGGGGAGGGTAGATTTATCCAGAACTGAGCTCCCACCTGATCCAAGTCTAAGAGATGGCAGGGAAGGTGGAATGGTGGCTCTGGTTGCTTACCACCTGGGTGAGGTTGGGCAGGTGGGACCTTTAATTCCTATGAGCCACAGTTTTCCCATCTGTTGAAGGTGGATCCTAATTCCTGGTTAAGACGGGTGGGTAGAATGCACAAACAGGGCTTAGGGGCAAGTTCAGTAAGGGCTTTTATTAGACTTCCTTTTCAGGAACTCTGCTTCCCTATTTGTGCTAAGATCCAGTTGGGATCTAGTGGTTTCCAGGACCTTCACTTGCGCTGACCCTATTTGTAGCCCTTTCTCCTCCTCCCAGGTCCCTCTTCCCTTCAGTGTCTCACTCTTCTCTGCAGCCTGCTTTTCTAACATGGACAGAGGTCTGGAGTCCATACTACTGGCCCTAGGATTTGCCTGCCTTTCCTAGTCTTCCAGTGGCTGTGTGAGACCCACCTGGGAGGTGAAAGGAGATCAAACAGGACAAGGACAGCACTCTGGGGAGGGGCTGATGGGGGGGGGGTTGTGTGCACAACCTCCCTCTCCTGTGAGCCCTCTATGATCTGGGAACCTGCTCTGATTGGAACTAGATGGGCCTGCTGCGGCTGGAGACATCTCAGAAGTCCATTCACTCAATGCACCCCCTCTTCCCCTAGGAGGGGAGGTGGATGTACATTAAGGGAAAGTGGGGATCTGGGTGGGGGGGTTTATGTGTTGGGGCTGGGAGAGAGAGAATCCTTTCCCTCTTTCCTACTTTGCCCACTAATGAGAACTTTTCTATTAGCCCAGGAAGGGTGGCAGTGGAGTACTGGCCAGCTGAGGACAAATTTGTCACTGAGGCTTGGGTGGGCAGCCCCTGACCACTTGTCAGCCTCCTTTGGGAGCAGCACCCCCTCCCCCATCTCTGCAGCAAAACTCAGCTGCAGGTTGCCAAGTAGGGGCTGACTAGGTCTGTATACTGTCTCCTGCAGTGGCCTCAAGGTCATTCCCCTTCCCCTTGGTCTCCTGGGCCTTGGTAGACAGAGAGGTTCCTGTGCTGGGGGTTGGGGTGGAAGCGCTGGGGCCCAGGGTTCCCGTCATTGCAGGCCTGGCAGCTACCCGGCTGCAGATGGCTCCCCCGCCAGCCTGGCGGCCAGCACAAATGCTTTACAGCTGTACCTCTATCGGCTTGCCCCGAAGAGGTTGGAGACAGAGGCAGGAAGCTGGGGGGATATAGAGGGGCACACATGGATTGCTGGGGTGGGTATGAGACAGACCAGGACAGCTGCCCAGCAAACCCAGGATGTTGGGAAAGTGAGAATGGCAATGAATACCGGGGCCCTGAGATTTTGGGGAAAAGCTTCCCCACCTTGGGGGGCTGGAATGAGGGCTTCCTGGGGAAGAATTGTGAGGCAGCAGAGCCAGGGGGTGGGGGTGGGGGCCACTGACTAGCAGGGCCAGGACTCAGGTTCCCTACCTCCCTCCTGGGTCCTGGTCTTTGAGTAGAGCCAGAGCTTCTAAATTGGAATAGCAGGGAGGGAAACCTAGTCTTGTCCCCACCCAGGGGAAATTGGACCAGACTTCTCAGGAAATAAATTCAATTTTCCAGCATCATGGAAGGTTAGTCGGACAATAGAGTTTTTTTCCCCAAAAAAACATAAGTAAAAAAAAAAAAGTCCAATTGCCTTTGGCTGAGCTCTTTCCCAACTTCATTTCTCAGCCTCATTTCAAGGCTTCCCATTCAAAGTGACATGTGACTGCTCAGTGACCCTGGCCTGATTGCTGGCTGTGTGAGGGGTCAGGCCAGGCCAGCCCGGAACTGTGACCACCCCCACTTCTAAAAGCCCTGGGCAGGCTCTGCCCCATGCAATGAAGGAGGGGCTGTGGTAAAAGCAAGAACCCTCCCCAAAAGAGATTTCAGAATTTAGGGGTGGGTGAGTCCTAAATCCTGGGCAGTAGGCCCAGAGGGGTTTATGTTGAAATATAAACTGGGGCCTTAAAAGTTTTGACAAGTTTTCTTTTTTAGGAGAGGGGTGGGAAAGTTTGCCTTTAAAATGCAAAGAGACTTTGTAAATCCCTGCATTGGGGATGTTCTTGGGGGTCTAATGGAGGGGAGCTGGCCCACAGGCTGGGGAAAGGCTAGCCTCCAGTTTGTGCTCTCTGCAGATGGTGGCCTTGTAGGGGATGCTGGGCCCTGGCAGAGGAAAGTAGGATCAGTGCAATCCAACTTAGAGGGCAGATCTGGAGTGGGGGGAGAACAGAAGCTGCCCATAGGCAGATCCTACAGTTTTGGGTGAGAGGTAGTGTTGGGGAAGACCACACAGGAAGCTTTGGGGAGAGCCGAGTGGTATCTCCCTGGAGAGGGTTGCATGTTGGCGGAGAGAGAATGGCACTGGCCTGGTGGCTAAGAAAGGTCACTATCAAGAAGACCAGGGCTGGGAGCAGTCTTTAAGTTTTTACCCAGCTCACTCATTACTGGAGTCTACTGGAGTCTGTGACTTGCTTGTCTGAAGGCATAAAGGAGCTGGTGGCAGAAATGGATAAGAACTCAGGACAATATTCCATTTGTACCATCTCCCAGTGAGTCCAGGGGGATGTTTGGGCACCTACCCTTTCCATAGGTAAGGACTCTCCAGGCACCAGAAAGGGGATGCTAAGTATGGGCTCCAGTTGAGGAGGAAGGTAGGAGGTAGGAGGTCCTGAGGGAAGAATCTGGGATTCTGGGTGGGAGATCATAGAGGGAAAAGTGCCACATTCCAGGGAGGAAAAGGGAGGGGTGACTTTATCAACATCCACCAGCAGCCTGGAGACCTAATCCCTGATGGGAGAAGAGGGGTTTGGCAGAGACTCCAGAGGAGAGGCAGACAGCCCTATCCTGGTGTATGTGGAGGGGATTGGACTTGATGACCTTGGGTTCAATAAGCTCCAAATGTCATTAGTATTGTCATTGGCACCATGGGTTTGGGTCCAGATTGCTTGGGTTCAAATCTCACTCCGCTCCTTATTATGGTTGGACCCTGGGAGACTGACTTAGTCTCCTCCTCCACAGTTCTATATCCATCAAATGAGAATAAATAATAGTAATTACATAGTATTACTATCAAGATTAAATGAGATAGGGGTGCCTGGATGGCTCAATCTGTTGTGCACCTGACTCTTGATAAATCATGAAGCTAGTCAATGGCTGAGGGGACCTGCCACCAACATCTGTCTGACCACCTAGACTTCTAATTCTTGATGCAGAAGAGGGAAGCTGTGTGTGTGTAGGTGAGAGTGGTATGAACGGGACAAACGATATATCCCATCTCAGTATTCAGTGTCACATCTAATGCTGTGGAGAACAGAACATCTCTCCTGGGGCACATACCCTGCCCAGCCCCAGTATGCCTAAGGCTGCACTGTTCACACAGGAGCTCAGCATATGTTTGGTGAATGAATGAATGAATAAGTGAGTGGTGTTCTCCCTTCTTTCCCTCATGTTCTCTGGTTCCCTCCTCCTGGCTTGCGTTCCTGGCCTGCTGCAAGTCAAGCTCCGTGTGACTCCCTCCACAAGACTCAATTGCAGGGAGGTAGACGCTGAGATGCCTTCTAGGAAGCAGAGACTTACAAAATAAGTCCTTGGCTGCTTCTGAGGGCCAGGGTCAGGAGGAAGAGAGCCCCAGCCAGGCTAGCACAGGGGACTGTGGGAGCAAGGAACATGGCTGGGGCAGAATTGAATTGTGTTCCTCCAAATTCACCAGTCCTAACCCTCCAGTATGACTGTATCTGGAAATAGGATTTTTAGGAGTTAATTAAGGTTAGTGGAGATCAGAAGGGTGGGGTCCTAATCCTATAGGCTTGGTGGCCTTATTAAGAAAAGAGAGATTTCCTTTCCCAGGAGCACACACTGAAGAAAGGCCATGTGTGCAAACAACTAGAAGGTGGCCATCTGCAAGCCAAGAGAGGTCTCATCAGAACCCAGCCATGCTGGCACTTTAGGCTTCAGAACTGTGACAGAATAAATGTCTGTTATTTAAGCCACCCAGTGTTGTATGATGGAGGCCCAAGGAGACTGACACAAGGGGAACGGGGAGGCCCTGCTCCTGCTCTATCCCACATGGCCCTTCAAGTCAGAGGAACCCAGGACCCAGGCCTACATCAAGTAGGATCCCACCCCAGCCTGGCTCCTTAGGCTCTTTTCCCTTTCCTGGCCTGAAGTCCAAGTTCTCACAGCTTCCTCTTCCGATCATATTTCTCCCCAACCCAGTCCTCAGATCCTGTCTCCTGCCCCTAAACACCCCCCCTTTTTTTTTTTAAGATTTTATTTATTTATTCATGAGAGACACAGAAAGACAGAGAGAGAGGCAGAGACACAGCAGAGGGAGAAGAAGGCTCTACGCAGGGATCCTGATGTGGGACTCAATCCCGGGTCTTCAGGATCACACCCCGGGCTGAAGGCAGCACTAAACCACTGAGCCACCGGGGCTGCCCAAACACCCTTATTTCTAAAGCACAAATCTGGTCACTTACTCCTTGGCTGAAAAGCCTCTGATGTCTCCCCATTGCCTACAGGATGAAATCCAAGTAGGTTGCCATGTAGGATTGTGCACAAATGTACACAAAGGGTCTTGAGTCCAGCCTCATTCATTCATTCACTCCTCCATTCATGTAACAGGTATTCATTCCCTAGACGTTCTCAGCTTGGCACCCAAGGTTCTGGATAGTCCGGCTCCTGATTCTCCTTTGCATCCCCTCTCACTTATTCCCCTCACATATCCTTTAGCCACACTGAACATGGTGCCGTCACATACTGGTGTGCTTGATGCACAAATTCATCTTATCTGCTTGTTTGAGAATGCTGAGGCAGAATGGGCCCAGATTTTGAATCCTATTTCCCTGCCATTTCCCAGCTAGGAGAATATGGGCATCAGTGAAATGGGATTAGACATACTTAATGTGCCTCACATTGCACTGAGCGCATAAGAGCCTCCCACTAAAAGTTGGTTTCTCCACTTCTTTGCATCCTAAACTCCTTTTCATTCTTGAAGATGCAACCCAAATGTTACCTCCTTGGCAACATTGCCCTCATTCCCTCCACATGGGTAACATTTACATTCCCTGTTTCTACTTTTGCTGCCAGCCCTACATGGCACTCACCAACCTCTGTTAGAATGCTGTTGCACTGATCTGTTTTCCTGGCTCACACGAGCAAAGCATCCAGCCAGAAAACCCTTGCTGCATGAAGCAAGGCACCGATCTCTGGGTTGAGAGCCCTTCACCTTCCAGTCCTGTCCTGGTTCTAATCCCTCAGCCTGTTGGAGAGCTTGAGAGTTAAGGACAGGAGGTTGAGGCTGAGGTAAGCAGACAGATGAGTGTGGGGGAGGTGGCAGGGGTGGGGAGGGTGCTTCAGCCTTCAGGGGAGGTGGCTCTGTAGCCAGAAAGGAGGCAGGACTCAGAGAGGATGGCAATCTGAGACTTGAAAAGTGGTTGGCAGTGCAGGCGGCTTACTCTCTCACTTCCCATCTACTCAAGCTGGGCTTTGCTGTGGGTGTAGCCACCTGGGGCCAAAAGGATGTGGGGAAAGAAATTACATGGGACAAGACTGAGAGAGAGGAAGGGTTTTCTGGAAAGAGGGAGAGGATGGTTTTGAGGGCAGGTGGGTCAAGAAAGAATGAGTTGGAGAAAGGTGAGGAAGGAGAGGAGAACCTGGGGGTGGGAGGAAGGGGAAAAGGGGTGGCGGGTTGTTTAGGGTGTGTGTGTAGACTGCAGGATGAGGAGGGATGGAAAGTTGGGAGGGATGACACTGGAAAGTACTGGTGAGGGAGTCTTTAGACCAAGGGCTGTAAGGCCCAGGACCTCCAGAACTTGGGGTGTGAAGGCCCCACCCCTCTGGGCTGTCCTTCCTCCCCTCTGCTCCCCACCCCATTTATCCTTGTTGGGCTGGCTGCTCTGCCCATCAGCAAAAGTCTAAGTCAAGTTCTTTGTTAAATCTTCCTGGAGGAAAGATGAGCTGTGGTAAATGCAGCAGAGTGTTATGAGTCCAGTGACTTGGTCCACAGCCAGGTCGAGGGGGGTTGGGGTGGGAGGCTGGAATCAAAGTTTGGTAGTGGGTGGGGTGGTGGGGCTCCTCAACAGCGATTTAAAGCCATTAGGAGGGTCTCTTTGCAGGCCCTCCAGGCAGAGCAGCTCCTGCCACTGGGTCACAGAGCTGGGCCTCAACAGAAGCAGCAGCTCCTACCACTGGGTCACAGAGCTGGGCCTCAACAGAAGCAGCAGCTCCCCTTCCTAAGGCTCCTTAGGAAAGTGGATTTCTTGAGGCCCCTCCTATACCACTTGGCACGACTTGGATGGCCGGCTGGCAGAAGCTAGTGGTAGAACTACCACTCAGGCTCAGGGTGGGATGATGAAGCCACTGTCTGGTTCTCTAGGGCTGGACTGGTAGCTCAGGGCTCATCTGGGTTCAGAGACTCTTCCCGACTCCTGCCAATGTTTCACCTGCCTCTCCTCGTTCCTCATGGAGCCTGAGTGAAACCTTGGAACCTGTCAGGGGGGCCACATAGACTCCCCTTCAGCCCTGGGACACAGGTGAGAGCTCAGATCTCTGTCTTCCTAGCAGAATGGCAGGCGAGGAGTTACAAAGGAGAAAACCGCATGTGCGGGCCATGTGGGGTACATGGAATGGTTTGAGATGGTTTATGAAGGGAAGCCCATGGAGGCCGTACTGCTGTGGCAGGGGTTTAGGAGGGAGTGTGGCATATGCAGTCTTCTTTAAGATATGCCACCACCTGCCAACTCAGGGCTCCTCTCTGTTCAGGTCTCTACCTCTGAGTGGGCAGTCCTGAATGCCTTAGAATCAACTGTGATGCCAAGACAGACACTTTATTTTCCATGGGAACTACACAGGCACTCATGGGTACAAGGAGGGGGGGCTCTCCTTCCTGAATATGACCTTGGGAACTTGTCTAGTGTGCTGTACTCTCTAGCACAGCCTGAGTGGGCTGCTCTAGGGCAGCTTCAGTACGGTTTGGCTTCCTGGGTTGAAATCATATAATCTGTCAGACCCAACTATGGCCAAAGATAATGACAATGATGCTGTGGCAGGGCCTACAGCTGGGAGGGGGCGGGCACTTGCTCCTTATAGAACAAAAGTGGGCCTCTTCTCTGAGCCTCCTCTTCCATCCTCATGGTGTGATTTTCTTAGGACCCCAGGCCTGTTAGACAAACTATTCCAGCTTCTTGGGAGTCTTGATGGAAGTGGGGGTGGGGAAAAGACCGCCCAGATTCTCCAAACCTCTTGAGTTGACTGCCTGTTTGTATTCATGACTCTCTGCTGCCCCTGTGTGGTTGTGAGGCCAGTAGACGCCCTACTGCTGTGCCTGTCTATGTGTCTATGTGTGTGTTTTGGGGAGCAGGGGGCACTCAGCAAGGCTGGAGCTGAGACAGAACCAGAGAAAGCTGACCCTTGTGTCTGCTCTAGAGAGCAGGAGGTCTCCCTGCCCCCACCTCCCTCCTGTGGGTTACAAAAGTAACATGAGGGCAGTTGTGACACCAGCTGGAGGACCCTTACTTACCAAAAAATTGAAAGAAAAGATGGGGCTGATACTCATTTGCAATGGCAAAGGCTAGACATCAAGAATGTGAGGGTAGCTGGGTGGTCTCTGACCTTGGGGACCAGTTCCCCCTTTCTAAGCTACCCTGACAACTATGGCCACATTGGCCTAAGAATCCAGGTTGGGCCAATCCTGCTTTGTCCTGGGAACAGCTGCCCAAGAAGCCATTACAGAAGCAGGGAAAGGAACAGATATGGAGGGAAGTTGAGTCTGTCCACCCCTCCTTTGTCAATCCTTGCACGTCATCTCTCTCAGGTCAGCCGTGGACTAGGAGCCCATGGGTCCTGATCCAGCACTTGCTATTTGCCATGACAGAGTCCAGGTCTCTAACTCAGGCTGCTGTGCTGGTAGTGTCCAAGTTGATGGAGTCAGGGGTCCTCAGATGTGGGTGTGCTTCAGAATCACAAGAAGCTTGTTTAGATGCCTGTCAAAGTCTGAGAAGAATAGCTGCTCTTGTCTATTGGCCTCTTTTTATGGTTGAGGAAACTTAGACACAGTTTGGTCTGGATGAAGGTCACTGCTGAAGGTCATAGGGTTTCCACTTGGTATCATTCTCCTCCAGTCCAATAAATTGGCTCATTAGTGTGGCCACGGCTCCCATTCAGGGGTTCCAGCCCCTTGGGATGTCTAGGAAGGTGCACAGGAAGCTCCCTCCCTCTACATCCTTTCTGTGTCCTGCAGCAGAGTACCCACCAGGCTGATGACCTGGGAGGCTGGCTGGACCGTGTCGTACTCCGCGAACAGGTGGCACACATTCTCCTGTGACTCTGTCTGGCTCTTGGCCACAAACCCGAAGATCCTGGTGAGAGAGAATAGCCTGAGTGAGATGACCCAGAGAGACTGGCAGAGGTGATCTCCACTAATATAGTGCTCCTCCCTGTCCCTTGCTCAGCTCTCTGAGGGTCAGATATGTCTCTTCTGTCAGACTGGGTGATTTCGGAGTTCAAGATCTAGTTTTCCCTCCTTTTGAATGAGGGCTCTCTGAGGATAGGACCTGTGAATTCCTCATCAGAGTGGAAGCTTTCTGAGGGCAAGGATGTGTCTTGGCCATCAGACTGGGGCATCCTCATAGATAAGACTCCCTGTGGTCAGAACCTGTGCCTCCTACATAAGACCAAGGGCTCCCAGGCTCATGTCTCCTTCTTCAGACTGGAGGCTTTCTGAGGACTGGGGCCTGTGCCACCCCCATCAAAACCATGGGCTGTCTTAAGGTCAGGACATGGCCTCCCTCCTTCCTTAAGTTCCTCCCCTTGCTGGGTCCCAGGCTATGGCCCAGGGAAACTTGTAAGGTGGCTGACAGTGCACATGAAGGCCTTACCAGGAGGGCTTGCAGTACTTTTGCCACCTGGGGGAAAAAGAGATGGACAGTGATGAGTACTGAGGCTTCTCTGCATTTCACAGAACTCTGGCTGAGCAGCAGGAGACAATGGCCAGCTGTGTCCACACCCCACCAGGTCCCGCCCTCCCCTCATCCTGTTGGTCCTGGCCCCTCAAGGGTCACAGGCTTTATCTGTGATCCCAGTCCCAGAGTCAGCAAGAAACCTCAGTGGGCAGCTAGGTCCCACATGGCTGAGTTTGGCCCAGCCTTGAACTTACTTCCGTTGCTCAGGGTCCATGCCACAGAAGCGGAGGGTGGCGAGGGGGTAATGGCGCCGGAAAAACACCCTGGAAGGGGCAGGGGGAGAAGGATAGCTGATGGGAGCCTGTCCTGGTGCCACATTTTACCTCCATCCTCTTCAGCTCTCCCAAAGGTCAGATGCTCTGCTCTCCAAGAAGCCTCTCAGACCCCTTAAAGCCTCCTGTGACTGTTCCCACTGCTGGGCCATGGGGCACATGTTTGCACTTCTCTTTTCTTGGAATGAATCTGCCTTGTGTCCCGAATCTTCAGGTTTTCTATCGTCTCCCTGCTCCCCGCCCACTATGTTATTCGACTGCTTGAGGATGGGAATGACATCTTGCTTATCTTGTTCCTAGAGGAACCTGCTCTAGGGCTCCTGCTATACTGTGAAGCCCTGAGCCTGAGCAGGGGAAGGAGTGATCTCATCCATTGTGTCCCAGTGGGCAGCCAGAGTCTGGCCTCCTGTAGCTGTTCCATCAGTGGATGCAGACTTAACCAGTGCCCAATGCATACTGGTTAATTTCAACTCCACTGGTCACAGGGAAGGGAGACTTTGGTAGGAGGTCATTGGTGTGAGGCCCAGAGAAAGTGGAGAACTTGTCTGGAGTCACTTAGCAGGTCACTGACCACATTGGGTCCAGGATCCTGAATCCTACCGTCATTACTGATCCACAGCCATCTCAGCCATCCCATTCAGATCCCCCTGCCCAGCCCAGCAGCCCCAGGGCAAGGGAAGTCCCTTACTTCCTCTGGACATCAGTCAGCGTGATGCCTTGCTCAGTGACTTTGAAGTGGACCACGGTGGGTGTGGGGAGGACGTCTCTCTCAAAGGTGGTTGAGATGGCTTTCCTCACGGCCAGGGCTCCACTCAGGCTCTCTACACTCACGGAGATCAGGTACAGGGCATGGCAGCCTGTGGGATGTAAATGCTGTGTTTGGGCCTTGCCAGGATCCACCGTGCAGGGGTAGGTGGGGTCACCCACACCCTGGTCCTCCCTCTACCCAGAGCCAGGTGTCAGGGCTCTTCCTTCTTCATGGACCCAGTGGGGTTCCTCTGAGCCATGAGGCAGGCAGAAGGCAGGCAGGCACGGGTGTGTAGGTGACTGCAATTTGAGGCCAACCCCAGAGGACTTTAGAAGCATCTGTTGCTTTGCCTTGCTCTGGCCTCTGGCCTTCTAGGGTAGAGTAAAGGAGGGGCTGTTGTCCTATGTGTAGGGATGTCCAGGCAAACTTTCCTTCTGTCTAGAAGCATGGTTGGCACTGCCTCCACCTCTACCTACCCTGGAGCCTTGGTTGTTCATTGTCAAGAGAAGGTGAAGACAAGAATGGGGAGGGGGCCCATTGTAGGAGCTGTCACTCAGACAAGTACTGATCTGTGCCTCGCCTCTGGATGGAACAGGAGCAACTTTTCCCCTGTAGAGACTCCCAAGACTTGGACATGACACTCCACAGAGAACCCCAATCCTAGAGATCACCTCTAGGGCAGGTATCTCAGAACCAGAGAGACCCCAGCACATCCACATGTGTGCATGTGTGTGCAGGACAGGGTATAAGCCTTACTAACCTCCTTCTCTCCTGCCACTCCCCCATCCCCCCTGCACCCCCCCACTCCAGACTGCAGCCTTCCACCTCTAGTTTATAGGGATGGGGAGGACTGTAGGGCACCTTATTAAGGATGAAAAAACAAAGCTGTAATGGGAACATGTGTAGACTCGCATGGGCATGTGTGTGCGTGGGGCCGGGAAGTACTCTCCAGAGGCACAGCCAAGCCTGGAGCCGCCCCCATGCCACTCACCTGCAGATTTCTTCAGGCAGGAGGCTCGGCTGTCTGTAGTGGGGTCTGAGGAATCTCCACCTCCCAATTCTGAGCCAAAGCAAAGGAACAGGCCCCAGAGGGGGTGGGGGCAGAGTGAACAGGACTCTTCTTATAGGAACATAAATCCCTTTGAACATGTCCCACCTCTGCCCCCACCTCCAGGAAGCAAGCCCTTGAGAAAACTGATGTGATTACCGTAATTAGACAAACAGGGCCACTTGCAGCAACCCAGATGCCTCACTTGTAAGCCTTTTGATCCCTCCTTCCCCTCCTCACTCCCCTAGCCTCTGGACTACTGCAGTTACCTGGTCCTCAGAAGCCTCTGACCTCCTTCCTTCTTTCGGACCCCATCCCAAACACAGGCCTTTCTTTGCAGAAAGTAGGGAGGCTCCCCATCACCACACCGGGGCTCTCCCTGCCCTGACTCCACTCCCAGATCCTTTTGCTGCTCCTCCTGCACATCCTGAGATCATCTACTCTGGCTAGTCTTGCAGCTTTCTGATCTTGGTTCCAGGTCTTATCTGTGTGCCTTTGGGCAATTTATTCAGCCCCTCGAGCCCTCCTTTTCTCATCTGTGAAATAGGAGATAACACCTATTTGACACAGTTGTGGTGAGGGATGAGTAACAAGGGAGTGCCCAATAAAGGTTGGACCTGGAAGAAAAAAATACCCGAAACCTTTCCAAACCAGCTGATTTATGCTCCTTCCATCCTATGAAAGAAAGCTCCTATTTATCAAACATGTACTCAGTGATAAGAGCCTCATCTGGACCCAATCATTTAACCCCCAACTAATCCTGTAAGGAGATATGATGACAGCTGTCCCCATTTCATAGAGGAGGAAACAGAGGCTCAGAGAGGTTGGACATTCTCAAATTCTCAATCAGGAGATACTGATGGATTCCAGACAAAGCACTTTTAACCATGATACTAATACATAAATAAAGTGAGACGTGACCACTAGGAGCCTTTCTAGTAAGAATAGAGAGGCCTAGTGCCCTGGTGTTGCCTTTTTGGGGCCCAGACCTACCTTTCTGTGGGATGGTAAGTTTGCAGGGCAGGGCCAGGGCCATGATGGAATGCTGGCACACAAAGGCAGAGAGGCTCCCTGCAAGGAAACAGGCCATCCTGTGTGAGAAGCCCTTCCCAGGACCAGTCTCCCAGCCTGGAAAGGTGGCGCCCACCTAGCGGCCTGTAGGCTGGAGAGGCTCACCAAAGTAGGGTTCTTCATCTGCTCCTTTGAGATGCACCCCTTTGGCGGAAGACTCGATGAGGAAGTGGCGGATGAGGTCACTGTTGTCCTCACCTGGACAAAGGCAGAAGACAGTGTGGATGGATGGGAGTTCTAGAGTCCAGTGTTGGCCAAACACCAACCAACTCATTCTCTGACTAGCTTCCTCCTGGTCCATCTGGACAGTAACTTGTTCATCCCCCAGCCTCTGGGTGGGACTGCCAGTAGGAACCCTATTGTCAAGGCCTCCTGCAAAGGAGGTGCCGATGTGTTTGCTCAAAGGCTTCTGCGTCCAGTAATTCTCTTCTCTGGAGATCTTCCTCTTGGTCTCAAGAGCTACCAGGGATGGTGGATGGTTCCAATGCCTGCTGAGATCAGATCTTAATTCTTCAGCCTGATTTCTCTCTCCCCCACTGACTCCTTCCCAGGGGTTATTATTCTGCACTAGATGGTCCCTGCTGGAGCTAGGCTGGCCCTGGAGGGTGCCCAATGCTCCTTTGCGTCTTCTCCACCAGCCGTCCTCCTTTCTGTGCTTGTTGGCACAGTGATAACCAACACTGCCCCAGAGGTCACTTTCTTATTTAGGCAGAGCGGCATATAGTGTGGAGAGCATGAAGTTGGGGTTTTCATCCCAGCTCTGGGAGGTCATTAACTAACTCTTGGAGCCTCATTTACCTCATCCATTTGTTACATGAGAGCTACACTTCTGGAGCTTGGGGAGGGGCTGTTACTGAAGTACCTTGTACCATAATGATCTATTTTTCTCTCTCTTCCCAGTGAGGTACCCTAGTGCAGGGTGGGTGCCCCACAGAAGTGTGTTGCGTGTGTGAGACCCCAGGAAAGCATATGATAAGCTATCACATGTGTGATAAACTAGCACATATGTGACAAACTATCACGCACATGTGATAGGCCAGGGCCCACATGTGATAAAAATCATGCATGATAAGCTGTCACACATACATGATAAGCTAGGGCACACACATTAAGTTCCTTCACAATAGAGCTGGTCTGGACAGAGGGGGGCACCCAGAGGGGAGCTTCCTGGAGAGGGGCTGGGAACTTCCTCCTCTTCCCTTCCAGGAGAGCAGAGCAGAGACCCTGGGGACTCCAGGAGGCAGAGGCAGCTCAGGTTTGCCATGGAAAGGGCTCTTTACAGAGCCTCGGTGGAAGAAGGCAGCTGGGAGAGCGCTGAGGTGGCCCTTCCTCCTAGGAGTCCTTACGGGCGGCGGGCTGCGAGGTAGCGGAGGAGCTTGGCCTAGAACCCACCATACCTCCTTGCCTCTGTGAGGCCTTGAGTGGCGATAGAGATGAGTGCATACCTGATCGGTTTGGGCTAGGTGCAGGGGCCTCCTGTACCTTCAAGGCAAGGCCGAAGGAGCCTCGGTAGGAAGAACTGTCCCTCACGACGAAAGCCCCTGGCTCCTCCTTCCTCAGCAGCTCGATTGCTGGAACAATCCTTGGGTCAAAGACAGTTACCCCCCTGACCTGGACACCCTCTGTCTCCCAGCCCCATAGGGTCTTCATAGAGCAGACATTACAGAATCACCTTGTGTTCCCGAGAAGTCCTTCCTATTGTCTAATCCTCACCCTTCCTGCTGCAGTCCTCCATTTTCTTGGGACATGAGGTTCACACGATACCCCCCTTCCCTGGACTTACAATTTGCCATTCCCTTCCCTACCATGACCCAGGGCCCCATTTGCCTGATGCAAAGTGCAAGACCCAGACTTGACTCCTGGATCACTCATCCCTCGAAACACAATGCTTCCTTTTACCTTGTTCCCGGGTGATGCTTGGCTTAAACCAGTATTTAGATGTGTCCATCACAAACTTCATGGTGGGCTGCATGTCCCTGGTAGGACCTGGAGACAGATAGGGGGACCCTTTAGGCTGGACAGAGGGGAGTGGGGGACCCTCTCATTAGTCCTATTCAACCCACCCTACCCTACCCGAACCCTGTTGTATCTCCAACTGCCTATAAGAGGCAAAATCTAACAGAATTCCAGGGTTTGGCACATCTAGGACCTAGGAGTCTCCCTTGTATCCTTGGTAATGAGTCATAAACAGATAAAATCTCAGTTTAATGAGAAACAGTTTCTCAAATCTAGTGTTGTCTGGTGTGGACTGAAAGAAGGGATAAATATGGGATCTAAGATGCATCATGTGTTTGATTTTACCCATTCTTCCCCCTTAGAATCCTACAAGTGTCTTGGGGGTCATATAACAGTTTGGAAAAGAAGATGAACTAAAAGTTTGAGGAAAGGAAGGCAGCAGATCTGGGGAGACAAACCCCTGAAGAAGTCAGGAGATAGGATTCCTGACTCTGATTTGGGACAAATGTCTTGCTCCTGAAGCCCAGAGAGGACCAAGTGTACTAAACAGTCTCTGAGGGTCTTTGACACACCAATAGCCTGGGCAGTTAGCATGGATTTTTTTCTTAATTTTTTATTTATTTATGATAGTCACAGAGAGAGAGAGAGAGGCAGAGACACAGGCAGAGGGAGAAGCAGGCTCTATGCACTGGGAGCCCAATGTGGGATTCGATCCCGGGTCTCCAGGATCTCGCCCTGGGCCAAAGGCAGGCGCCAAACCACTGCGCCACCCAGGGATCCCAGTTAGCATGGATTTTGTTTTGAGAATGGTTTGCAGAATTTGATTAGACTCCAGGGTATAATTAGTGATATCCTGGGGTGTCACCAAACCAGGATGGGAATATCACCAGATTAAGTACATGTGCTCTTTGTGATAACAAAATGGCTATTTTCCCAGGTCCATAAGGCAGAGAACAGTGGTTCTCAATTTTGGCATCTTGAAAAGGTGTGCTGTGGCCAGTTGAGGGTAACTCATTATTTAAAAAATGTACTAAAGTCTGCAAATGATTTGTCCTGGGAAAATGATCAGAGCAGATTCACAGGCACACCTGTCATGCCATTTTCTTTTGTTTATGCTGACATGGCTTCCTGAATGGCGGCGTGGGCCAGAGTGAACATCATCCCCCACCCCAGGAGTCACCCTGATGCTTGTGGCTGAGTGAGGGGGCAGTAGGGAGTGACCCTGGGGCTCTGCAGGAGCTCTACTCTGGAGAGGTGCACCATGTGGGTGCTAAGCCTGAACCTCTGTGTTTACTGCTTTGGGCTCTGGTTGGTTTTGTTCTTTTTGGACGATTGTAGTCACAGACTACGGGAAGGAGGGTGTTTGCGTCTTGTGGTTTTTAGCTGTCTGAATTGGAATGCATTGTCTCCGCCGGCTCTCTGTGTGCTCGTCATCTGCGAACGTCAGAGGTAGGGCTGACTCTGTCTCCTTCTCCCTCTCTTGGGTTAGTCATCAAGCCTGCTGTTTTCATATCCCGAGGGTCTCCTGGCTCTGTCCTCTCTCCTCTGCCCTGCCCTGGTGCAGGCCCCCGTCACAGCTTGTCCGGACCACTTCAGTGATGAAAACCAAAACAAAACTGCTCTCCCTGCCCAGGCTGGGCCCTGCAATTCAGCTGTCATGTAGCTAGCTGCCAGAGTGAACTATTGAATGTGTACCTCTGATCCCAAAACTTTTCTGTGTGAGCCTCTCTGCTAGTACCCCATGGCCTAGCAGATGGAATCCACTCTTTAGTGTGGTATTCAAGACTTCTCAATCTTGCCCCAGATTACTCAATTACTGTGCCCCACACCCAACACTCCAGTCATTTCTTAAACATGCATGTGCTTCTACACCTTCATGACCGTGGACTCATTGTTCCCTCTGCTAGGAATGCCCCTCCTCACCTGCTCTGGCTGAATACTTCTTTAAATTTTTTTTTATTTAAATTCAATTTGCCAACATATAGTATAACGCCCAGTGCTCATCCCATCAAGTGCCCTCCTTAGTGCCCATCACCCGGTTACCCCATCCCTCCACCCATCTCCCCTTCTGCAACCCTTTGTTTGTTTCCCAGAGTTAGGACTCTCTCATGGTTTGTCTCCCTCTCTAATTTTTCCCCACTCAGGTCCCTCTTTTCCTTTATAATCCCTTTCACTATGGCTCCAGACTTTTGATCCACTTTCCAGATCCAGCTCAGATGTCACTTCCTCTGAGGAGCTTTCCCAGTTTTTCAGACCAAAAGGAGCATCCCTTCCTTTGTGGTCCCAAAAGACTTAGGACATCTCTTTACTTCTGTGTTTATTCTACTCTATAGTGATCCTTGGTTTTTGTCTCTCTTTCTAAACTGTATCTGTCTCTTTGTCTCTACTATATGGCAAAGTGCTTAGCACACATTAGGTATTCAAGTGTGTTGAACTGCTATTGCAGAAACTCCCACTGATGGGATCCCTGGGTGGTGCAGCAGTTTGGCGCCTGCCTTTGGCCCAGGGCGCGATTCTGGAGACCTGGGATCGAATCCCACATCAGGCTCCCGGTGCATGGAGCCTGCTTCTCCCTCTGCCTATGTCTCTGCCTCTCTCTCTCTCTCTCTCTCTGTGACTATCATAAATAAATAAAAATTAAAAAAAAAAAAAGAAACTCCCACTGATGTTTTGTCTATTTCCCCAAACCAAACCTTACAACATTTGAAGTATTGGTTTACAACTTACCCTCCGAGGATGTGGTGAGAGGGGCATCTGGCAGGGTCTGGCTATGGCTCCTGGTGGCTGGACAAGAATTGCTGGAAGAAGTGGCCCCAGGTCGGACAAAGTCCTGGCGTCCTAGAATCTGCTGGGATGGGGGAGACCCTGGTTCTGGGTAGCCGTTGATCAGCACAATGGGTATGTCCACCATGGAGTTGGTGATAGATGGTGGGCAGCTGCTGGCATGTTCTTTGGCCAGTGGTGAGGAGTGGGTTGCTCTGGGCTGGCCCATATTTGGGGTGGGGTTGCTGGGGGCTTGGAAGTCACTGGCTCTTGTACACAGGGACACTTGGCCAAGGCTGTGGAGGCTGGAAGAAGAGCTGGCTGGGCTTTCCAAGGATCTAGAAGATGATTGATGGCTGGACATACTGGAATGGAGGAGGGACTGGCTGCTGCAGAGAGGGGCACCAGATAGGCAGGGTGTTAGGATGTCAGAGCGGACACACAGGGGCCAGAGCCAGGCTCCACAATCTACTGATCTGGGGTACCCAAAGCTCTGGTTAAATAGTGTATTGCATACTCCATCCCCCACAGCCCAGAGCAAAGTACATATCCACCTGGATTCCCAAGGGATGCCGAAGGATACAGAAATGTCCCTGCACTGCAGAGTCTTGGCCATTTAAAGTAGCCAATGAGCTGATCCCCTGCAGGTCATGTGGGCTTAGGCTGGACTGGATCCCCTCTGTCTTCTCAGCCCGGCAGGTCTGACCGAGTTATCACACAAGTGCCCCATATTCCCAAGAGCCCTGCATGCAGGCTGGACCATGTCCATGACAGATGCAGAGGGAACTCCCCAGCTGGAGGAAGAGGAGGAGGCCAGCTCTGCATCCAGCCAGACTTCTCTCTGAACTCAGAGGCCCATGCCAACGGCCATGGCTGTGGAATCCCAGCCTTCTTGCCAAGGTCTGCCTTGGCACATCGACTTTGGAGTCGGTGTAGGGAACAGAGGTCCTGTGGTTTGGTTCTCCTGGGCAGGATGAGTGTGTGTGCAGCTTTACTATGAAGCCAGCAAACTGGGCTGGGCAACTCTGTCCTGCTAGGCTTTGCTAGCAACAAAGAATAAGAAGGCTTTTCTTTTGTAAATGCTTTATCCTAGGCCCCCCAATTTTATTTACATCCGTATGTTTTGAGGTTTAAAAAAATCCCTTCCTAGAGATGGATTGTATGTGTGCTGGAAAGGATCAGGTGAGCCCCATGAATGTATCAGTTCTTTTCCCAAGAGGTAGACATAACTCAAAATTTTTGTATATTGAGTTACATATATTCTAAATACTTGAGGAAAGCTTGAGGTCCAAATGACTGTGATGGCATAAAAGAGAATATTCACTCTTTCGTTTTTGGTGTGCACTCTGATTTTGGTCAGATAGAGCAGGGTGCCTCCTCTATGATTTTAGGGTGTGTGTGTGTTGTGGAGGCAATATCAGAAACTATAGTGGGAGCAACTTACCTTCCAAACACGTAGCTGACATCAGATGCTGGGCTGGCTGACAACACAGACACTCTGCTGCCCCGCTGTGGGGCCAGGCCACCCAACCCCTTCTCCAAGCCTGGAGAAACTGCCAGTGGGGAGCCCAAGCCTTGGGGGCCTGAGGCCTTATTCCCCATGCAGGGGATGGAGATACTGGGAGAGGGTGAGGGATGAGAGGAGGGAGCCCCAGAAGAGGGAGGGGGGCGCTGGTGCCCCCTGCCCTGGCTCCCAGAGAAGATGAGGCTCTCGCTGCTGCTTCGAGTCTCTCGGGGGATGTCTCTGGAAAGGAGGAGGCCACCACTGCGTGGGGAGCCAAAAGGTGGGGTGACAGATGGGCTGGAACAGCACTGGGGGCCATCGTGACACCTTGATCTGGTGGAGGTCACCTCGATGTACTTTATGTCTGGGGAGAGAGCAGAGCATTGGTGAAGCCTGGGAGCCTAGACTCACAGAATAAGAGTGCTGGAAGAGTCCTCAAGACCATCTGGTCTCTCCACTTTTAGACAGATGAAGAAACCAAGGCTTAGAGAGAAGTTTGCTGGATTAGGATTAGCATCCAGCTCCACCTCCTAGGTGCAGTTCCAAAGTCAGCCTCCCTGTGATTTCTTCCTTTGGTGGGGAGATGCAGTGGGATGAACATGGACCTTGGAGTCAGATAGACCTACATTTCAGATCTGGCTCTGCCATTTACTATCAGAGCACCTGGCCAAACGACTTCACCAACTAGAGCCTCAGTTTCCATACCTGTGAAATGGGGTGACTATATGCAGTCTCTTGGTGTTACAGTAAAGATAAGATGAGATGAATGTAGGTGGCATAGCACTGTTCCTGGCACATAGTAAATCCTTTAAAACTAGGAAATCCTCTCCTGAGTGAATGTCTCCCTCCCAGGTTAAAATGACTGCTTAATAGAGTGTGCCAGTCACACTCTATTTCTGATGCCTCCATTGCTCAGGGCATGTGAAGGCTGTTTCTACATCTGTGCCTACAATGAAGGCAGGGGTTCTCATTTCTGGTTGCACATTAACATCTTTTAAGAGTCCTAATGCCTAGGCTACACCCTGTGCCAATAGATCAGAATCTCCAGGGTGAACCCAGATCTCAGTTTGTTTAGTTCCCCTGCTGATTCCAGTGTGCACCAAGCCACACCACCGTGGCCCCCAGCCCAGCAGTGCTACTTCACCTGGGAGCTGGTCAAATGCGCAGAATCTTGGTTTCCACCCCAGACCTGCTGAATCAGAATCTGCATTTTAGCAGGACTCCCTGGAATCTGAGTTAGAGTTTGAGAACACTTTAGAGTTTGAGAACTCTGCTTTAAGAGCAGGAGATCCCAGGGGCCTGGCTACAAGATCAAGCTGTGGACCTCCCAGGCCACGCTTTTAGCTGGTACACAATTGTTGTTTATTCAACATGCCCCAGGGTGGTGACTCACTCCAATGCTCTTTCCATTCCCCAGTGGGGGACACCCAGGACTCTTGTTCTGAGGACTTGCTCCTCCCTGGAACGGGGCATCCAGTGGTTTTCCTCATGGTGAGCATGGACACCCCTCCTCCTGGCCTGGGGGAGGGGAATTGTTCTGGCTGCTATTCTAGCAAAGATGGTGGAAGGTGGGGGGCTACCTAGCTGCTCCCTCTCAGAGGCCTGTTAGGTCCTGCCTCTGGATTCCCAGGTTGGGAACTGGGGCAGAGTCGGCGGGAAACCGCACCTATGGCTCCTGTCTGCCAGCTTCCCACCCCCTTGGGCTTTGGCATAGGTACCAATGCCCGCCCACTCTGACTGTGGAATCCCTGCCTGCCCTGGCCCGCTCCAGGGGAGGACCTCTGAGCTTCCTTGCGGTTACTGCCTTTGTCTGAGTCTGCTTAGCCTAGGGTGGGGGTGCAGGATTACTCAGATGAGGGGGCCGCTGGCAGATTGACCTGGGCATGCTGTCCCAAGGGCTATAGGAACAGGCCTGGCTTTGCTGGCAGACAAACCCAGGCATGAGTCCTGTTTTTGCCACTTTCCTGCTAGGAGGCATCAGGCTCTCCTAATCACCATAGGCCTCAGTTTCCTTATCTGCAAAGTGGGAATCTAAAACCAACCTCCTGAGGTTGTGGTAAGGATCAAAGACACTGATGAATGGTGCCAGAAGCCTGGCTCTTGGTGAGCATTAGAGAACTTCTCTAGCCTGTCTGCTTTTTGAGGCCAGTATTGGCCAGATGGCTGACATTGTCCAGCTATGGTGGGAGTCCCACTGCTGAAAGCAAGAGAAGACTATCTGGCACAATGTCTTGTGGGTTCTGAAAGAATAGAGGTCTTGGAATGGGGTGAATTCTTCTGGAAGGTTGTCAAGCACAACTTCTATTTTTATAGGACTTTATAGTGTTTATAGCAGCAGGCATTGCTTTTACAGAGGAGGAAACTGAGGCTCAGAAAAGTGTGGCAATGGAGCTGGCATTTGTTGCATAATTTTTAATAAGGGCTGATATTTATTGAGTGCTGTGTGCCAGTGCTGTTGCAATCATGCTACCTGTATTCGCTCATTTAATCCTCATGAAGTATTGAAGTAGAAAATATTATGAATTCCATATAATTAATGAGAAATCAAGGCTCAGAAAGGCTAAGTGAGTTATCCAAAGCCACATAGCCAGAGAGTGGAAGAATCTGACTTCTGCTTCTGTGATCTGTTGTGGTGTTGGGGGGGGGGGTTGCCTCTTCCAGGAGGAGGGACTCCTCATGACCCTTTCCCAAGGTCCTGCCCTGTGAGAAGGTACATGGCTGCTTTGGGGAGGGTCTCCTGACCAGGTGAAGCTCTGGTATTCCTGCTCACTGGGTCATCCAAACATCGCAAAGGGCTTGCTCCAGGGACTGAGCAAGCAGAGGAGGGTGGGAAGGGAGGAAGGAAGAAGTCCTGGAGCTGTGAGTCACCCCTTGCTACTGCCCTGAGGTGCATGTGGCTAGGGAAGGTAGAGGCCCCCCACACCCTCACCTGGGTGCAGCCACTGTTTACAGGCCCGTGGGGCAAGTCTGAGCAGTGCTGGGTGGATGTAGGCGCCAGGCCAGGCTGGTAGAAGGGGGCACGTGGGTGGGGGGCAGAGAGACAGTTATTAGACACCCTTCACTTGGGATTGGCAAACAGCCTTGCCTGGCTGAAATTGCTGGAAAATGAAATGTGGGTGCCTAGTCCAAAGATGGGGAGGAATGGCGGAGATGGATATGGTGTTTGCTTGGAATAGTCATGCTCCCTGTGAGATGGGGGCCCCCCAGGGTAAGTCTGAAGGCAGGTAAGCAAGAGGCAGGGGCAGGGAAGCTGGAGGAGATTTGTGAGCACTGCGAGAGGTGGAGCCCAGAAGAGGAGCCTGAAGGCTGCCTCCAAACACGTTTGTTCTTTGAAGCTCCAGAGAGCAGGAAACTAGCTCCAAAGAAGAGAGGGAGGGAGGGAGGGAGGGAGAGAGGGAGGGAAGAGAGAGAGACACACACACACACACACAGAGAGAATTAAGAACACAGACTCTGGGGGCCAGAAGCCCAGGCTTTGAGGCAGGGGCACTACAACGCACTGGCTGTGTGATCATGGGTCATTACGTCTCTCTGAGCCTTGCTTTCTCATCTGTCAAATGAGGCTACCACTGTTTCTTTCAGGGGGTAGATGCTGAGATCATGCACTACAAAATCTATCCATCTATATTTAGGGGAGGGAGAAACAGGATCGTCGATGCTTAATTTTTAATTTTGCCAAGCGAGGACAAAGAGAAACAGTGAACATCTGCTAGCACTACAATTATAGAACATCTTCCCTCCGACACCCCAAGAAAAGGAAGGATGAGAGGCAAAGGGAGGGCATCCCACACATTTGGATAAGTTTGGGACCAATGAAAACTCACCACGGAGACAGAGCCAGTTACGCTGCCACAGGCTGGCAAGTGCTCTGTCACCAGTAGTGGTGGTCTGAGGGGGGGGGGTTTGGTAGGTTGAGATGCAAGAGACAGGTAGGTGCCAGCCATCACAGTGATATACTGTTAGTGATCACAGTGATCACAGGGAAGAACTTTCTAACAGGAAACTGACTATGCCGTCTGTCTCAGGAGGTCATGAGCTCCCAGGCATCACTGCCATTCAGATAGAGGTTAGAGGAAAGGATTTTCTTTTTCCATCAGAAGATACTAGGCAGAACTAGGTGTCTTCATCAGAAATCTCTGACCATTGTTGGCTGCCCACTCATCCCCTGAAACCCCTCTGCCACGTAGAGTCAGGTGGACACATCCCCACGACGGCAGGTTGAGCCCAGGGCATTTGAGAACACAGACTACTGACCATTGCCTGATGGGGGAAGGGGATGTTGTCAATGTCCTCACCCCATACATATGGACATTCCACAGAGACTGGTCTTGCCCCAGTGGGCCTTGAGTGTGTGGAACCCCTGCCTTGGGGCATGAACATTAAAGCCCTGGGCTTGCTCCTGCCAATGGTAATTAGACTCAACCAGTTCCCTGCAGAGACATGCCTATGACTGGCCTCAAGAGGCAGGAAGATCTTGGGAGATAGAGGTGGTTCTTTTAACAGCCCTGGCAGGCAATGCTCGATGGGAGGGGCAGGAGGCAGGCTGGAGACTTGGAACTGGGGCGCCAGAGAACCTGGGTGCCAGCCTCACCTTCACCCCAGACCCTCTGTCTATCCTGGGGCAAGTCCTAAATGCAAACCTCATGTTTAATTAAAACAGATACCGTTTATAATGACTAACACCATGCCAGGATTTCTGATAAACAACTAACAAGTGTTATTTCTTTTAAACCCTGCAACCCCCTTTGAGCTAAGAACTCATTTCTATTTTACAGATGAGGAATATGAGACAAAGAAGGGAAGTCAATAGCTCGTGTAATGTTTGCCCGACTCCAGTGATTAGGCTAGACTGGCTGAAGTCTATCAGCCTCAGTTTTTTCATCTGTAAAATGGTGACAAGATATTCCATGATAGATTGGGAGGATTAAATGTTCTCCTGTAAGGTACTTGGCACAGAGCCTAGATATAATAAGTTATATTATAGATATAATTAGATAATTCTCATGGACCCTATCTCTAATCCTTTTTTTTCCTATCTCTAATCCTAATTGTACCCCTTTACTTATGCTGATTCTTTAAACCCCTGGAGACCTCAGTTGTCTAGCCTAATAGGGCTGCTCCTTGACCCTCAAAGTATACTTGAAACTCTTTATTTGGGAAACTGACACCAGATGTAGGAATTTCTAGATTCCCTTGGATGTGGTGTATTGAAGATGGCTTGTACAAGTTTGCAAGAGCTGATTGTTAAATTTTTAGGATTTTGTCCAGCTGACTTCTAAACTCAGACGTTATTAAAAATTAAATTATATAATATAAACTTACAATAAAAAACAAAAGTGATAAATACAATTTATCATATCCCCATTATTTTACTAAATTTTTCTATTATCTAGACTCTTTTTTAAAAAAAAGTTTTATTTATTTAGGAGCACCTGGATGACTCAGTTGGCTGACCATCGGACTCTTGGTTTCCACTCAGGTTATGATCTCAGGGTCATGAGATAGGGCCCTGTGTCAGGCTCTGTACTCAGCATGGAGACTGCTTGAGATTCTTTCCCTCTCTCTCTCTCTTTCTCTCTCTCCCTCTGCTCCTTCCCCCACTTGCATGCTCTCGAGCTGTCTCTCAAAAAATAAATTTATTTATATTTTATTTATAATATTTTATTTATTTATAAAATCTGGAAAAAAATAAAGTTTTATTTATTTAAGTAATCTCTATATCCAGCATGGGGCTCGAAGCTTGAACTCATGATCCTGAGATAACAAGTTGCATGCTTTTCTGACTGAGCCAATCAGGTGCCTATTATCTATACTCTTGAGGTTCTTTCTTTCTTTTTTTTTTTAAAAAGTTTATTTATTTATTCATGAGAGGCACATGGAGAGAGAGGCAGAGACACAGGCAGAGGGAGAAGCAGGCTCCGTGCAGGGAACCTGATGTGGGACTCGATCCCGGGACTCCAGGATCACGCCCTGGGCCAAAGGCAGATGCTCAACTGCTGAGCCACCCAGGGATCCCCCCTCTTGATGTTATTTCTATCTATTGTATTGGTATGGTAGAAATAGTATGTGTACTGTAATGGCCTTCTATAGGCATGTCTTTCAATGCTACATTCGGTGACATCATGTTGGTAGCTTGAAGTTGGCCATGGTAGGAGAATGTATACATGAAATTTGGCAGATGTTTTAAATCAGGGCTCTCTCTCACCCCATTATAGAACTAGTTGTTAAACATTTACCAGTACACCACTGCTTAAACACAGCAGGGGCCCGCCCTAAATAGACTGAATTCTGTGTCTTTCCAACCCTACTACTTCCAGCTTGGGTGTTCCCAGAGAGATACTCCCCTAAACCTATAAAAGCTTCAGGGGACCCAGGTTAGGACCTAAAGAGATGTATCATAGAGCAGTGAGGCTCAGGTTCAATTATCAAGCTCTTAATTATATGTATGGCATTGTATGAAATTCTTATATATATATTAGCTTATTTAAAGTCTCTGAAAAAATCACATAAAGCGGGTATCCATCACTTTTCCAAACTCAGTAACAAAATAGAATTGGATAGTGAGGGAAACTTGTATATATCTTTTACATAGGAGAGAAAACAGAGAGGTTAAGTAACTTGTTTAAGGCTGCAGAGCACCTCCCAAAAGGACATTGTCCTCTGCTCCTCTGATTTGATAGAAAAGTCCTTCTTCATGAGGTGTGGTCCCCAAGTACCCCCTCCTGGCACTGTGCCCCAGGTCCTTACCCAAGGCTTCAGGCTCGTCTTTCTTTATCCTCGAGGTAGTGTTCTTGGTGGGCTCAGCCCAGGGGCTACCAGCTCCTGAGGGGAGCAGCTGGAAGGTGGGGTCCAGTTCTAGAATCATCTGGTTGAGGCTCTCCAGTGAGAAGTCGATGTAGGAGTCAAGGTCCTCCAGGGTCCCCGAGGCCTGCTCACCAGGGGACTGTAAGAGGCAGCTGGCTTTGGCTCCAGGCTGTGGGCCCTGCTGGCACCTGCTGGGTGGTCCCTTGTAAGGCGTAGGAGCCATCAGGGCCTGGGCTCCCCAGCCTTCTGTGGTATAGTAAGGACACTGGGGTGGTAGGCTGGGGCTGGGTGCTGGATGCAGGGCCCTCCTGGGTTCTTCACAGGGAGTCAAGCCAACTGCATGGCCTCCTGCCAGCAGGGGACTGGACATCACTTGTGACATGGTGAAGACAGTGACCTTTGGTTTACCTCTAGCTTCAAACCAGCCTCACTTACACCCCAGAGAAGTCACTTGCCAACCAGGAATGTCCGGGACCTGAAAGAGGCCAGGGTTGGGGACTGAATAATTTTGGTAGATGAAATGCCTGCCACTCCTCCTCTCAAGTAAAGGCATATTTATTCATTCGTTAAAAGCATACCAGAACCAGACTCCTTGGGTTTGTATCTCGGCTCTACCACTTACTAGCTGTACAATATTGGGCAAGTTAATTAACTTCTCTGTGCCTCAGTTTTCCTTAACTATAAAACACATTAAGATTTATAGCATGCTTAGAACAGGTGCATGGCATGGAATCAGCATTATGCAGGTGATTGTCATATAAAACCATTTCAATAGAAGTTACTGAATATCTACTATGTCACAGCCTTTTTTTAAAATTTTATTTATTTATTAGAGAGAGAGAGAGAGAGCATAGGCAGGGGAAGGGGCAGAGGGAGAAGCAGAAGCAGACTCCTCGCTGAGCAGGGAGCCTGATATGGGACTCCATCCCAGGACCCTGGGATCGTGACATGAGCTAAAGGCAGACATTTAACTGACTGTGCCACCCGGGTGCCTCACAGCCGCCTTTATTAAATAAATACCAGCTAATATTTATTGAGTAATTACTATGCACATATATTATACATAAAGCCTTTTAAGCTCCTCCTAATAATGCTATGAGGTAGATACTATTATTTTCCATTTTATGATGTGTGAATGGAGAGACAGAGAGGTCAGTAACTTGCCCAAGCATCATACTGCCAACAAGTGTCAGGGCAGGACTGGACCGCAGGCTGTCTGATGCCAGGAACCCTGCATTTAGTTGCTGCCACTTGTGACCAGTTAGTGAAACAGACAAGCTGATGAGCAATTATAAACAGTGTTACCAAGGAAGAGGCAAAGCAGAGGAGAATTTGTAGGTACAGTGCAGAGGTCAGGGAGGGACTTCAATTCTTAACTCCTTATGCAGAGGGATATCTGACGTCTAGAGAGGACATATGATTTGCCCAAGGTTGCACAGTAAGTTAATGAAAAAAGCCAGGCTCCCTTGTCCCCCATGGCTCCTGTAGGCTCTGTTGCCAGACCTTTCCTTGGCCAGGGCCTGAAGGGGACGGTACATCTCAGGCCTGGGAAGTGTGTCTATAAATGGCAGTGGAAGGAAATAAGCCTCTGAGCTCCTTCCTGGGAGCGGCTGAAGACATGGAGCTGTGGCTCTTTCTTCACATGCTCAAAGTGGCCTGGATTTGTTGGGGCAGGATCTCGGTGCATCCTACAATGTTTTTTGCTGGGCCCCGCAGAGGAGGGTGGGGTTACTGACATTGCAGAACACACTGGGGGCCTGGATCATCACTCAGGACCAAAACCTAGGATGTCTGCTTACTGCTTAGAAACTGCTTTTGTGCTACCCTTTCCCCTCAGTTGTCCCATCTATATTATGGGGATATAATAGTAACAGAACTTAAAGTTTACTTGTTTCATCTTCTCTTACGGTGGATCTGGAGAGATTCAAGGATTTGACTAAGGTCATAGAGCCTGCAGAACCCACCCACTGGTGGCACTGGGGTTTGAACCCAGTGGCTTTGAGCCTGGGTGGTCTTGGCTCCACAGTCCCAAACTCTTAACCCTATGTCACTGCTTCATAGATTTAAGACACTTTTCATGTCTGGCCCGTCTGGGATTCTGGAGCCCAGTGGGACAGGCCTGGGGTTAAGCAAAAGGCAAAAGGCATCCCTTCAGGCTCTTGTTCAAACTCTTCTCACTTTGAATACTCCCTGACTCATCACCAGAACCCACAGGGCAGGGGCTGGGTCTCACTCCTTTATTTCTGGACACCCTCACCAGCCCACTTCTCTCACTCCTTTTTTCCTGCTCTAAGGTGGAGGGGAGGGCTCTGGGGCTCCAGACTCTGGTGTGTGTGTGTGTGTGTGTGTGTGTGCGTGTGTGTGTTGTGTGTTTGCTTGTATACATGTTGGGGGTGTGTAGTGGGTAGAGAGGGCTCCAGCCAGCACTGCCCTACTCATAGGTCCCTTCCATATATTCCCCCTTCAGAGTTGACCTCATATATCTTTCTTTGTTTCCAAGGGCTCCGGAGGCAGGGGGATCCTGAAACCTCAGCAAATCCCTGCTCCCACTTCATTGACTTACTCTCTCCCTCCCACTATAAGCCCAGGTCAGTGAAGGGAGAAGGTGACAGAAGATGAAGCCCGAGCCTCCTCAAAAGCATTTTGTTATACTATATGTTGGCAAATTGAATTTAAATAAAAAAATGTTAAAAAATTAAACAATAAAAAACCCCCACAAATGGAATGCCTATTTCATGAGATCTTAAATTATTTCCCCAACTTGGCGAGGCATTATTATTCCATCTTTTCCAGTGTGCCATTTACGTTATTTTTACTATTATTGCTAACATCAATATAATGGACACTGAATACCTTCTGTTATTCATGGAAGAACAAGGTTTTCTAACTACTGGGCCTTTGTTCAAATCACAGTATAAATAAATGCCAAGCAAAATAACAAACCAAACAATAAAGGCTTATCAGTCCTTACAATTAAAAAAAAAAACAAAACATTTTGCCTTAATAGCCCACCCTCACACTCCACCCCCATCTTTGAAGAGTGGCTTCTGGTTATTACATCCCCTCCACCCAGATCCAGTGAAGCAGAACCTGGCCATGGCCCCCACCCCTGGACTCCTGGCAGCCTCTGAAGAGCCCAGCACCGGGGCTCAGGGCCAGGCCTTGTGCTCTGGGCTGGGAGGCAGGAGGCCTGGGTTCTGTGTCCATTCCCTTCCCAAGTCTGTGACCTCGGGCAAGAGCCTTCTCCACCCACCCTCCCTGCTTCGGGACCTTGGTTCTCTCATCTATATACTGAAGAGTGGGTGCAGATTTCATTCTCTTAAAGTGCTGAATTCTGGGGTCTGTTGTCCTGAGACTACTTCTCTCATTTCTCTCTGCTTTTACTTCCAGCCCCCAGGACAGGTGGAAAAGCTGAGGACAAAAGGTTCAATGAGTCAGGCTGGCAAAGGTGCTGAATCTCCCTCTCTTCTCTTTAGAGAATAAAGGCACGTACCTGGTAACCAGGGCAGGCAGACCGCTGTGTTCCCTCCTGGCTCCTGAGACCAAGACTCCTCAAAGTCCAGGTGAGGACTAAGCGGAGGTGTGGTTCACCTCCAGACCCGCCTTAAGAGCAGGCAGTCCTTCCTCCCTGCCTCCCTCCCTCTTCTCCTCCAGGCCCTACACGTGGCTGATAGCCTGCAGGCCCCACCCCTCCGGTGTCGTGATGAGCTCAGGTGGGGCTGGCACTGGCCCTGGCCTGGCGTTTGCTGGAGCTGTGTGTGTGTGCGCATGTGTGTTTCCCAGGCTCCTTGCTTGCCTTCCCTGCTCCCCGTCCTAACTGCCTCTTGCAGAGGGGGGAGAGGGGTCCATGGTCTGTGGAGCCCTGCTTGTTAGGGACAAGTTCTGCCTTAGGGCCAGGGTCTTGTTAGGGCTAAGGAGTGCTGTGGGCATTCCTCCTACCATGTACTCGCCAGGGAAGGGACCATGGTTTGGCAGAGCTAGCAGAAAGTAAAGGCCTTGGCCTAGGAAAGCAGGATGCTAGTGGGCAGGAGACCCTCCCCACGCCCCTTTTCCTATACTGTCTGAGGTAGGATACACTGTGGCAGGCACAGAGTAGGGGCCCCCTGGAACTAAGACTGGACGGAGATCTTACATTTTCTTTTTTTTCTTTTCCTTCTTAATCTGGGAATGGAACTTCTGATCAAGGGGAGGAGGCTCTGAGTGTCTGGAGGACTTTCAGAAGGGGCTTGTAGCCTTACTTCACTTCGTTCATTCACCCATGGGCTTTCCTTTTGCATGATCTGGTCTGAGCCCCAGGGTGGAAGTTCCGTGCAGGGGCGATGGCAGAAAGATCAGATGTCTAAGTGTCTCCTCATCCTGGCCCCAACTCTGTCATTGTTCTGTGCTGGGGTCCCAGGGTGTTGTGAGGGGGCATCCAGTCACAGTAGGGGAGGGCACTGGTGGCAGAGCTGAGCCAGGTCCGGGCAGGTTGGTCTGAAGTGAAGGAGCCGGCAAAGTCTCTAGCTCAGACACTTGTGGTGATCCCAGCATTGGCTAATCTCAGGGATGGATGGGTAGGCTGCTCAGTGCTCCCATTATACTCAATGGAAAGGCTTTGGGCCTTAAAGTTGTGTGTGTGTGTGTGTGTGTGTGTGTGTTTAAAGAAAATTTATTTATTTATTTATTTGAGAGAGAGCCATGCAGATGAGCATGTGAGCGAGGAAAGTGAGAGAGAGGTAGAGAGGGGGGAGAGGAAGAGGGAAAGAATCCCAAGCAGACTCCCCCTGAGTCAGAACCCAATAGAGGACTTGATCTGAGCTGAAACTAAGAGTCAGACACTTAGCCAACTGAGCCGTCCCGGTGCCCTGGCCTTAAAGTTTTTGCTGCCCTGTGGCTTTGTGGAGGCTTGATGAACCAGGGTCACGAGAGGCCAGGGAGCAAAGCTGTGCAAAGTTATAAAAAGGTGCTCTCTCCTGATGGCCATGTTGAAAGTCATCTCTGGATATCTGTGCAGCCCAGTGGACATATAGCTTGGTGAGCAGTTGTGTCTTTGAATGAAGAAAGTGGGGTGGTTGCAAGCTGCAAGCTACAAGCCAGAGTGCACTGTACACAGTGGCCCTACCCACGCGGCTCTGGCTCACGATGGAGGGACTGGGGTGGGGAGTGGGTGGGGAAGTACAGAGGGGCAGCTGCTGAGTATCTGCAGGGGAAGGGGCAGGTCACAGGGAGGTGGTTGCGTTGGGCCAGGACTATGGTGGTTCTGGCGTTAACCCTGATTACCTCCCTGTGGGCTAGCACAGGGGACATCCTTTGTTAGTGGTTCTTCAGGCCCGGGAGGTCCCCAGTCTTATGACCCTGTGCCCGAGGTCATAGTCTTTCTTAGAAGATGTTGCTTTTTTGGTTTACATTTGGCCACTTCCTACACCTCAAGCCAATCCTAGGAATGCTGATTCTAGGCTCTGCTGCCTTACAGACCTTGCCTACCCATCCCCATGCCACCCTGCCTCTCTCCCAACCTCTCTCTGCTCCTCTCCTTCCTCTCCTTCCCCCTGACAGGATCAGTCTCCCCAAGGGGTGGGACCACAATTCTTTCTGCATCTATGGATATGATTGTGTGATTTTTCTTCTTTAGCTTATGGATGAGATGGAGTATGTTAATTGATTTTCAAAAAGGCAGAAGATGCATTTTTCTGCATTTTTCACACTCTCTTGCCTCTGGAGTCCTGCTTAGGCAACAGGTTTTGTCAGTCACGTGGTCTGGGGAACCTGGCTTTGTTGCTGCTAGTCAGCACGGCTGTGGAGATACCGGGGATCTGACCTCAAGAACCATCACCTAACTGATTCAGGATCAGGAAACGGTTTCAGCAAGAACGTCTTCACTCCCACAAAGCTAGACTTTGGATGCTAGAAGGCAGCAGCCCCAGATAGGTTCCCTGCCAGTGAGTGACACTAGGCAGGGAGGGTGGGGTAGGGAAAGAGTGTGTGGGTTGGCCTAAGCAGCCTGGCTTTTCTCTTGTGGGCAGTGGGGATGCAGGGGATGTTTTTAAGCAGAGTAGGACCAGGGAAGGAATAACATGAACATATTTGTGCTATAGAAAAATCTTTGCTTCAGGGAGGTGCTGGGCCCCCTGAAAGCATAGCAGAGATGCACGGCTTATTTTTCTCTGGAACTCTCTCTTCTCTGGGGTTCAGACAGATGCGAAAAGATGATGGGGAGGGACATTCTATGCTATAGAGGGGCAGAAAACTGACCTGGGTAGTTGATATCCTGAACATCCTAGGCTTCAGTCTAGCAGGCAAGACTAAAATTAATTCTGCTTCCCCACAGAGGTGATAGTGAGGATTTGGGTAACTAAAAACCAGATTCTGCATCAAGGTCCAAGAGAGCAAAGCCGGTAAAAGGCTAGACCTAGCACTCTGAATGCCTGAATTTACACCTAGTCTCCATTGTCAATTTGCTGTGATGTTCCAGGAAAGATAGTTACCCTCTCAGGGCCTCTTGATTCCCTTTGAGCAGTAGGAAAGTTTTGTTTTCCTTCCCCAATTACAGTGGGAGGGGTGAGGAGGAGAAGAATGAGGTCCTTTTTATGCAAGGGAGAGGGTGCTGGTCTTTATAAATTTTAAAAAAATTTTTCTTTTTTATTTATTTATGATAGTCACACAGAGAGAGAGAGAGAGGCAGAGACACAGGCAGAGGGAGAAGCAGGCTCCATGCACCGGGAGCCCAACATGGGATTTGATCCCAGGTCTCCAGGATCGCGCCCTGGGCCAAAGGCAGGCGCCAAACTGCTGAGCCACCCAGGGATCCCTGGTTCTGGTCTTTATAAAGGAGATGCCCTCAGTAGAGGGAGTGGGCTCGGATCTTATTCTTCTGCACCTCTGGCTCTTTAGCTACAAAATATGTATGCCTGAGACTCCACCTGCAGGCCAGGTGAGGCCCAATCCAGGCACATCTTTGTTATGAATACCCCTACTCAGAAGAGAGGGTGCCCCATGCAGTTTCTCATGCCAGAGCTGGAGGAGGGGTCCCTGGCACTGCAGACATAGTTGAACTCAAACCTCATTGTTCATATGTCTTATCAGTAAAAAATGTTGAGCAGACACCCTGGTACCTATTACATTTATAAATTATATACATAGAACTTTATATACACAAACTATATACACTAATATATGTTAGTATATACATCACATAAATACACGTGCATTACAAAATGCAGCATGTACATTATCCATATATGTACAAATTTGATACATGCATATTATGATATATACATTGTATAACTACATAAATAGGAATAAAGATAAATAAAAACCATGTTTTAAAGTAATTTTTAGGGCCTTTCATTGAATCATGGTATAAAATTCCTTGTTTGTTCTCAGAGTGAGAGCAACGCCTTTGAATATGCTTCTTTATTTTTGAAAAGCCTGGTTTAACACTTTGTAGAACAGTGACTTGAATGTCTGGTACTAAATTCGGTTTACTTATATTCAGGTTTCAAGGCTGTCACAGCTGAGAAGGAGGCCTCATGGAGACACCTAGATCCAGACGAATGAGGTGCCTTGTGGGCTCAGCTCATTAAGTCATGGCATTCATTTTTCAATCTTCAGTGCCATCCACCAATTATGCAAAAATTTTGTTCAGAATTGACTTTCAAATTTCCATTTTCTCTCATGTCAATCAGTTGTTCTTGCAAAGAAATTGGAATATGTTGCATTTTAATACTTTCAGCAAATGGATTTTAAACCCACTCAAATTCTTCATTTGGAAGATTTTTAAGCAAGTAAAAAAACTCCTTTTTTTTTAAGGGTTGATATGAAAGATTGTGGAACATACAAGGCTTTCAGCAACAAAATCTTGTAACAGTGGGAACACTTTCAAATTTTATTTCTAAATGCTCTCTATATTATTTTCCTTCCAAAAAAGTTACTTTCTCAACAACTGTTTAAAGTTCACCTTTATCCTGATGAAAGAGGTTTCATTTTTTGAAACTCTCAACCGTAGCATTCAGCAGACAACCCTTGGTTTTTTCTTTATGAAATGTCATATGAAATCATGTCCTAGGATCGGGGGGTGGGGAAGCACTGCTCTTTTCTTGCTATTTCTTTGTAGAAATCTTTTTAGGCCACTCGTCTTTTTTTCAGGAGGGTTAATTTGGTTTGAATCAGACATGACAATCTGCAAATTCCACTGAACTGGGCATACGTAAGCAGCGGTATGTCACAATCTGTTGCAAAGTGAGCAACAGAATAAGCATGCCACTCTTAAATTGTCCTTGAGGGGGCACCTGCACCTCCCTCCAGAAGGTGACTCATTTGGGGGACATGATTAGCTGAGAAGGGGTACATAGTATCTGTGTGTTAAATACTATTACAGCTGAATTCCTTTCTTACTTTTAGATGGAAATACATAAATCTTGAATGCTAAAATTCTTCCCACATGCCAGTGGATAATTCTATGGTACTCCAGGGGTACATGTATTTTACTTTGAAGGTAAGATCTCACTGGACTGATGGGTCCCTGAGGCTTAGAGGGGGCAGGGGTGGGGAGAGGGGTGACTTAAGGGCCCATGGTTAGTGGTGACAGAGCCAGACGGAAACTCAGGTCTTTGCCTTCTAGGGCCCACCTCTGATAGTAACAGAAGCGTGTAACAGCAGTGAAGGCTGGTCTGTGGAGTCCCCATTCCCAGTGCACAGGGATCTGGTGGCTCCACAAATATCTACCCTCTTGGGATCCAGAGTGGACACTTTGTGGCATTTTCTCTACTCTGTGTTCTCTGGAGCAGCACTGGGTGGGCCCTGAACACAGGTGTGGACATGCTTCTTGTTAGAATATGCTTTGCCTTGTCCACTCCTTCTTTTCTTATGAGATGAGCCTGGATCATTCTGATCAAGGGCCTCTCTGGAGCAAATAATCTGTACTTTGCTTTGAGACATAATTTGCTGATTCTTACATGTTAACCAGATCTGAAAAGAAAATCAGTCACCTGTATCTAAAAACAAGCAGGCCTGGGGGCTTGGCACTGCCACCCTTAGGCAGGCCTTGCTTGGGCTTCTCATTCTCCCTGGGGCAGTAGAGGTGGAGGGACACTCCTAGGGACATTGGTGCCTATGCCCCACCCCTGACCAGGGACAGCAGTGACCCAAGCCAGGAGGGTCCATTTCTCTCAAACTCGGGACTTATCTCATGGGAACTTTGCCTAACTAGAGCAACCATGACCCACATCTTTGCTCCAAATGCTAGCCTTTTTACTTCAAGGACCTGCTGAAATGCCACCTCCTCCATGAAGCCTTCTGCTTGAGCCTCAGGCAGCATTAATCTCCCTCAGGGACAGCTTTGCTGGTACCCCTCCCCTATGGAATGTCCTAGCCTGCTTTGGGTTAGAGCAGAGAGCTCTCAGTCCTCTCCACCCACTAGGCCAGAAACAACCTATGGCAGGGGCCACCAGTCATTTGACACTGTACCAGGCCCAGCAGGGATCCAGAGAGATGAATCAAATGTGGTTCCCGCTTTGGGGAGCACCAATCCCCAAAGGGATCCCTGGCCAGCTGGAAGAAGGACGAAGGTGCTGTGTGATCCTGCATAGCCCTAAGCTCACAGTGATCTCATTGGAAGAGCAAAGCTTCCTGCTGAGCCTAGCAGGTGAATAAAAGGACACACTATGCTCTCACACCTCCCTGCTCCCAACCCCTGCCAGCATGCCCACCCTTGTCTTCACTTCTTGAGCTTGGCTTTATTGTCATGGATTGCACCTCACGGCCCTTTGCCAACAGCACCCCTGGAGCCAGGTGGACAGAGAATGTGGTATCCATGGCAATACTCATGTTGTCTGTCTCCCAGAATCAATTTCCTTTACCTCTTGGGCACATAGTGAGATGTTTCCTGGCCTCCCCTGAGCTTAAGAAGGGCTGTGGACTGAGTTCTGGTCAGTAGAATGTGTGCAAAGAAATGTCAACCATGTCTTATCCTGGTCTGACCCTGGAAAAACTCACCTTGGCTCACTCTCTTCCCTGTCCAAAGGCTGGATGTGGAGGACCCAGTGGAGGATGTTAAGGTCCTCACTAGAGTGAGGTGGAAGGGTCCTGGTCCCCACAATGCTGTGAGGAGCAGAGCCTGCCCTCACTGTACCTGTGTGAGGAAGAAATCTTTATATGTAAAGCCATGAATATGTTGGAGTGGGTGCAGCAGTGGTAGCCTGATTCATACAGTGTCTGACCCCAGATGAGAAGTTGGGGGGCTTGAATTCTTTAAGATTTTGTGAGACAACATTGTATAGGAGTTAGAAGTTTAGACTCTGGAACTGGACTCCTAATTTCCCCCGTTGACGGGCTATGTGATACTGGGAATATTCTTTAATGTTCCTGAGCCTCAGTTTTCTGGGAGATTTGAAAGGTATGTGTAATGATTCCTGATTCCCACACACTAAGCATTTATTAATGGTAATTATTATTAGGTTCATTGGTCCTGCTGGACTTGGCATCCTCCAGAGCAGGGACTACATTTGATTCAACGCTCTGGATCCCTGCTGGGCCTGGTACAGTGTCAAATGACTGGTGGCCCCTGCCACAGATTATTCTTGGCCTAGTGGGTGGAGGGGACTGAGAGCTCTCTGCTTTAACCCAAGGCAGGCTGGGACGGTCCATAGAGGAGGGGTACCAGCAAAGCTGTCCCTGAGGGAGATTAATGCTGCCTGAGGCTCAAGCAGAAGGCTTCATGGAGGAGGTGGCATTTCAGCAGGTCCTTGAAGGAGAAAGGTTAGCATTTGGAGCAAAGAGGTGGGCCATGGTTGCTCTAGGTTAAGCAAAGTTCCCATGAGAGAAGTCCTGAGGTGGAGAGAACTGGACCTGCCTGGCTGGAGCAGTTGCCCCCTAATATTTTCAAGGCCCAGGGAAAGATTACAAATGGACACAGTTGTAAGCAGAATTCCAAGATGCCCCTACCCCAAGATCTCATCCTCTTCTTACTCAATCAAACATGAATCTAGGTACATTGTGAAGGGGTTTTGCAGATATAAAGTCTCAAGTCAGTCGGCCTTAAAATATGGAGATGATTTAGATGGGCCTGGCCTAATCGGGTGAGTCCTTCATAAGAAGAGAGTTTTCTCCCATCTGGTAGCAGAATGGGAAGTAATAGAGATTTGAAGCAAGAGAAGGATTTGACTCGAGTGAGCCTTAGTTGACAACCAGCAAGGAAATGGGGACCTCAGTCCTAAATCACATGGAACTGGGTTCTCCCAACAATCTGAGTGAGGCTGCAAGTGGATTCTTCCCCATAACCTCTAGATAAGAGCCCAGCCCGGCTGACCCTTTGTTTCATCCCTGTGGGGACAGTCAAGTCCATATGGACTTCTGACCTATGGAGCTGTGAGTCAATAAATATGTCTTCTTTCAAGCCACCATGTCTGTGGTCATTTGTTACACGGTGATAGAAGACAAATACAGATGCCCAGATACCATGAGCCTACATATTCAAAAGCTGTAAGTCAAGCTTACACACCATTAACAAAGTATGTTCTTTCCACCCCTCTTGGTGTATATACCTTCATAATGACCTTGAAGGCCAAGGTCAAATTCATGATTCTCTGATGGCTTTAAATTTGGTGCCAGCAGGCAGCTGCCCAGGAAGGGGTGGCCCCTGGATCCCAGTCCCTGGCCTGTGGTTTGATCCCTCTTCTCTTTTCATTCCTGGCTCCATCCTGTACCAGGAGGATGATCTGGTCCAGGCCAGGTCAGCTAAATTCCACCCACTCCCCTGCAAACACCTGACCCTTGGGCACAGGGTATGGTTTGCCTTTGGGAAAAGGAATGTGGAGAAATCTCAGGGTGTTCAGGAAGGAAATACATCAAGTGCATCAAGCGTGGTCTCGAAGGGAAGCCATGGCTCTCTGGTGGAATCTTTGGACTTCTCATTCCACAGGGGTGGCTAGAGCAGGATCCCTCCACAGCAGGGCACCCAGGGAAAGGGCCTTTCTTTTTTTCTGTTTAATGTGGTAAAGTAGACATAAAAAATTACCATCAGCCACACTTAGTACACTCACAACGTTGTGCAACCACCCTCTCTACCTAGTTCCAGAACATTTTCATCATCCCTAAAAGGAAACACTATACCCATTAAGCAGCCACTCCCTATTCCCTCTCCCCCCAGGCCCTGGCAACCATTGATCTGAATTCTGTCTCCAGTCATTTACCTTTTCCGGATATTTGGTATAAATGGAATCCTACAACATGTGCCTTGGTGACTGGCTCCTTTCACTTAGTGTAATGATTTCAAGGTTCATCCGCCTTGCAACGCACGTCAGTACTTCATGCCTTATTATGGCCAAATGATGTTCTGTTGTGTGAATACACCACATGTGCAGGGGCCTTTTTTGCCAGGATCTAAGATGATATTGGGTAGAGGATTAGGGAAGTCAGCTGGTGGCTCTGCTTCTTTGTTCTTTTCTCCTCTGCGCCTCTTGGGGTCTGTCACTCTAGAATATACTGCTGGGGCCTGGGGACCCAGGGAGACAGCCAGTCTCACCACGTCCTCTAGTCTTTGCAACCTGATCCTGAAATTCCTCTCCATGGTGGCAACAGCATCAGACACAGCTGGTGTGGACCCGTCCCAGGAGGATGCTCCTGCCTTGGGGTTCTCAGCTGCCTCTGATCAGGGTGCCCCAGCTGTGTCCAGGAAAAGCTGGAGCCCTTCTCTGGTGACAGTTCTGAGGTCACACAGGGTAGGGTGGCTGCTGGTGGGGGTAAGGGGTGCGTGGCCTCAGGAGCTAGGATTGCTCAACTGCTGGGGCCTGGAAGGCAGTGGGAGTCCAGCCTGGCACCCGACAAAGTCGGCCCCACGCCCAAAGGGATGCTTAGATCTTCACTTGCAGAGCCTGTTTTCCAGAGAAATTTAATTCCACATTGTTTGTTCTCTGCTCCGCAGACGCCTCAGCTGAGGAAACCACGGGAATCTCATTTGAAGAAGAATTTGGCCCCTGGAGCCCCCTCCCCACTTGCTGGTGGGAGGGTGCCAAGCCTTTGGTCACCCGCCATCACAACTGCAAACCCCAAGCCACAGGAATGCAGTGGGGTCACCTGGGGACAGAGGGAGGGTGGCTGGACAGTGTGTGGGCAGCAAGCCTGTGGGCCTGTGTCACATGGGGGGCTGCTGTCTTCTGATGGGAGCTCTGAATTTGGGGCCCCCAGACCTCCATGTGAACCCAGGCTCTGCCACTCTGGTCTAGGATCTTGGGTGGTCACATCTGTGGCTAACCTTGCTCACCTCGCTGGTCCTTGGCCAAGCTGAGGCAGGGAGATGAGCTTGGTGGGGAGAGAAGCTGCATAAGGGGGTGGGGGGAGTGGCCGTCACAGGAGGAGGTGAATGAGGGAAGACTTTTCTAGTCTGGTGCTCTGGAGGCAGAGCTGCACCCAGCACTAACAGGTGCCTTCTAGGATCAGGGGAAAGGACATATATGGATTATGACGTAAATTATGGGTAGAGCACTACTCCAGGCACTTTACAGATTTTTAGCATTTCTCCTGACAGCAATCTTTTGATGTGGATGCCATGATTCTCTTTTATAGATGAACAACCTGAGGAAGGTGAAGGGACTCACCCAGAGGAACAGGTACAAGGACAGGGGCTGGACAGAGGCAGTCATCCCCAGAGACTGTTCTTTCCATACTGTGTTGGGAGTCCTAGACTTGGCCCTCAGGCTTGTTTCTTGGTGGGATTGCAGTCAAAATCATAGTATTTTTGAACTAGCATAGACTGGTGCAAGTTGCCATTATACAAATTGGGAAATTGAGACCCAGAGAGGGAGAGGCACTGGTCCAGAGTCACCCACCAGATAGCAGATCTCTTGCCCAATGCTCACTGGCCACTGGCCCATGTGGATAGAGGAGTGTCCCTGGAGCCAAGGCTGTCTGTAATATCCAGTGGGACAAAAACTTTTTGCTCTGCCGAGTTCAAAGCCTACCTGTTGGTCTGATCCTGCCTCTCATCCTGAGAGAGTGTGGATGGCTCAGTACACCCTGTCCCCTTTGACATGACAACAACTTCAGTTCTGGTTGACAGGGTTCAGGAGTGCAGTGCTGGTAGAGGAAGGCCTACTCCATGCTGTCTTGTCCTAATAGGACATGTATGTACTACATGTATGTCACCTCAGCTCAGCCACTGTTCAGCAGTGTCACCTGAGCCTGGTCACTTCATTGGTTGGCCAATGTTTATGGATGGTTTTCTGGGAGCAGTCTACACACAGAGTGCTGGGGATATAAAGATGAAATAATGTCCCTGCTCTCAAACAGCTCACAGTCTAGTGGAGAGGCAGATCTCTGGTGAAGCAGTGACTATTTCATGACATCCTTGCTCTGCAGGAGGACATGTAGGTTTAGTGGGGGAAATCTCTCCAGAGGACACAGGCCTGAGCTGAGACTAGAAGAGTCACTGGCCAGGTGGACAAAGCAAAGGTTACTGGGCTGGGAAAGTGGAAGTACAAGTGCAGAGGAATGAGTGTGTGAAGTGGAATTAGGAACAATCTGAGTAGTTGGAGCAGATGAGGTGGGGGGCTGGTAATGATGGTGTGGGGTCACTAGGATGGTTCAGGGTGATATCCTACATGGATAAGTCTGGACTTGATCCCCAGGGCAGTGAGGAGGCATGAAAGATTTCGATCAGGCTGCTGATAACAACCAGATCTGTGTTGTTGTTGTTGTTTTTTTTTATATGGATATTTTTTTATTGGAGTTTGATTTGCCAACATATAGTATAACACCCAGTGCTCATCCTATCAAGTGCCCCCCTCAGTGCCCGTCACCCCGTCACCTCATCTCCCCGCCCACCTCCCCTTCCACTACCCCTTGTTCGTTTCCCAGAATTAGGAGTCTCTCATGTTTTGTCACCCTTTCTGATTTTTACCACTCATTTTCTCTCCTTTCCCCTATAATCCTTTTCACTATTTTTTATATTCTCTGTATGAGTGAAACCATATAATGATTGTCCTTCTCCCTAGGACTTTTATACTATGTTGAATAACAGTGGTGAGGTGAGAATGGACATCCCTGTCATGTTCCTGATCTTAGGGGAAAGGCTCAAATCTATGTTTTGGAAGGCTGCCCGGAGATGGCCCTATGGGGGTGAGGAGGGCAGCCAGGGAGCTGATGTGACCTGGGTGAAAGTGGGGGAGGTATCCTCAGGCTGGTCAGTGGTGGCGTGGACAAGGCCTATTGGTTGGGGGCAGTAGGGAGAGAGGAGTATATTTCTGACTTGAGTGACAGGGTAACTGGGGTACTGTTCATTCCAACAGGGAAACTGGAGGTGTAGGGCTGATGATGGGGATGAGGACTCATATGAATTAAATTTAGGACTTGATGATTTGAGATGCTCATGGGACATCCAAAGGGAGAGGTTTGGGTGATGGTTGGTTGATATAAAGATTCGGAGACCAAAGGAAAAGTTAAGACTGGGGTTAGAGATTTTGGGGGTAATCCCTAAATGAAATGCAGATGAGTTAAGGGACCACAGAATGCTCTGGAAGGGATACAGGATGACTTTGGCAGAAACGGTCAGTGCCCTGTCCATATCCCTCTGGCACCTCAACCCTGCTACCCTGCCAGATGGCTTTTTCTACAGCGGGAGTGGCCCAGCCTATGTGTAGGACAGGCCAGGAGTGTTCCCAGGAGAATGGAAACCACAGGTCCCATGCCTTAGAAGTGCGCCCCTATTAGTCTCCCAGGGGTTCTGGGTGGGGTGGAGGATGGAGTTGGTTGTCCAGGGCTGCACCTCAAGCCCCTACTAATGGGCCTTCCTCCTCTGCTCTGTGCCACTTCCATTTTCCTACCAGTACTTCCTGGGGTCACCTCCCAAGTAAATGACTTGCATACTCATTCTTGTCTTAAGAGTCTGCCTCTGGGGAAACCCAACCTAAGACATTAGTTTACTTAAATAGGATGAGAGTCTGCCTGTCAGAGTAACCGCTTCCTATCTATCGGTATCGTGAGTCTCCGTGGGCCTAGAAGTGGCTAGCAGGTGCTTTCACTTCTGTGCCTCCAGGACAGCCAGGTCAAGGTCAGCAAGCTGTTGAGTGTATGAATGGATAAACCCATCAGTGTCTTCTCCTTGCTTTTCAAATAGAGGCAAACTTTTCAACAAGTCGCACAAGAGTCCATCCTTATGTCATGCCATCTTCCCCTCCACTCCTTATTCCAAATGGCACATGTGGTTTTCTCTGCCTCCTCTATTCATTTGTCCCATCTGCCCTCTGCCCCAGGGAAGACGCCCCTGAGCACCCCTCTGCAGCCCAGACCAGTGGGGTCCTACTGTTCTGTTCACCCATAGCACTCTGTGTATCTCTGCATCCTCCCTAGCTAATAACTAATAATTAATTAATTAATTAATTAATTATTTTAAATATTTTATTTATTTGAGAGAGTGAGCAAGAGAGAGCACATGAGCAGAGGCAGAGGGAGATCATGACATGAGCCGAAACCAAGAGTCAGATGCCTAACCAATGGAGCTACCCAGGTGCCCCCCAGATCCATTTTTACCCAGCACTGTATTTGCAGGGCATAGCACAGTGCCTGGCACAGAGAGAGGTGCTCCATCAATATTTGTTGAGTGACTGTGTGGTAATGTACGAATACGTGTGAATAAGTGAATGAATTGCCTACCCCACCCAGACAGGAAAGTGTGGCTTTGATCAGATTCTTCCGTTACTGAAAAAACCAGCCCACTTCCTGTGGCTTTGATCTGCAGCCTTCATTCTAAACTGCCCTGCCTCAGCCAACAGCTCATTTCCTGCTTTTTGGCCACCTTATCTCCCTCTCTAAATATTCCACAGCTTTCCCTTTCCGGGTGAGTATGCATGGCCCCCCTGAGTTCCTTCTTTCCACACCTTTGGCACAGGGTGGGGCTGACCTCTTGGTTCAAGTACTTCCCGAATTCCAGCCCCCCATGGTACAGGGCATTTCTAGGTCAGGTGTATCCCTGGATTGGGCTGGGCATTGGTCCACATTCTGCTGATAGTCTTTGGGACAGTATGGTGGAGAGACATCGATGAAATAATCAAGTAAATGTATAATTACAAATTGTGAAAAGTACTCCAAAGGAAAAGCTGAGGTTTGTTGGAAGATATGTAATGGGGGGGTCCAGAAGGGCTTCCCCACAAAAAAGACAACCTGAGATCTGAGGATGACAGGATTTAAGCAGGTGGAGAGGATAAAAGGGAGAGAAAGAGCTGGTAGGGCAGGAGACCGTAAGTGCAAAGGTCCTGAGGTAGGAGTGATAGCAGTTCCCTTGAAGTTTCAAAGGAAACTCAGTGCCACAAAGAATGAGGGGCTTACAATGATGAGGCTGGAGAGGTAGCCTGGCATCAGCCCCTGTGGGCCAGGTTAGAGATTTTGGATTTCTCCCAACAAGAGTGGGAAGCAATGGTGTTTGAAGAAGTATAATGACACTGTGTTTTGCAAGGTCTTTTGGCTGTACTACGGCTGAAGGATGGAGGTGATGGTCAAATGAGGAAGCTGTGAGACCAGTTCAGAGGCTGTGGCATCTCTGAGACAGAGTGGAGATGCAGGCACGTGCTTGGCCTTAAGAAATACTGTACTTAGTGGGTGATTTATTCATTCAACACTTTTAAACACCTACTGGGAGTCTGCTCTGTATGAAGTGCCTTGAGCCAGAGTCAGGCTGGCCTTTGCCTTCAGGTAGCTCACAATCTTTCTGGGTGGACAAGCTAGAGGCATCTCAGCTAGATTGAAAGTACAAAGTGCTCTGGGAAGTTCAAAGTGCGCTGGTTTTTTCAGTGGGCACCTGAAGTGGGTGCTCTCTGCAAATGTCCTCGAGCTTCTGGTAGAGAGAAGGCAGGGCTCTGGCAGGGGAATCCATAAGGTCTCCTTTCCACCCTGCCATCATCTGCAGGACTCTTGACCCCAGAAATATACCTGGCATCCCTGGGGGGTACGTCACTCCTGCGGAACCCTGGGAGTAGGGGGTCTGAGACCCTGAGTGCACACGGTCTCCCCAAGTGCCGGGGGGGGGGGGCAGTTGTGCTCACCAGGCCAGGTGAGGGCCCAGCCCAAGTCTTACTCTCTTCCTGCCTCTGAGTCACTTTCCTTGGAAGTCCTTCACAAAGCTGCTTACTCAGAGTCTCCACCCCACCCCTGCCCTTCCCTGGAGGAGGAGTTGTGGAGGAGCCCTGAGGTATCTCAGCCAGAAAGTTGGACCTCCTACCCCAAGGAAGGTCTGGGTCTCCCCCTTGGAGTAGGAGCTCCCTGAGGGCAGAGGTGTTTCTTTGCCTTGAAATGGGAGCTCCTGCAAGGCCTTGAAGACTGTTCCCTCCTGAGGCCCTGTTGCCAATAACTTTCCACCATTCCCATGCCCCCCAAAAGACTCTGAAGCACCCTCCCAAAGCCTGGATGGCAAATGGTGGGATGGGTTTGAGGGGCTGTAGCTGCTGCCTCTCCACTATCCTCTGGGCACTGAGGACTGGACAGTTGGGAGATTCCAGCAGGGCTGGGGGCCTGGGCTGTAGGCAACATTTGTAGGCTTGGAAGTGCTTCCAAGTGGGCCACACTGCCCATTTCATTCAGGAAGCCCCAGGGCCCACTCCCTGCTGTGGCTGAGAATGGAGCAGGATTTATGGGATGCATGCTGAGGATGGCATGGTGTTCAGGCTTCTGATTTTAGGGTGGCCTTTATGTCTACTTTGGGTTGCTGACAGCATGCACCCCCTCCTCCTCCCCTTCCTCCACCTCCTGCTCAGCCTCATGGATCTACTTCATAGACCAAGAAACAGACCTGCATGTGGAGACGAAGAGCCTTCTGGAAGGTCAGAGGGAGAAGAGACTCTGGACTGACTACCACCAGGGCCTTGGAGCAGCCCCACCACTGGTCCCCAGCGCTAGGAGTTCAAGGTCATCCAGTCTAGCCCCTTGCCTTCCTGCCGGGGAGAGATTCTCTCCAATGTGAGCTGTGGACTGAAGCGCCCTCCAATTCTTGCTCTGGTCTTACTGTCTTTGGGTGTCTATCAAACCTCCTCAGATCACAGGGAGGGGTGCTTGGGAGAATAGGATACCTGCTCTCCCCTGCCCCTTTTCCTAGCACTCTGCATCTTTGGATGGAGTATCATGGAGTTGTGGGACTTTCAACAGGGCTGTGGGTTTAACAGCTGTACAGAGGTGATGAAGGGAAAAGATAATTGATTGCCAACAAGCGTTTTACTGGAATCTTCTAAAACTTGAGGGGCCAGGAGATAGCTCTACAGATTTCAATGCACAAGAAGATCATGTGGGACCAGGGAGGCACAAAGGGCTGTGAGACAATCCCAGGGCCCAGGCACAGCCTATGTCTTTGAGGACCTCAGAAGTATCCCACACAAACTCCCTTCTTGAACGACTGAGGAAAAATCTTGGGAATAGCACCCCAAATTGTCAGAGCAGGACCATAAGAGACATTCAGGGGCCCCTGCATGGCTCAGTCGGTTGAGTATCTGATTCTTGGTTTCAGATCAGGTCATGATCTCAGGGTCGTGGGGTCGTGGGATTGAGGGGCTCCGCACTCAGCAGGCTTTATGTCTGCTTGAGATTCTCTCTCCCCCGGCCCCTCTCCCCACTCATGCACACGCTCTCTTTCCCTCTAAAGTAAATAAATAATCTTTAAAAAGAGAGATGTTCAGAAGGTTCAGACGCTGAGGGGGAGGGGGGGCGGAGGTATTTGGTGGAGGAGGCCTCAAAGAGAAGCCGTATTTTCAAGACTTCTGAGATCAACAGTGGGGAACTCAGGAGCCATGAAGGTGAGACAAGTGCCCTGGCCCATTCGGGCCCCCGCTTGGAAACCCTCTCCGAGGTGGACAGGGACTCCTGATCGCAACACACACAACAGAAAAGGACCGCCAACAGACCCTGTACGAAGGCGTTCCTAAGTGAGAAGGTAGGATGCCAGACCCTTTCTTCAATCAGGAGCCTGCCAGTAAGTTGGGGTAGAGTAAAACAGTGAAGCCAAAGCTCACACCGTCGAAGGGAGGTGGGCATTGAAGAAAGACATATGCACCCCAACTTTGGCCCGCTCGGTCCTCCTGCCCATCCCCCCCGGGGTTCTCTGCAGCGTGATGGACTCCCCCCTGCCCCTGGGCAGTGAAGGAAGGCTGTCCTGGGTGTTGGGTTGCGGCAGAGCAGGGAGAGGTCCCGCTGGACTCCTGCCCGGCGCTCTTCCCTTTATACGATCAGCTGTCACTGCACCCCTCCCTTCACTGAGCGCCTTCTCCTGCCAGATCCTGTGGGAAACCAGGGAACTGCCCAATGAACCCACAAAGTCCAGAGTCCCTCGGTGGCCCCAGAAAGAAAAGAGGGACATGTCAAAGTCCCACATGACACACGGTTTTGGGGTGGGTTTGGGGACTGGGGAGTGAGCTGTTGAACTCTCTGCTCCTTCAGGGCAGCCTAGGCGGGCTGCAGGGTGTGGTGGGAGTCACAGAAGATCTGGGCGTGAGCCTGCTCCCGACTCCTCCACAGCAGTGACACTTCACTAGGCCCCAGTTTTCTTGCTTGTAAAAATGTGGCAACACTCCCTGCCTCCCCAGCCTTCCTGTCGCCAGAGGCCCTTAGTGAATTATACTCCCAGGAGTCCCCTGGCCCACTCTGACCCTCAGTGAGCGTCCCTGCACATCTTTCTCAAGCGTGGGAGGTGCCCTCACGGCCCTCCCCGCACTTCCCCGGGATGAGTGGCTCCGCATGGAGCATCCTCCCACACCGTGAGCTGTAAGAAGTGGACCGTGGCTGAGGGGAACTCCCTGTGGTCACCTCGCCTCCCTCCCAGACACACACAGACACAAACACATACATACCCTGAGGTCTTGAGGAGTTTGCCACGCCCTGAGGGATACTTTCCGCAAAGCATTCCCGGAGTCACCCAACCCTTCACTTGGGGCGCCCTGCTAAGTGGTATTTGTCCTTTTAGTGGTCACGTTTCCCTGTGCATGGGAGCCAGCCGTCGTGGGGTCAAATCCCTGTTTTTTTTTTTTTATGATTTTATTTATTTATTCACAAGAGACACACAGAGAGAGGCAGAGACATAGGCAGAGGGAGAAGCAGACTCCCTGCGGGGAGCCCGATGTGGGGCTCCCAGGACCCCAGGATCACGACCAGAGCCAAACGAAGGCAGACGCTCAGCCACTGAGCCACCCAGGCATCCCTCAAGTCCCTGTTCTACTGTTTGACCATGGCACGCCTCTGGTCACAGGTTATGTGTTAACAGCTCTGTTTTTTTTCCATCTACAGAATAGAGATGATAGCACCAACCTTATAAAGTGGTTGTGAGACTTAGATGAGATAATATGTGTGTGACAGGGTGGAAATTATTAGCACATGAATGTTCCTTCCCAGGCGTTCCCTTCTCCCTGTGCGTTGGAGCAAATTCGGCTTGGCTTACCCAGTTCCTCTGCCTCCCTCAGCCTCTAAGGACAGTGCTGACTTGTCAGAATAATCCTTGGGCAAATGTGATGTAGAATTGGGAGGGAAGAGAGAGTCAGGCAGGGCTAAGAGAGGAGGGACATTCAAGGGCAACTGCACTGTGTCGGGAGGAGAGCCTCTAAGAGCAAGAAGATCTACACAGCATTGCTGAGACCCACAGATCTCTTCTCTTGGGGTTGAGGTATTCAGATCAACAAACTGAGTTGTTTTGAAATGAGTTTTTTGGTTGCCTTCATGGATGTTAATACCGTTTGAGACTGGACCATTTGTGTGATGACCTTGTAAGTGATACGTATGTTAAAGGCTTGGTACACAGTAGGGACACAGTAGGCACCACGACCCGTGCTGTATCCACTCAGTTTTGGATGATGCTTGTGTTCATGTGCACTGTCTCCCACATTGGATTGAGTGTTTCCTGGATGTGGGTGTGACCATATTAGCCTGGGAGCTATGCTTTGTCTTCCCACCCCGTTAGACTGGAGGCGGCTGCTTCTTCTTCTTCTTCTTCTTCTTCTTCTTCTTCTTCTTCTTCTTCTTCAGGGAGAAAGAGAGAGAGAGAGAGAATCTTAAGCAGCCTCCACTCCCAGTGCCAAACCTGATGTGGTACTTGATCCTAAGGCCCCAAGATCATGACCTGAGCCAAAATCAAGAGTTGGATGCTTAACTGAATGAGCCACCCAGGTGCCCCTAGTCTGGGGACTCCTTGAAGATAAGTACTCTGCATTCTCCATTAGGTCAGCGATTCCCAGTGAGGACAGTGTTCTTCCACACCCCAGGCTCTGTGTGAGGCCCTAGACCAGGGTCCTGCTTAGAGTTTGTGTCACATCTCTATTTTCCCTAATGGCCATGCCCTGTATGACTGGGAGGTGAAGGTAGACGGAAGAAGAGAGGAGAGGTCCAGACCCAAGATGTTTTCTTCTGCCATGTGCTGGCCAGGAAGGTAAAGAGAAGAATAACAGAGAAAGCATCCTGCCCCAGCCCAGCCCCAGAGCTAAACATGTCATTCTTGAGAATGAAAAATCCTATCCCCACCCAGTGGTTCCCATAAATCCAGGTGAGCTCTGTCTAGTGCTCCTGACTCTGTCTCATGGGGCAGGGCAAGGCTGCAGCCAAACCAACATTCTGTCTCATGGAGTCAAACATGTTTACTTGTGTTTGGCATAGTGGTGGGGTTGGAGGCACATGTCATTATGACAACAGCTCAGAAACTCCTGCAAGAAAGGAACGAGGTGTTTGCAACATGGACAAGTTAGAATCTGTCTGTCTGGGTCGTGGCTTGGCTTTTGTGTCTCAGCCTGGCAATTGTTTAAGGCTGTCCATAATCCAGTTTAGTTTGTTGCAATTCAATTATTTATTTATTCGAACATTTATTGAACGCCTACTATGTGCTGGCTACCATATTGGGTGCTAGGGAGGAATCTTAAGAACAGGATCAGGATGCTGCTTTTAAGGAATCCTTCACTGGAGGGACAGGTGTGTGCACAGCACTTTCTGCTGCAGAGAGATGGGAGCTACATCAGAGGTGTGAACAATGAATCTTCTGGCGGATCAGAGAAGACCCTGTCAACGTGAGAATGTGTGAGCTGAACTTTGAAGACCGAGCAGGCACTCAAGAGGTGGAGAAGGGGAAAGTTGGAAGAGCACGAACACAGTTGGGAATGGTGAGTAGCTCAATATAAGATGGGAAGGAGGAAGAGTAATTAGCATTTATTGGGCATATACTAATCTCCTGGTTCTGCACTAGGTGCTTTGCATGTGTATTATCTCATTTAATCCTCCCAGTAATTAAGGAGGTAGGTATTGATGAGGAAATTAACATTTGGAGAAAACAGATGATTGAGCCATGTTCTGAATCAAGTTTGTCTGAATCCAAATATCATGTTCTTTTTACTAGGCCAGTGGTTTCTTGAGCATATTTTATGAGACAGGATTCTGAGGAGGTGCTTTAGGGACATGTCTGATTTTAGTTTCATATTTAAAATATATTTTAATCAACACACTCAAATGTTGTGTAATAAAAAAAGTTTTCCTTCCATCTCTGTGCATATTTTTGAATTTCTTGTAAATGTGTCATTGATTAGAAAGACTGCACAGTCTGCTTAGGTCCATCCTGTAAAATTGTAAAAGACAACACACACCCATGCCCACCACCCTTCATTACAAGGCAGATGGGACTTCTAGTCCATGATGGTCAACTAAATGCACACTGCCTCCTCTTTCTTCAGAAATGTCTTAGAAGAATAATAAACATATACATCTTTCCAAAGAGAAGGGTTAGGGGAAGGGCATCTGTGGACAAGAGAAATCTCAACAAATTTCTGGAGGAGTGGTTTGATGGAGGAGTGGGGACCAAGGAAGCAGGATAGAAGAAGCTACAGTCTGGAATGCACATGACAGAGTCTGCAGCAGAGATGGAGGCTGACCTGCCCACAGAAGCCTGAAAAAGCTTAGGACTTAGATTTGCTGGATGCAATGGAGGATGACAAGGGGCTATGTGGCTGAAGATAGGGGCTTAATTGAAAACTTCCCTGACCCTTGTATGCAAAGTGCTCAGCCAGGCATGCATAATGCTCAGCTCTACACTGTACCCCTGTATCATTCCTGCCCCATAAAATGGAGAGTCTTTTTAAAAGAAATTGTCTGAGGAAGACTAGGAAAGCTGGATTTGAAGGTAGCACCTTTGAGTAAAGCATATCTCAGGCTATTTGGAAGCCCCAAAGCATAAAGATCAACTCACTCTGAAACAAAGCCTGCCATTCATCTCTTCTTATCCATTAGCACAAAGCTTCCAGGAAACTTTCCTACCGCTTTATTCTTAAATATGAATGGACAACCACAAGCCAGAAGCTATTTAAGGAAGCTTGAAATAGGAAATAGAAAGACAAAGATAAACAAACTGAAAATAAGACCTCTGAGGCAATCAAAAACAATTTATAGGTAGAAGTTAAAAGGAGAATTCAAGAAAGCACTGAATTTATAAAACATGAGTAGTGTTACAAAAAAAGGAACAATTAGAGAACAAAATAGTCCTGTAACATGAAAACTATAATATTCAGTAGAAATGTTGAACGTTAAAGTCAGAGTAATCTCCCAGAAAATAAAGCATAAAGTAAAATAATAAAAAATGTATTAGATAAAAGATCAGAGAAAAAAAAAACAATGCAGGAAGTCCACATTTGATGAATAACTATTTTAGGGAGAAGGGAATAAGCTGGGGAGAGAATTTTCAAATAAATAATTGAACAGAATTACCCAGGCCAAAAAGATTCAAGTCTTGAGACTAACACAGATCATCAAGCCCCCCATGTAAAGAACACACAAGATTTTGAAATTTCAGAATACCTAGGAAAATGAGAAGGCATCTCCTAAAACTTTCCAGAGAGAGAAAAAAGTAATCTACAAAGGAATGAAAATCAGAAAGGTGTCAGATTCTCACCAGCAGTGCTGGATGCCAGAAGACAGTGGAACAATATCTTCAAATTTCAGAAGTAAAATGACTTTCACTTTACAATTCAGTACCCAGCTAAACTGTCTACTAGGTACCAGGGCAAATCAAAGGCATATGGAGATAGATAAGGGCTGAGGAAGTTTACTGGCCTCATGCTCTTTCCTATTGAGGTATGTGAGGATGTGCCAAGGTAAAACAAAAGGGGAAACCAAGAAAAGGGAAAACATAGAACTTATCAGCCTGCAAGTTAGCTTGGTATGTGGTTTTATTTAGTAAGTTAATTAATTTCTTAAGTATATTTTCTCTTTGTTAGGTTTAGGCATCAGGGTTATGGTAACTCTGTAAAATGAACTTTCCAATCTTTTTTATGCTCTGAAAATGTTTGCACAGGGGATAATCTCTCTCTCGAATGTTTGCCCCCCCTTCCCACCTAGCCCTACCCATTTAGATTTTTATTTTATAGAGTTTAGTCATTCATTCATGCAATCTCTATATGCAGTGTGGGGCTCAAAGTCATGACTCTGAGATCAAGAGTCGCATGCTCCACCAACTAAGCCAGCCAGCCAGCGCCCCCCCTAGATTTTTTTTAAAAGAAGCAGTTCTTTGACAGTATTTTCTATGGTTTCTTTCATCATTGTTTTATGACCTTTGTGAAGGTCATTCTGCTATCCAGAATTTGTTCTTGTTCTTCCTTTATTTGAAAGAACTCAATTTAACCAAGTTAGAAATTAAATTTCATAGGTCTCCTTGCAGAGAGGTAGGGCAAGTGGCACAGTTCGGGTCAATGTGAAAACATATATGTACTGAATGGACTTCCCATGAAAGCTATTGTTTTCCTGATAAAAGGGACAGATTCACCTGTTCCTTTGCCTTTCTCCCTCCCACCTGAAATGTAGATGGTATGCCTAGACATGGAGTAGAAATCCTGTGAGCACAAGGACAAAAGCCACTTACTAAGAAAGTGCAGCAGAAAGACAGAATGAACACTGGCCCAGGGTACATCATAGAGCTTCACATCAACCCAGGACCGCCCATCTTTGCATTTCCTGTTGTGTAAGAATATATTCCTTTTTAGTTAAGGTATCAATTGTTCAATTTTCTGTGGCTTTTTAAAAAGGATTTTATTTATTTATTCATGAGACACACACACACACACACACATACACACACACACACACAGAGGCAGAGATACAGGCAGAGGGAGAAGCAGGCTCCATGCAGGGAGCCTGATGTGGGACTTGATCCAGGGTCTCCAGGATCAGGGCCTGGGCTGAAGGCAGTGCTAAACTGCTGAGCCACCCAGACTACCCTGTGGCTTGTTTTTTTTTAATGCTCCCCGGTCCCCTCAGCAAATTCACCTTTCAATCAGCACAGTCTTTAACCTCAGAGCTGCTTTCTGGAACAGAGGTGTTGAGGTTCTATGAAAAGGTATTGAGTGAATTGAAGGCTGTCATTAAGGAGGACAATTATCTCTTCTTCCCGTTCTCCCATTAGCCTAGAAGATAGGAACTTCCATCATCTTGGAAGTATTGGGAAGAAACCTTTCGACTTTCTTGCTAACCCTTCCTGGTTCCTCCATGTGAGATGAGGAGTGACTTCTTGGGTTGGTGGTGCAGGGAAAAAGGTATCAAGTGTGCATTGCTCAGCCTGTTCCTGGCTCTCACTCTGGGACTGACCTAACTCTAAGCGGCATGTTGCTTTCTCTGCTCCTGCCTCCTCCAGGCGATGAGCACCAGGGCAGGCCCAGCCCTGGCCTGAGAGGACTTCAATAGTCCAGCTGCTCTGCTGTGAGTGGGTGGGTAAGGTCAAATCAGGGGAGAAGGAAAAGGAAGCCCATTTGGGTCTTGGGTCTAAGCCACATCCTCCAATCCATCTGGACCAGCAATAAAGCTGACATTTTAATCCCTACTTGTCTCCTGTGACTATTTCTCAATTGGATCAGAACTTGGAAAATTGAGGGGTGTGATTAACTAGCACCCGCAATACCCAACATCTGTTGAATACTTAGCCCCAGTGGGAAAAGCCACAGTTAGATGAAAACAGTGGTTTAAAATTTTGATAATTATTACTGAGTTATACATTGCTTCTCCACACTTAATTGGTTATGTTTTTTGATCTCATTATAAAATGTGTATCACTTTTTTTTTTCAAGGTGAGAGGCTGGATTGAGAGCAACAAACCTCTTCTAGGTTTTGCTACCACTTACTTGCTCTGTGGCTTGACTTCTCTGGGCTTCAGTTTTGCCAGTTATAAAGTAGATGGGTTAGACTAGGTAAAGGATAGGAGTCAACCCAAGCGTTGATATTCTTTCATTCATTCAACACAGTTTTGTTGAGTAGCTAATTAATATGTATTGAACATTGTGTTGGAGGCTGGTTATACCACATTGTACCAAAAAAAATTATGGCCCTACCATCTTGGGGTTTAGAATCTAGTAGGAGAGACAAATATAAAATAAGCACATAAGTAAATATATAGTTGCAAACATCTCACTCTTAATCGATACAATTTTAATAAATGAGTGCCTGGATTATATACAACTTTCTACTGGGTATCACTTACCCACACTCAAGGAAAACCCTTCTGGCTGGTGGTACCACAAGGTTTGTGACTGTGTCAGAACCACTGTGCTCAGGATGATATAGTAGAGAAGCTTCCAAAGGGCCGGTCTTTTGGATTAAAAAATGCCTAAGCATTTTTTTTGGAAAGTTACAAATTAGTAACATGCATGTTATAAAAATTGAAACAGCACAGAAAAATAAATCGAAGAGAAAAACCACTTTCCCTCTCCCCTCCAACCTTCTTGGAAATAGAAACAATGGGTAGATGTGTTTTCTTCCAACACACCCAATTGTAGGTTCCAGGACAGCAGGGACGGTTCCTACCTTATCCACTGCTGTATTCCTTTTTTTTTTTTTTTAAATAAATTTATTTTTTAACTGCTGTATTCCTGATAGGTGCTCAGTACATATTTTTGAATGAGTTAACCCATAAGTAAAAATGACACATGAAGGCTCAAATACAGGTTTTGTGGAAGATCAAAAAGGGGATCATGCCATGTATGCTTTTTTTCTCCACCTTGATTTTTTTTTACTCAAAAGTCTATAATAAACCTCCTTCTGTGCATCAATTCCTATTTTTATCCATTCTCTTTGTTATGGATTGAATTGTGACCCCCAAAAGGTATGTTGAAGTTCTAATCCCTAGTACCTGGGAATGGAATCTTATTTGGAAATAGGATCTTTGCAGATCCATTGAGTTCAGATGAAGCCACACTTGATTAGGGTGGGCCCCCATCCAATAAGACTGGTATCCTTATAAGAAGACAAGAGACAGAGATGCAGGGAGAAGGTCATGTGATGACAGAGACAGAGACTGGCATGATGCAGCCACAAGCCAAAGAGTACTAAGGATTGATGGCCACCACTGGAAGCTAGGGAGAAGCAAGGAAGGATTCTGCTCAGATTCCCAGAGGAAGCATAACCCTGATGACACCTTCATTTTGGACTTCTAGCTTTAGGAATTGTGAGGCAACGAATTCCTCTTATTTTGAGACACTCCGTTTGTGGTATTTATTACAGCGGCCCTAGGAAACGAATACACTCCTCTTAAAAGATATCTAGGTTGCTTCAAATGCTGTGTTGTTATAAGAGATGACTACCGCCTTTTTCTGAGCAGTATGGCTGGGGCCCAGTCTGTTTGGAGAGGAGAGCCCTAGAATTAGTTCTTTTCTCCAGAAACCCTTCAGAACAATCATAGACTCCAGCCTTGATGCCTCCGACTCAATTCATATGTTGGCAGGGTTGCCAGATAAAATACAACATGTTTGTGTCCTATTTGAGACATACCTATTCTGAAGAGTTATTTGTTGCTTACCTGAAATTCAAATTTAACGAGGCATCTATATCTTTATTTGCTGAATCTGGCAACCCCTAAATATCAGGGTTGTGGACAACCCACACTGTCCCTGAAGGAACCCAAAGATCCTGATTTTCTGCAGGATTTCTGGAAGATCTCTCTTTGTCTTGGATCTCTGACTCTCTCCTAGCATCCTGAATGGTCTCAGTGGAACCCAGATGTCCTCTCCCAGAACCAAGCTGGCCTCCCTCTTGCCCACAACAGAGCGATCAGATCAGTGTTTCTTCAATTTGCCTCGCCTTTCCAGTGGTAGGTTGTGTCCAATCTCCCTTTGGCCTGCCTCCTCCCTTCCCCATTCACCCCCGCTGGGCTTGGACAAGACAGATGTGGACCTGGCCCTCAGGGAACTAACAATCAGTCTCCTGTATGCCCAGTGAGATGGGAGAAGGAAGTGCTGTGGGAGCCCATGACAGCGGTGGGCAGGGTCTCCCAGACCTGCATTACTTAACACATTCCCCAGGGCTTGTTGAAAATGCTCTTCTTGGGATGCCTGGGTGGCTCAGCAGGTTTAGCACCTGCCTTCGGCCCAGGGCGTGATCCAGGAGTCCCAGGATCGAGTCCCACATCGGGCTCCCTGCATGGAGCCTGCTTCTCCCTCTGCCTGTGTCTCTGCCTCTCTCTATCTCTGTGTCTCTCATGAATAAATAAATAAAATCTTAAAAAAAAAAGAAAAAGAAAAAGAAAATGCTCTTCTGGGGCTGCTTGGGTGGCTCAGTGGTTGAGGTCTGCCTTCGGCTCAAGTTGTGATCCCGGGGTCCTGGGATCAAGTCCCACATTGGGCTCCCCATAGGGAGCCTACTTCTCCCTCTGCCTATGTCTCTGCCTCTCTGTGTATCTCTCATGAATAAATAAATAAAATACTTAAAAAAAAAAGTAAAGAAAAGTAAAGAGAATGCTCTTCTTAGCATCAGAAATTTCCAGGGAGAAGACTTGGTGGAAGCTCAGGGGAGGCCTCCTCAGGGAGGTGATGTCCAGGCTGAGGCTGAAGATTCAGTAGGGCTTAAGTAGGTGAAGCTTTGGGGCAGGTCAGGAGCCTGGGAGAGGCAAGAGCACAGGCTCCTACAAGGAGGTGGGAGGACCTGGCCTCCCTGAAACCAGGGAAGAGGCCAGTGTGGCTGGAGTGCGGAGGGCTAAGAAGGAAGGAGAGCTGAGCCTGAGAGAGATGAGGCCACTTCTGGGCAGGCCTTGTTGGCTTCTGCAAGGGTCTGGTTGGCCTGTCTTCACATGGCTACCCTATCCCTCCGCAAGACTGGAACACACTCAGCAGCTGGGCCTTTGTGTTAGGTGAGGTGGGAATCAGATGCCACAACCCTGTGGACATCAGTGCCATGGGGGCAGGGGACATTGGACTGTGGCCTGTGAGAAATGGGTTTGGGAGCTTGCCAACAGATTTAGAAAGTCTCCACATTAGACAAGCGATGTTGAAAATCCTGTTTTTGTTATTGAGAGGATGCTAAAAGTGTTCAAGTATGTGGTAGGCATACCACACGTCCTTGTGCAGTCCCCTCCCTCCGGGTGTGGGCTGGAAACCGGTGACTTGCTACTAATGAATAAAATATGGCCAAAGTAGAAGAATGTCACTTTTGAGATCAGGCTCATAAAGACTGTGGCTTTCATCTTGCTCGAGCTCTCTCTTTGTGACTCCCCTCTCTCATTTGCTCTGTTGAAGCTGCAGCCTGGAAGCTGCCCTGGGAGGGGCCCATGTGCAGAGGAGCCCTCCCGCCAACAGGCAGTGAGCAAATCAAGGCTTTTGGTCCAGCAGCCCACGAAGAACTGAATCCAGCCAACAACCACGGGAGTGAGCTTGGCCCTTTCCCAGTGGAGCTTTGAACTGACTTCAGCCCCGGACAGCACGTTGGTGGCAGCCTGAGAGAGACCCTGAAACAGAGGACTCAGCTAAGCTGCACCTGGATTCATGACCTTCAAAAGCTGTGGGATCATAGAAGTTGGTTAAAGACATTTAAGCTTTAGGGTAATTTGTGGCAGTAGGTAACTAATACCAAGTATCATTCAGAAAAGGACAGAGATACAGAGAGAGGCAGAAACATAAGCAGAGAGAGAAGCAGGCTCCCTGCAAGGAACCTGTTGCAGAACTTGATCCCAGGACCCCAGGGATCATGTCCTGAGCTGAAGGCAGATGCTCAACCACTGAGCCATCTAGGTGTCCCAATGTTCACGTAATTTGAACTCAAGGTAGACACACTAATTTTGAAATCTTTTCCCCCTTCCCCTTATCAGTAAGGGAGAGCTATCATATATCAGGGTTCATGGTCTGTATATGTGTCCACCAGAGTCCAGCCAGAAAACAGAAACTGTATTAGTCACCTTCACAGAATTTATTTTATTTACTTATTTTAACCTTCGTGGAACGTAATATGAAGAATCACACAACTTATTTCTATCACAGCACAGTGTGAAAAGTGAAAAATCACCAATAACCAATCATGAAAATCACTCTGTGAAACCCTCCACATCATCAGGCCCTGGGGCCTTGGAAACTCAGAAACTCAAAAGCTATGAATCGTTTAGCTGGATCTTACTGCTGCATTTCAGCTTCTTGCTATTTCCTTGGGGATGGTGAAGGCTAAGAAACTATTTTGAACACGAGCAGAGATTTCCCTCCCTCTCTGTGTCTCTGATAAGCATGATTAGTTGAATTCGCTAGCAGGGGGTGGGGGGTGGGTTGGGAGTGGGGCATAGTGGTGACACAGCGTAGGGTAGGAGCATCCCCATTCCCGTCACAGCCACCCAGCTGCAATTTTCCAGGCCTGATTGCCCATTGTGTTGACGTCCCAGTTTACTAAACCACTTTCCTACTCTGGTTCCCAGTTTTTGACCCTTAAGAAAAGACTCCACTGCACACATTTATGTAGATAACATTGGGCTTCCGTTGGAATTATTTCCTTGGAATCAAGTCTTAGGAATGAGACTATTGGGTCAAAGGGAGAGAAACAGCTTTATGGGTGTTGCTATCAGATGGTTTATTGCTCTCAGAGGAACTATGCCAACCTACATCAATGGTTTAGAGCATATGAGGGGTTGGGTGGGGGGGTAGCTTTGGGGCAACAAGCTAGGAAATCATCTTCCAGGACCTTCAAACACTACCTGAAAGGCCTCACAGACAAGGACAGCGGAGTGCTGCGTGGGGCCCTGGGCTGAGAAGTAGGAGGTCTGAAGGTCTAACGCCAAGGGGGCAGAGTAGTTAACAGTGTCAACTGTGGGCAACAGGTCCTGCGTTCAAATCCTGACTTTGTTCCTTAGTCTTTCTGAGACATTTGTCACCTATAAAATAGGAATTACAGCAATACTGAATCGCAGAAGTGAGATGAGGATTAAATGATTTATTACATGTGAAGTGATTAGTGAAGCACACAGGACAGCACACTGTAAACACTGAATAAATATTACTATTTGTCCTTAATATTTATCATTGCTACTATTTCTATTATCTCCTGACTGAGGCTCGATCTTCATCATTGGGTCCTGTTTCTCTAGTGGCTGACCATCTCTTCCTCTGGGCTTCCGCACTAGACCCCACCAGACTCCTTGTCTCGCCTTGGCTTTGAGGCATTGAGTCCAGTGGTCTCTGGATGCCCCCTTGTGGACAGTTGGATTTCTCTTGTTCTCTCCCCCTAAAGGGGAAAACCAGCCCTGCACCTGTGAGGGACCAGATGTGTGTGTGTGTGTGTGTGTGTGTGTGTATCTGTCTGTCTGTCTGTCTACCTGTCTGTCTCGGGTCGAGGAGGCCTCCACTTCTGCAGATAAAACAGGAAATAGCACTTCATGACATCCTTCTCGCTGGCTAAAGAGGGGATTGGTCTCTACATACTTATACATGAATGGGAACTGCTTGTGCTGGTTTGCATGTGTATACATGTGCATGTGTGTGTACACTCGATACCACTCTTCTTGTCACAGGGGTCTCATAGGGTTGGGGCCCATATGAGACTATCTGGTTTGAGAAATGAAGGCACTGTGTAGACTTGAGGCCTTATTATGTGTAAAAGCACATCTAATCACTCAGTTTAGCCATTTGCTCATTTGGACATTCAGTTCCACAGATATTTACTGAGTGCCTACTATGTGCCAGGTTTCCCGAGGTCTGGAGACACAACAATGACAGAGACAGAATTTGTTTCTGCCCTCTCCTAGTCTAGTGAGTGAGACAAATGAGTAAACTACTGCAGTACAGCAAATTGGTAGAGATGCCAAGGAAGACTGCCTGGAGGAGGCGATACCTGAGCTGAGCCATGAAACTGTGAGTGCTATAGCCTCTCCCCAGCTTTGGGGCAGAGGAGTTTGTGCAAAGAGCACTTGCAGGGTTTTAGAAGTGCAGATTTTAACTCCCAACTCACTGAGCTAGTCCTTTTCTTTGGACCTGTTTCCTCCTGGGGTAAGCCAGTGAGTTGGCCATGATACCTACAGTGTTGACCTTGATGCTTTCTGATCTTTTATTCCCTGAGCCTGAGGAATGCTCTTTCATTCTACTTTTCTGTCTACTTTCCTAAAGAAATGAAAAAACAGACTGAGTGATAGAGATTGATATGCCCATGTAGGACATGTGCATGTGCTCCTCCATTCCTACCCCTGCCTTGCTAGAAACCCCCGGGAGGGTCAGAAGTGACCTGACAAGGGAGAGGTGGAATGCAGGTGAGTTTTTCTCCTGGGGGTAGAGTGGAGGTGAGGGCTAACAGACACAGCTCCTTCTACTTGGCCCGGGTCATTTAGCTGCCCAGAGCCTCCTTCCAGATCAGCAATGTACATACACACCCGGCAGGGTGTCTGGGGCTATCAGAGTTGACATATGTGCAGTGCCCCCCACTCTGTGTAGGAACTAGTGAGCTTTTGGAAAATAGGAACTAAAAAGCAGATACATTTAAATATAGCTAGTGTGGCCCAGACACTTGTCTCTGCAGACATTTGTCTCTGAGGTGTGACTAGAACACACCCTAAACCTCCCAGTGACAGTAACCGGGGCGGGGGTGCGTATCGGACATGTACCAAACCCACTGTAGGTGACTCTGCCGTCCGTTCCAGTTAGAATGAAACTTATTAACTGGGTAACTTTGGCCAACTTAATCTTTCTAAGTTTTAGCTTCCTCCTCTATAAAATGAGGACTTACCAGCAGCTCCCTCCTAAGAGTGATGTGAGGATTAACTGAGGTAATGAACACGAGAGCATTCACTAGAGAGTTGCTAGCATATAGTAGGTGCTCAATACATTGGTAGCTGTTTGAATTGGTCAGGATAGGCTAACTGGTGTAACAAATAGGTCCAACAATGTGTACTGGCTGAGAGACGATAGAAGTTTGGTTCTTGCTCCTGTAGTGGTCTCAGGAAACACCAGGTTGGCAGTAGGGCTCATTTGGACACCAGGTGCTGACAACTCTGCCATCTTCAACGTGTAGCTTCCAAGGTTGCTTTGGTCATGGGCATCTAGGGAGCAGGTGGGGAAGAGAATGTGGAGAAGACACATCAGCTTCATACCGGCGTTGGCCCAGGAATGCCACTTCTCACATTTTATCTCGATGAGTTGGTAAGTCGTGTGGCCTCATCTTAATGCTATGGGAGTCAGGAAATGTAATCCTGGGCAGCCACTCCCTAGTGTTGACTCTGTGTACGGGGAGGCAGGATTCTCTGGTAAACAAAAATTTCTATTACTGTTATTGCTATTCCCACCCAGGGCAGAGTGCAGGAAGCATTGTATGGGAGGTGAAAGCACAGTGGGAGCTTAGCAAAGGGAGTGATGTATTCTAACTTCTGACCTCTGACATGTGTGTGTATATGTGTGTGTGGCAGTGAAATCTGAGGAGTCTGGAAGGAGACGCAGGACAGCCACAGGGGGAGATGGAGAAAGCTCATTGCAGCCAGAGGGAATCATATGAACAGAGTCAAGAGGGAAGAAAGATCAGAGAGGGGAGAGTCAGTGGTGGGAAGGGGTGGAGAGGTGTGTTGGCAACCTACTAGGAAGGCCTGGAATGTCAAGATAAGGGGGTGGAAATGCAGAGTCATGAATGGTCTTTCTGCAGTGGAGTTCAGGGGAGTAGGTGGTCATGGAGACAAGAGGGAGCAATGGGGGAGGAGGTGAGGAAGGAGAGACAAAGGAGGTGGGAAAGGAAAGTCTGGGGTCCACAGAGGAGAGGCTGGAAGGAACAGAGGCAAAGGGGTCTTGGACTGAACCGATCCCCATCCTTTTCCCAGGGGCCTCTCACGTCCCCCATGGTTGTCACCTGGCAGCCTTCTTTCTTGGAGGTCTGCCCACTTGGGGCCCAGCCCTCCCTGCAGGGGGAGTTTTTATCTCCTTTTTCTGCTTTGTTCTTCTTCCAGGGAGGAAGTGGCTCCAGATGTCGTGGGTGGGACATTCCTTGGCTCTACTCGCTGTTCCCAGATTTCTCATGCTTCCTAGTGACAGGGCTGGCACCTCTAACCAGCCTCAAAATGGGGCAGAGCCTTTCTCAGGAACATTCTGCACCCCAGGAAATCCGAGTCTCGTTTTGAGCCACCCCAGCCCTCTTAATGCAAGACCTTGCCTCTTAGAGAGATGCCATGGTCATTCTGATCCACCCAGGCCTGCTAGGCACCTGCTGTGTGGCTGGCACTGCGTGGGGCACCAGGGAAGACACACCAAGAAACCAGACAGGGCTTTGGCCTAGGAGCTCACAACAGACTGGGGGGATGAGATATTCTTTAGAGAACTGTAAACCTGGTGAAGTAGATCCATGGGGAGTCACATTAATGTGTGCATTGGAGGAGGTGGCATTTGTAATGGGTCACGAAGGAGACACAAGACTCCTGACAGGTGAAGGTGCCTGGGTGGGGATTTCAGGGGGAAGAAAGACCCCAGCAGAGGAGGAGGGGAAGGGAAATGCAGGCCTTAGTGGAGGAACGCAGACCAGTCCATTTTAGCTGAGACAAAGGGGGTGATGGGGAGTCATGGGGACACTGAGGAGGGTGGGGTTAGATGGAGGAGGATTCACCTGTGAAGTCTACATTTTCCTGAGAAGCAATGAGACCCTTGCAAAGTTTCTGAGCAGAGGGAGGATGACAAAGGAACAGGTGACCTGCTCCTTATGTGGGATGCACCTTTCTAGCTGCCCTCGGCCTGCGGTGAGATACTCCAGCAGCCTGCACTGGCAGTGCAGAAGTCAGGCCTGGAGTGCCACTGACCACACTGGAGGGGCTGAAGGACTTGGGAGTGGGAGAGTCTGCTTCCGGTGTCAAGAATCAAGTCCAGCTCACCTTTAAAAGGACTGAGGTTCCCGGGGCACCTGGGTGGCAGGGTCGGTCAGTTAAGTGTCTGAAAATGGCTCAGTTCATGATCTCAGCATTCTGGGATCAAGCCCTGAGTAGGGCTTCCTGCTCAGTGGGGACTCTGCTGGTCTCTCTCTCTCTCTGCCCCCTCCCCTCTGCTCTCTTTCTTGCTCTCACTCTCTCTCTCAAATAAATAAATAAAATCTTTAAAAAAAAAAAAAGACTGAGGTCCTGGGGGATGTATTGGCCCTGAGGGGAGAGAGAGGCAAAGAAGCCTGGACTTACCTCTTGACTTCTGTACCCACCAGCTGTGAGACTTCTGACCTGTTGGTAAGCCCCTCTGGGCCTCAGTTTCCTCAAAGTGACATGAACATAACAGCACCTATTGCTCATGGGTAAAGTAAGACAACCACCACTTCAATAAGACAACTACTTACTTCAATAAATATTAGTTTCCTAAATATTGGGATTGACTCGGGTGGGGGAGGGGGAGGATCAGCTATTGGGTGCTGCTGGCAGGTCAGCCTGGCGAAACTACCCCTGATCCTTTTCACCCTGTGCCTGCCCTGGTTGGGGGGAAAGAAGTATGCAGCTGGAAGCCCTGCACCCTTCCCAGCTCGAGGTGGCTCTTTTTCCAGCCCTCCTGCCTGATAGGATGGGCAGGGCCCTGGAATCTGCACCCTCTGGCCATTATGACATCAGACCAGCAGGAGCTCTGCAGCACTAGGGGCTTGTGATCTCCTGGGAATGAGAATATGGGGTGGGGGCGCTGGGATCTCTGTGTCCATGCTGGCACAGCCACTGGGCCCAGGGAGCCAGCGGGTGCTACTCAGGCTGGCTTACCATCTCTCCTTTTGTAAACTTGCTCCAGGAGGAGTGTTAGAGAAGGGAAGGGGCTTCAGCACAGAGGTTCATTTGCTGGTTTTTGTCCACGAAGAGGGACGGGTTTGAGCTGTCTACCTCCTGAGGCTGGCCTCAGAATGAGAACAATGCACCCATGACCTCACCCTGTTAGACCTGGCAGAAAGTGAGAAAATTGGACAGAACTTGGTTCTAACCCTGGCTCTGCCACTTATTAGCTGGGTGACCTTGTGCACATTATTAACTGCTTCCAGCCTCAGTTTCCTTGACTGTCAAATGAGAATAGAACAGTACCAATTCACAGTGTTGTGAGAACTGACGGAGCCCATGGTTACACAGTCAGTGCAGTGGCCAACGTGTGTGAGGAGCCCTGTAAACATCAGTGTTCCTCTTTCCCTTCTTACCACCCTTCCTTCTTCTGGGGAAGGTGATGGCTGCCTTGAAGGCAGAGCTCTGAGGCAGGAGACCAGTGGATAGACAGGGGCAGCTCTCCCCCTCATAAAATCCCTCAAAATCCCAGGTGAAGAAAGAGGGGCAAACAGGAAACTAGTGACTTCACCCCAGGCACAGACCTGTGGGTGGAGGCTCCTCTTGCATCCCTTGGCCTTGCAGAAGTGGCTGGCTGGAGAAGGGTGGGAGGAGCGGAAACCAGCTGGACCTATACTTTCCCCTTCTGGAGACCAGGTCTCCTAAAATGTCATGGGCCAGATGTCCCATCCCACTTCTTCCAGGAGCTAATTCACACTCAGATGTTAATACCAATACATGAATTGATGATATTCACACACTAGGGGCCTCGATCGCTGTTCAGGGCTTTCCGGTTCAGCCAAACTGCCTTCTTAAGCAACTGAGCTCCTCTCCCCTTTCCCTGATGCTGCTGGCTGGAGCTCAGCTGGAGTGTCGGATCGCATGCAGGAAGTGGAGTTTTGGCTCTAGTCTGGGGCTAGGGAGCCCACTGAGGGGGTCCAGAAGAGGGCTCACCGGGGGGACACAAACCAAATTGCAGGGATAAGCACAGCTGGAGCATTAGGTCTCCTTTGTGACCATCGATGGCTAGAGAACGGTTGAGCCAGGAGCACTTCACAGTTTGGTCAGACCAGGTGAGATCCTGTGTGTGACCCACTGCCCACCACTGCTCCGTGCTTCAAGACAGTCAGAGTCTGGAAGGTGGAGAGAGGGGTGGGCCGAGAGGCATGAAAAGGCATGGAGCTTCTCCTGCCCATCTTCAGCACAGGCAGCTAGGACCCTCTGTGGTTATGACCCCATCGCCCTCATCTGAATCTTTTCTCTGGGGGAAAGGAGGCAGTGGTGACTGGGGTGGACTGGGCTGCAGCCTCTCTTGGGCAGGACCTAATTCCAAGGAAGCCTGGGCCTGGGCTGGGAAGTCAACCAGGGATCTTGTCAAAAGGTAGATTCTGATTCCAAAGGTCTGGGCCTGAGCATCTGCGTTCCTTGTCAGCTCCAGGTGCTGCTGGTGTTGCTGGCGCAGGACCACATTTAAGCATTGGGGAGATAACTGGAAGCGGGGTGCTGGGGACTCTCCAGGCCTGAGGCATGTCCCTACGGTGCTGGCCTATGACCTCCAGTGTCCCTTCCCGTTCTGACACTGTACATCTCTAAGACCACATGGTGGTGGGCAGCCAAAGTGCTGAGCTCACCTATTCAGCTGCTCCTCTGTGTGTCATTCCAGGCAGGCAGGGGAAGGCAGCTGCCCTTTGATAGTGATTAAGCATAGTGAGTTACCCACTCCCGAGAACTTACCAGGAGATCTCAGCACTTCTAAGTGGCAGAAATCTGGCCCCAAGACATTTTTGTTTGGGTCCTTGGGGCTCTGGGTTTAGAGAAAGAGCAGGGGCAGAAACATGTTTTTCTTTCACAAGTATTTCCATCCAGGACCTCTCTGGGATGGGTGAGGGGGGCTGGCATCTCTGGGACCTCTGCCCATGAGGACCCTCTGGGACCCTACACTCCCTTTTAGGGGTTGGGGATCTTATTAGTTCCTTTGTCAGGCCCTAGCACAGTGCCAGAGCTGGGGACCCAAAGGGGGGGCATGGCACATGGCCCCACCCTGCCTGGGCTTAGTGTCCGGACACCTCACAGAGACTCAGATCATGTTGGAGGTGCTATCTCCTGCAGGGGAGGCACATCAGACTGGCCATGCTCCTGCAAGAGGGCTCTGGGAACTCAGGCCTCTCACCGCAGGTAAACACCGAGCTTTGTACTCCAGGAAGCTTTGGGTACAGAGTCTTCAGTCTCTCCCTTTCTCTCTCAGGGCTGGGTTCCTGTCAAAGAGACAGAGAAAGTTTCCATTGAGCGAGTGAGTGTATGTGTGTGTGTGTGCACGCGTGTGTGCCACCACCCACGTGGAAGTGCCTTATTATCTTTTCCTTTTTACAGAAAATCAGGTCAGTGGTTTGACTGTTGTCGTTAACCACACGGTGCAGTGGGGAGGTGGCATGAGCGGCCCTGGCCTCCAACTGCTGACATGTGAGGGCAGGAGGGTGAGGCCGGGGTCTGGGGCCACCAGGCCTCCACTGCTTGGCTCTCCAGGCCACAGGGTCTCCAGAAAGCAGCGGCCTGGCTGCCAATCTGGGGAGAGGATAGGCTGGCCACGTCCTGATTCCCTTTCAGCATCTCTCCCCCTTTCCTTGGGGCCTGGGCTCCCTGCCCGGGGCTGCAGCCTTCCTGGTAGACGTTGCTGAGTAATCGGGGAACTGGGCTGGCAGAGAGGCAGTCAGTCACCCTGTCTTGTGGCCAGGGATCCGCAGGAGGGGTGGGCAGTGTAGAGAGCTCTGGGGTTGAAACAGGGTGGCGTGGAGCTCCCCCAGTAGGTAATAAAAACAGCAGCAACGAGGGCTCCAGGCCGGAGCACTTTCACACTTCTTCGTCACCTTGCCCACGACTATGTCTTTGGAAGGGGCAGGAGTGGGTGTCAATTGTTATGTCCTGGGTTGTTGCTGAGGGTGCGCAGAGAGAGAGTGAGGTCAAGGACCTAGTTCAAAGGCATCTAAACTCCCATCCTGTCCTCACACTCCCTTTCTGGGGCCCCTGAGAGTGCTTGGGCCATGCACCTGTTGCCCTTGCAGTGTCAGGGGAGGGGCCTGGGGTAGGAGGCAGAGGCGCAGCCACCCTGGGCCAGGAACCCAGGAAGGTTTAGCTGAGTCCTTTGGCTCTGGGTCTTTTCCAGGCTCTGGTCATCTCAGGGCTTGACTTGGGAAGGACCTGCCACCCAGGCTCTCAGCCCAAATGGACAAGGGACAGAGAGCAGAACATCTTCCAGCAAGCAACCCCTCCACTGCATGCACTTCTCATCCTGGCCTTTAAGATCACCACTGCCTGGTCCACCAATCACAACCCCTCCAGCTCCCAGGTCCTCCACTTTGCTTTTGCTTTGTGGTAATTTCCTCAGAGGCTCAGACAATAGAGGTTGATGATCCAACCGCTGAGAGCGCAACCTCCCCATCCCCCACAGCCAGAAATCATCTGTTACCCATCACTGGGGCCCAGGCAGCTGGACGGAGACCTTGTGCATCCCTCCTACTTCGTACTGGAAATGAGCCCCCCAACCACCACCTCCCACTGCCCCCCGGCCTCCCAGAGGGAGGTCCGAGGACTCATCTCTGGCTCTACCCCTCTGCAGGGCACTGCTGAGCAGTGAGGAGGAAGGCCCTGGCCTCCAATTGGAGGCGCCTGCTGCCCCTAGAGACCCCTCTGGCAGAGGAGCCTCGCTGTAATCTCTCTGGGTCAGCTCAGCTGCCCTGCTCTGGACTCACACTCAAGAGAGCAGCTTGCTATGAGCTTACGATGCTGACGCTGCACAGAAATGTGCTGGAAATTACAGAGTGCCTTGGAGGGAAAAACAAACTGGGGTTTCAGTTCCTATGGAAACGGCATCTATTTGCAGAGAAGCCTGCGTCAGAGCCTGGACCCTATGCTTGGGGTGGGGGAGGGGGCAGGCACTGGCCGGCAAGGTCATCTGTTTACTGGCGGGAACTCTGCCAGTGTGGCATGTCTGAAAGGGCCCCCTTACCTTTAGCCTTGACTAATGGCTTTTCCCACAGATGGGGCCCAACAGCTGGGCATCTCTCTGCAGTGCAGGGGATTTTGGGCAGATTTTAACCTTATGAGTCAAGGGTGTGGGAAGACCCCGAATTCACCATTCATACATTTCTTCCACAAATGTTTTTGACCTATTCTGTGCCAGATACTGAGCTAGGCCAGCCAATTAGGAATTGGTTGGTACCTGCTAGGTTAGGTGGCTAAAGCTTCCCTTTCTGGAAGGAGCTATGGTCATAAAGGGGCACGCTGAGGACCACATGACACAGGAACACCAGAGGTTCACCGATGTCACTGCCCTTGTTCTGCAACCAAAGCAAGTGACTTCTGTTCTCACGGGTCAAGGGAGCTGGTTCCCACATCTCTTGGGGTAAAATTACCCCTAAATGGTCAAGGCATTGTACCCACAGGAGAGAGGACCAGTCATTGTGATGGGAAGGGCATCTTTGTTAGCTTTCCCCAAAGGGGTTGTCCCGGCAGGGAGGCTTTGTGTCTATCACCACCAGGTTGAGGCCCTTGTTCTACATTAATTTCCCAGTTAGAGATCAATAAGCAAGCCAATAAAGAAGTTTTTATTTTCACATCACTGTGCTGGTACAAAAGGCTCCTGTATCCCCCATCTCATTGAATGTAATTCTTCTAACAGCTCTAGGAAAGTTGTTGGAACAACACCATGCCCACCGTCAGAGGGAGAACCCAAGGCTGTGGAGGGTCAGGCATTTGTCAAGATTACACAGATGGTACATGGTGAAACCAGAATGGGAATTGGGTACCAGATCCCTTGCTTTGCTGCCTCCTCCCTGTCAAGAGGCACCTGGTTACCAGACCACATCCCCGGCCCCCCCCTCCTACCCCTGGCTGGCCTCCAACCTGCCTGAGGAATGGGAACCAGCTGTGTGCAGGAGAGCTGGAGTGGGTGGGGAATGATGGTTTGTATTTCGCCTCATGGGGGCTGCGTGGCAGAAAGACCACAGGCCCCTCTCCCCCATCATTTTACTCATCAGTGCCTCAGTTTCCTTATCCATGAATCAAGGAAGTGTCTGTGGCCATCTGAGTGACCTACGCCCATATAAGAATTCTAATGAAATCAAGGTTCTTGTTAGTTGCCACTCAGGTGCCTGTTCCTTCCTCCATGTGGGTGCATGTAATGGGGATAGGGCCACTGCCCTCCCTCGGCAACCAAAGCAAGTGATTTCTGTTTTCCTGTGTCAAGGGAGCTTGCTCCTACATCTCTTAGGTAGAAAGAGACACTGCACGGAACTGATTTGTTCCCTGGCTAACTCCTTAATGTCTGGTACCGCCTAACAGATTGTGGGGCCCTTATGAAAGTGGCAGAGCCTGGAGCAATTTTTAATAGGGAAGGTGAGGAATGGGGGCAGGAGCTAGGAGGAAGAAAAGGTTCGAGGCCTTGAGGTCCTGCCTGGTTTGGGGGCATGTGGATAGTGGGATTGAAAGGGGCCTCAGGACGCTGAGAGTCCTAGAAGGGATGGTGGGCGATGGACGGTGCCTACCTGTCACGTCTGTGTCTGGCCAGGGAAGGAGGGGAGGAGAAGCCAGGAAACAAGCACGTCTGAACATCTGCCTTTGATGAGGGGTCTGGAGTTTCTGAACCACGGATCAGATTGCAAGGCCTGACAAGAAGACAAGATGTTGAATGCTGGGGAGAATCCAGGAGGCGTGGCCGCAGTATCCACACGAACTTCATAGCCCTCCAATGTGGACAATTGTTTTCCCTGTATTGAGAAGGAAGACAAAGCTGGGAAAGTTGAGCGGATTGCCCGAGGCCACATAGCTAGTGAGAAGAGGGAGTGGGGTTCCCATGACGGCCTCTCCAGGATGGGGTGAGGGGTACTTTAAGGGGGAGGACAGGGCTATTACTTTTTTGGAGTCCAAGACCTTTTATATTCTTTTTTTAAAAAAGATTTATTTATTTATTCATGAGAGAGACACACACACACAGAGAAAGAGAGAGAGAGAGAGAGAGAGAGAGAGAGGCAGAGACATAGACAGAGGGAGAAGCAGGCTCCTCGCAGGGAGCCCAATGCAGGACTCGATCCCAGATCCTGGGATCACGCCCTCAGCTGAAGGCAGGCCCCCAACCACTGAGCTACCCAGGTGTCCCAGACCTTTTATATTCTTATGGGACCACTCACTGCTCTGGCTAACTTGTCTGGAGATTTCATTACTGTTCTTATTCTTTCTTGCTGTTTCTCTCCTTCTCCACCCCATGCTCTGCTCTCTTCCTGCTGATCCTTCCACTTCCCAAGCTCTACCTTTCTTCTGGTCCCAGCTGCTGGTCTCAGTCTGATGAGAGAAGCCAGCTCTAGCTGTTGGGGATTCTAGGGAACAGAGGAAATTGTCATGCTCCTTCCCCAGAGCTTTGTTCTGCTGCCTTCCAATGTTGAGGTAATCAAACTATACCCCTCAGACTGTGGGTGAACTGCAGGTGTCTGAGTGCTACTAGTGAGCATTCATGGTCCTTTGGGTCATGTGTGTGTGCAGTGAGTGTGCAGTGGGATGAAGGGACTATTGCTGTACATGGATGGGGGTGTGTGCACATATTTGTACTTTTGTACACTTTCGTGTGTGTGTGCAGTATACACACTCTTGCATGTAGATGCTGTGTATGTCTTAGGCATATTGTGAATGTACGTACTTATGAATGTACACTGGTGGGGGCTGGTGCAGAATTTGTAGGGTCCAGTGCAAAATGAAAATGTTGAACCTCTTGTTCAAAAGTTATTAAGAAGTTCAAGATGGAGACAACTGAGTATTGAATCAAGCGTGGGTCCTTTCTGAATGCAGGCTCCATGGGACGGCACAGGTCTCAGGCTGGTGAAGCTGGTTGTGGATATGAGTATGTGCAACTTGTATATGTGTATATGTGTGTACTTGTATATGTCAGTGTGTTGGGGCGCGCTCTCAGGCACGAAATCTAAGCTTTTCCTCACCACCCCCAGGCCAGGCCCCTCGGCAGCTGCTGGTGTCTATCAAAGGAAAGGTGTGTTTTATTTTTGGCCTTTTTGGCGCCTTTGCCGCCTGCTCCCATAGTGCCTTGGGAGGCTTTTGTTTTACTGCTTTGTTGGAAGGGTGACAAACACTTCCCTCCACCTGCTGCCAGGGTGGCCCCACCAGAAACCACAGCTGGGGGTGGGGTGGCTTCCTCAGCCCCTCACCCACTCACTCTGTACCCCTTCCAGGCATCAGCATGCCCGGAGCCCTGCCTGGCTGACCCCACCCAGATGAGGTGTCTGCAGTACAGCAGAGCTGGAAGCAATGGTAGAAATCACTGGGTCCAGCTCCCCCACCTTGCAGTTAGGGAAATGGCAGCCTGGAGAGGGAAAGTTGGGCACCCGTCTTGCCCAGTATGTCTGTGGCAGCCAAGACACTTGCCTCCCGGGGCCTCCAGCTCTGTAGGGCTGACCTCTGGAGGAATGCTGGTTGGGATGCAGAGCCTGGAAGAGAGAAGGGAAGACCAAGCTTTTGAGGAGCAGCAAGACCTGGTTGCTATGGGGCTCTGGGGTCTCATCTCTCTGGTGGGTGGGGGCTGGATCTTTGTTATTTGATTTTCCCTCCTCCCAGGTCAGAGCTTTGTGTCTAGTAGGTTTTGCAAAATGTTGTCTGGTACATTTTGAGAATGTTGGCACAATGCCTGCCTGGCACAAAGTAGGGGCTCCATGTGTATTTGGTAATGAATGAACAGCTATTTAGTTGGCTCATGTAGTAGAGTGGCAAGAGTACGGGCTTCAGAGGCCAGCTAGAACTGGTCCAAATCACTTAGTAGATGTATCATGTTGGAGCTGTGTATTTTGGCATAGTTATTTATTCTCTCTGAGTCTCAGTTTCCCATCTGTAAAATGGGACTCCAGCAGGGTTGGTGTGAGGATGAAATGAGTTAAAATTTGTTGCTCCATACAGTGTAAAGTACATAATACTGTGGTAAGGGCATAGTTATTCTCTCTAGCTGTGTCACCCCAGGGAAGTCACACAAACTTCCTAAACCTCAAGTTCTTCACCTGCTGTCCCAAGAATTCAGTGGAAGGTGGTATGCCCAGCCCAGTCCCTGGCACGTCATGGGCACTCGGTGAATGTGAGACAGCCCCCCACCCTGCTGTCACCTAGCCTCTGACTCTCTTGGCGATGAAATCTCATAAGCTCTAGGCAGCCCACAGTCTCCCCGAGTTAGGGGGTAGGGAGACTTGGCGGGGGTGGAGGGGTAACTGAGAAGGAGGCAGAGTAGGTGTCATTCCTGGACAAAAATCCAAGTTCTACCTTTAACAGGGGCTGAAGGATTCCAGGTGTCCAGGCCTGTGTCCTGATCTGAAGATGGAGATGAAGGTGGGGGAGTTCTCCCTGAACCCCCCAAGGCTCAGAGCTTCCCGTTGTTCTTCTTACTCCCCTTCTCCCGGACTGCCAAGGCCGAGGTTGCCAGCAGCACCCCTTGGCAGCTGAGTGTCCCTGAAATGGGGGACAGAGAAGGCAGGTGGGAAGAGGTGTTAGCGCAGGCAGGACGCCAGTGTCCAGCCAGGGAGTTAGCTATGGGGGAGGAAGGAAGCCCCAGCTTGCAGGCAAGAGACAGAGCTGGTGCCACCGTGGGCGACTCCTGGCCCCTGCCTCGGCCACAGAAAACATCTCCTGGGCCTGGGAGGAATGCATCACTCGCCTTCACATGTGACCATGTTCCTGTTTTCAGCTACTCGAGTACAGTTTGCATAAACCGTAAACGATAAATGTGCATGCATTTTCCAGGCCTCCTTTACACGCCGGGAAAGGATTTGGGGCATTTCATCTGTGGCATCCTTTGAACTTCACGATGTCAGATATTTACTTGGAGCAAACATAAACTCTGCTGCCTTCAGCAGGCTCTGACATGGGCACAAGAGGGCTCGGGGGCCAGACGTGTGTCCTCACCTGCCCTCTTGCTAAGCGGACAGTCGGCCGACCTCGGGACCTACTGCGGCAGGAGGGAGTGGAGATCCTGCTCTGCTCGTGCGAGCCCGTGTTTGTTTACACAGAGATGAGAACCCAGAGGCCACACAGTGCGGTGGTTCCTACAACACACGAGACAACTCAGCAAGTGAATTCCCTGGTGTTAGGGGAGCAAGAGACAAAAATAAGATTATATCCATCCTCACAGTGAATGGGGAGGAAGAGCAGTCTGAATTGGGACACACACACACACACACACACATACACGAGTCTGTGGGAGCATTCACCGGCGCTCATTTCTGATTTCGGAGAACAGCTGAGATTCGTTAGTCTTGAGCTACTTTGGCAGAGCAAGGGGCTGTGTAGCATTTTCTGCAGCAGACCCCTTGTCTGTGTGTCTCTTTCTAGGCCCCCAACAAGACAAATGACTGAGCTGGGGGGTGGTGTATATGCATGCACATGTGTGTGTGTGTGTGTGTGTGCGCACGTGTGTTTGTGTAATGAGGCTTCTACTCCCTGCAGTGCCTCTCAAACATCTGCTCTCATAGGGTGGAGGCTGGGAGGGCTGTCAGGGTTGCTGTTTTGATTTCAGGGAGAAGCACCCCCTCTTTTACTCCCTGCAGTTTTTCTAGGGGTTCAGACCAGGGAAACTGGGACATTTCCAACCCCCTCCTGGCAAAGAAGGCCACAAGTCCACCTGTCTCTAAGACTAATATAGCCCCCTTTCCCCACCTGTGATTGGGAGGCCCAGGAAAGTTGTGTATGTGGGGAGTCCTTTCCACCCACTGACAATACTCTCCAGGTCCGGCCCCTAGCTGGGTAGTCCCTAGAATGCATCCCTGCCCCACCTACCCCTACTTCTACTCCCTACTCAGAATTGCCCCCCTTGGCTCCCCATCTCATTTGCCTCAACTCCCACCCCTGCTCCTGTAGGACTGTTTCTTCTCCCTCCAACTATTTACCTTCAATAACAGAAATAAAACTAACTCTCAGAGAATTCTTTCTTAAAAAGTTCAGTTGCCTGAATTCCTTTGGGCCTACTGCCATATTTCTTTTATTTTTTAAAAAATATTTTATTTGAGAGAGAGAGAGAGAGAAAGCATGAGTTAGGGGAATAGCAGAGGGAAAGGGAGCAGACTCTCCCCTGAGCAGAGAGTCTAATGAGGGGCTTGATCCCAGGACCCGGGGCTCAACCTGAGCCAAAGGCAGATGCTTAACCAACTGAGCCACCCGGACACCCCACCATATTTCTTTTCTTTGTATCTCATTTTCCTGGACTCAATAGCAAGAACAGGGACTATTTATGGGGGCAAGGGGAGATGCTCCTTAAGGACCTGGTCACAGGACAGGAGGGATGGTGCTTGCCATAGCAGAGCTAGATGGTCTGGGATGGGGGTAGCATATGCCAGGGTGGGCGTGTAGGGGAATACAGAAGAGTGCAGGAGGTCTCTAGGAAGAGCTCTGAATGGAGCTCGGGAACCTGGGTTCAAGTTCTATCATGGCCAAGAACTCCTAAGAGACCTCAGGTGAGTAATTTACCTCTCTGAGCCTCAGTTGACTTACCTGTACAACTGGTGGAATGTGACCTGACTAATCTTCCAGCTGTCCTTCAGCTGGAAGGGGCTAGGTAATTGAATTTGGTTTCCTTGTGGTTAGCAACTTTTTTTTTTAGCTATCATGTATTAAACATTTCTTAATGATTATCCACAACACAACACTTCCATAAGGATTTCTAAGCATTTTACATATATGTATTTATTTGCTCCTCACAACAGTCCTAGGAGGTAGGTGCTATGATTTTCCCCATCACACAGATTAGGAAACTGAAACACAGAGAGACTAAGTAAGGAGCCCAAGTAGCGCAGCTGAAATTCAAACCAGGCAGTCTGGCCGCAGAGCCCGTGCTCCTCATCACCACATTCAATATTCCAGGCACCGGGCTAGACGTTTGCCAAATCCTCTCCATTTTGCAGTTGAGAAATCTGAGACTCAGAGCAGTTGAGCAACAGCTGAAGGTCACACAGCTGGGAAGCAATAGAGATGAGGTTCACAGTCAGCCAGGCTTCCGAGCATCTGCTCTCCCTCATCCACCTCTCATCCATCCTGCCAGATCCTTAGGCCCCCCAAGGCAAGTTTATTCAGTATCCTTATATTGCAATATCTCTTCAAGCAAGTCAGTTCCTTCTTCTGGGCCTCAGTTTCCCCATCTAGAGAATGATTGGGTTGGACCAGCTAATCTTTGAGGTCCCTCGCAGCTCTGTGAATCCACGATTCTTGAGGTTCAGTGCTTCTGGATGGAAGGACAGACTTGTCTTGGGGCTGCATCCAGGGAGGCTGGGGATGGGAAACAGGGGGAGCTGCAAGAGGGGAGGAGTAGCTTTGGGGCCATGAGCCCAGGAAGATGGGGCAGTTGTATGAAACAGATGAGACAGAGAGAGAGAGAGAGAGAGAGAGAGAGAGAGAAGCCCTGGGTGAGGGGGCTCCCCAGTGAGTCTGTTCCTTCCTCCTAGGGGTCCTCCCTAAGTTCAGGGGAGACACATGAGAGCACTGGGCAAGGGAGCAGTGGCCAGGCCAGCAAGGAGCCGAGATAGAGCAGTTTGGGGAATTAACATTGCTGGGGTTTTGCTGTCTTTGTAAATATTCAGAGATGTCCAATTACTTTAGAAAAATGTATTTGAAGCCGAGATGGCGTGTTTGTGCGGTTGGCCTGGCTTCCTGTTCATGAGCATTCCTTTGAATTCCTCCATTCAGGAGCTGAGGATCGGTTTCCTGCCTGTACCGCATTAGGATGTGTACACCAGTGGGCCCAGTGCTTCTGTGCTCCTCTCGGGGACCCCTCTCACCCCACATATGTGCACACACAATCACCACTGCACCTTTTAACATTCGATGCTATTGCAACAGGCACTGCTCCACGCTGGCTGCGCCTGTGCTGGCTTCGCTTCCCCCGGGGTGTCTTGGCTAACAAATAATGCCCAGTGCATCCTGTGGAGGAGGGCAGTGTCATGTGCTTATTGTGAAATTAGAGAATGGGCTTCATCACCAGGCAAGCTCTCTTCACTTTGGAAAATTGATGGAATCACCTTTGCATGAGTGTCCCCACCCACCTCCCCCTGCCAGGCCCCCAGCTCTTGCTGTGCTGGGCCCTTCAGACAGCTCCTCATGCATCACAGCCTGGGCTAACCTCCTCTCTAGCTTGGGGGCATCAGAGCACCCTGATAGGACATGGATATGGGCAGGGGGTAGTGGCTGTCCCTTGATCCCCACTCCTTGATCCCCATGGGTACATGGGCTGCTGCTGCAATAGGGATCAGGAGGGTGGGTCGTGGATGACCCTGGCTTTCAAGCTTCCAGCAAAAGGTGCAGCCTATCACATGGGTGCACATGGATATGGGCAGGGGGTAGTGGCTGTCCCTTGATCCCCACTCCTTGATCCCCATGGGTACATGGGCTGCTGCTGCAATAGGGATCAGGAGGGTGGGTCGTGGATGACCCTGGCTTTCAAGCTTCCAGCAAAAGGTGCAGCCTATCACATGGGTGCCATCTCAAGCCTCCTTCATCCAGCACGCTGTGGTCTGCGTGCCCAGGGGGAGGCCTTCCCTCTAAACAACCAGGGAACTTGAAGGAAATGACAAAGCATCAGGGGCTCTGGTTTCAGACCGAGCAGGGACAGACGAGTAGACCAGTGAGTGTATGTTGCTAAAGGTCAGGGAGAGCTCCTAGCCATCGAGGTTATGGGGAAAACTTGGTTCTTTCCAAAGCTCAGCTCAGACCCATGTCTCTGGGTCACTGCTGCTGGCACAGGCTTGGGGCCTCTCCCACAAATTCTGGAAGGGCATTTGCAAGATGGGCACCCTGGGCTTCCCCTCCCGCTGCCTCTTTCGAGCCTCTTGGGCCTGTGTTGTTGGACAGGCTTGGAGAACACAGCTTGAAAGACCTCACAGCTCTGATCACCTCTGAGAAATGAAGAGCAGGGAAAGGAGAGAAGTGGGGGCGGTCAGGTGGGAAGTTGGGGTTTGCAAAACAAGAACGCACCCATTGGCCGTTTACCAAAAAATTTCCCCCTTTCTTTTAAAACTGTTGCTCCCTCAAGGGAAAACTTGTATTTGTGTGTGAGTAAGCTGTGCTGTCTTAATGAACTGAAAGCAGGACAGGATGAGAGTTTTTTTTTTTTATCCTCACGACTAAGAACAAAAAGCAGCTCATTGGTCTTAGGCAGCCAGGGCTGTCACCACCCCCTGGCCCCTAACCTTCCTCCCTGCCCTCTCCTCCATCCGAGCAGAGTTGAGAGCTGAGAAGGGCTGGCCACACGTCATCCTCGCCCCAGAGTCCTGGCTGGGAGTGTGGCTTTGGCCAGGCAGAGGCGGCTGGCCGGGCCCGCAGGAAACACCACCCCTCCCTGAGGAGGGCCTCGGAGGGCAGCAGCCTGATGAGAGGTGGCAGGCGAGGGGCTGGTGTGCTTTCAGGGAGGCCTGGAGGCTGCCATTTCTTGCTGGCTCAGATGACAGTGGAAAAAGAGATGGAGGGAGGAATTCAGAGAGTTTGACCCATTGGCATCCCTCTCCCCTGCCAAGCCAAGTTGGGAAGTCTCCCCAGCATCTCTGGTCTCCGAAACAAAGCCCTGTTTTCTGGAAGACCTTGCTCCAGCCCTTGAATCTCAGGGAGGATGTCTTTCTAGGTTAGAAGGAGCTTCATTCAGAAGCTCCAGGCCCCCTCCATCAGTCTACCCGTTACCAGCTCTCTCCCCTTCACTCTAAGCGTGGACTGTCTCCTGACTTCCACTTTTGGTTTTTGGTCTGGGGGACAACAGACACGTGGTTTCAGAGTGTTGCAGGATTTGGTATAGCTCATCGGTCACAATGCTTTGCAACCCGGGTGGAGGTAGCTAGGGACCGGGGTGAAGCCTGGGCCGCGGCACCAGCTTTCCCCACGAGATTAAAAACTTCACAGCCGGGACGGCCTTTCTTCCCTCTGCAGCTCTTGGTGCCTGAGTCATGGGCTGCCTGGATCCGGCCCAGGGGCCCTGGGAGAGGTCCCACTAGTCCCGGCGGAGGAGCCTCCTACGGGGAGAAGGTGGTGGTGGTCTCGGCCTCCACGCTCATGGAGGAGCGCCGGGTGTGGCGGCAGGAAGACCACTGCCGGAGCTGCTCCTGGCTCAGGCAGCCGAGGTCCTTGAAGAGCTTGAAGAGGTCGCTTCTGAACTTGACACCAATGAAGGCGTATAAGAAAGGGTTGACGCAGCAGCGGACGCACGCCAGGCTGTAGGTGATGTCATAAGCGATGTTGAGCTGCTTGCTGAGCTCGCAGCTACCGCTGCCAGTGATGTTGAAGTTGGCCACTGTCTGGGCCAGGATCACCCCGTTGTAGGGCAGCTGGAAGGCTATGAAGACCACGACCACGGCAATGATGACCTTGATGGCCTTGTTGCGCTCAAAGTTGCGTGCCTGGAGCAGGGTGCGGATGATGACAAGGTAGCAGAAGCTCATGGCCCCCAGGGGGATCAGGAAGCCCACCACCATCTGCGCCACCTGGATGGTGATCAAGGCTTCCACCTGATTGGTGTTGAGGGAGCACCGCAGTGCTTGCTCACTGCTGCTCTTCTGGAGGCCGCTGTACAGCAGCTCCGGGGTGGAGAGCACCATGGCCAGCATCCAGATGCCCACACAGGAGAGCTTGCTGATGAAAAGGACGCGGGCACGGTGGCGGTGGGCCGAGACGGCCTGGACGATGGCCACGTAGCGGTCGATGCTGATGCAAAGAAGCAGCAGCATGCCGCTGAAGAAGCTTATCTTGTAGATGCCAAAGATGATCTTGCAAACGTGGACGCCGAACGTCCAGGACTTGGCCGCGCTGTATGCCCAGAAGGGAAGGGTCAGGAGGAAGAGGATGTCCGCCATGGCCAGGTTGAGCAGGTACGTATCTGTCATGGTCTTGAGCCTCTTGAAATAGATGTAGGTCAGCACGACCAGCCCATTGCCCAGCAGGCCCATGAAGCAAATGATGGAGTACATGATTGGCAGGAACCAGGCTTTGAAGTTCCGCACGTCTTTCTTGAAGCATACAGACTCATACAGTGTATAGTCCACCGTGGTATTTTCTCCAATGTAGTCATCCGTGACCTCATCTTGGCACAAGCACACCTGCGGGGGAGGGGACAGGGCGACAGGATCCAGCTTAGCTAAGTGGGATCTAGCTCAGCTCAGCTCAGCTCATCTTGCTGCCCTGGGATTGTCCAGAGCACTGGTTTCAAATGTGGTACCTATCATAGGCATCATACCATCACCTGCAAATTCTCAGACCCCACCTGAGACCTGCAGAATCAGAATCTTGGGGGTACGGGTGGGGCCCTGGAATCTATTTTTCTAAACTCTCCAGGTGGTTCTTTGGTTTGAAACCAGTGCTTCCCAAATTTTCACATGAATTACCTGGAGATCTTGTCAAAGTGCATGTCCTGATTTAATAGGCTGGGACCTGAGATTCTGCACTTCTCGTAAGTAGCCAAGGTCTGTTCTTGCCAACTCAGAGAGGCTTGACATGACGTGCCCCGATGGTGGACTGGAAAGCGTCTGTGCTTTGGGGTCACATGAGCCTCGGGTCAGATAAACAGACTTCGTCTCTGAGCCTCAAGTGGCCTCATCTGTGAAATGGAGATGACTACTGTCTCCCTCCCATGGCTGTGGTGAGGTGTGGAACCTCGGTTCTGGCACCTGGAAACTCCAGGAGAGTAGGAATGTGTGTCATTCATCTTGAGCCTCCTTTAGAATCAGCTAGAAAGAGTTTTCCAGGGAGCCTACAAAATACTTTAGCTTTTGAGGGAAAATCCACATCGGAGTTAAGGTTGAGGAGGGCCTGGAGCCAGTAGAGAGGAAGGCACATGCTCTGTTAAGAAGCCTGGAAACCCTGGTTTGGGGTGAGCTGCTGTGACATTGGGTGGTGAGTGACTTGCAGAATTCTACAGATCCCTGGGGCCCGAGGCACTATGCCCCGCACACAGCAGGGGCTCAGGCAATGTGGGCCCAAGCTCACAGAACTGCACAGCTGTGACAGGAGGGGATAAGGCACCGCTGGGCCACTGCCTCCTCAGCAGTGATGGAGTCCTCCCTGCACCCCAGGAAGAGCGTGTGGCTGTCTCCCACTCTCCCGCTGCACTGCTCCCACCCTCTTCCTCTACCTCTCTGTCTCTTTCTTCCTCGCAGTCTCTTCCGGCAGATCCCAATCAGCCGGGCTCAGCTGCTCAGGGCTTTTTTTAGCCCATCTGCAGGGCAAGGTGAAGGTTCAGGCAGCCTGCTGTGATTTTATCAATGAAGGAGGGCACAGGCCCTTGTGCCTCTGGTGCACCGTGGAGGCTGAGCCTGTGCAGGCTGGCAGCTGGGCTGCAAGACGGCTCACGAGCCCTCCTCTGGGAATTGGGCTCTGGGCAGCTCAACCTGATGGGTTTGCATGCAAGACTGGGGAGCTGGAGGGACATCAGAGATGAGGACAGGAGGTTTTTGGAGAACCTCACTCAAGGTCACACAGCCAGAGTGGAACCCAGTCTCTTCCTCCCATCCTGTCTCTGTCTTTACCACTTCCAAATGCTGAATTTATCAGTCACAGAATGAGGACAAAATGATATCCAGAAGCCTTTTCTTTGGGCACTGCTATCTTGAGAAAAGTCAGCGGTAACCCTCTTTCCCTCATCTGGGAATGACCGCAGCCTGGGAGTCCTGAAGACACTGGCTGTTCTTGGCACCCATGGTCAGTCTCACAGTTTTAAGTCCGGGGTCCCTGGACATAAAGGGGTACACCCAGTCTCTGTGAAGTGTGCTCCGTACCACCCTGTCCTGCCTTCTTTTTCCACCCTTTACTACTTCCGGACTCCTTGATGCCTCTGCAGCCCACAGCTGCACCACATCCTGCCCCATCTGAGCTACCCCATCCCCCCAAGTAAAGAGAAGAATGAGCCCCAGCTGTCCCTCATCACCTCCCCAACCTTCCAGCCTCCACTTCTAGCAATACAGCCCCTCCCAGGTCCTGGAAATGGGAAGAAAGAGGGGAGGGAGTGGTGATGGGGAAGGGGGCCAGGCTGTAGGCTGTAGCCCAAGCTCCAGGGGGCCTCTGGGATGGGGTTTTGGGAACAGTGCCCAGCTTGGGGCCTGCCTCTGGCCAGAGCTCCTGGAAAGCTGCCCCTCTGGCCTCCAGACTTGGGGAAGAGCCAAATTCTGAAGGACTGCCTCCAGCTCTGGCCTTGGCCTCCCCCTCCCCCTCCAAGAGAGCTCCCACCCCCAACAAATGGCAGAGAGGAGACTATGAGTTACAGTTTCTTCTAACTCTGGCACTTGGTGGGGCCAGATTTCCTGTCTCCATTCCTGGGATTGAGAAGCAGAACATTGTAAATTGGGGGACTTTGCTCCTGCAGAGTTTGGGCCCTTATAAAGTATGTGCACTACCCCCACCCCCAGGTCTGGGGCCCCATCCTTCCTTCCTTCCCCACTAAATGGGGCTCAAATGGGCCTCTTTATTTCACAGAAAGGACTGGAGCTTCCAGGGGAGGCTTTGGCTGGACACTGGAGGAGGGAGACGGCTTTGGGATGATAGGATAGTAACCCATCCACCAGATGAAAGTTTCTTCCCTCAGCTCATGTATGAAGTTTTGCACGCATGGCTGTGCACATGTCTGCACAGACTCCAGTGACCTCACAGCCTTTGCTTTGTGCAGTTTCTCTCCATAAACTCAGATGGGGCCCGCATTTCTGTATCCTGGATGGGGATAGTGGAAGTGTGGTGGTATCTTACTTTCCTCTGTGTTTTCATTTAAATGGAGGTGAGGACATTCAGAGACCATGTATGGCTTTGTAGGGTCACTCAGCAGATGGAGATGGGCAGCCATCAGCTTAAGGAGTGGAGAGTGTTTGTGTCTGGATCTATTTTCTTCCAGCAAGTGCCCACCTCCTCCTCAGGACCCTGGAGCTGGGGAGGGGTGGGCTTGGGGAGGGTGGGAGGGGGAGTGTGTGGAGAAGGGAACAGAGATTTTCTTGGCCACAGATCTCACCTGGAAAATGACAAGGAGAGCCACCACCAGCAGGCTTTTCATTGGTTTCCCTGCAGGAGACAAGGGGAGAAAGTTAATGCTTGGAGCGGACAGCTCTTTGTTATGAAAGAAAGCCTTAGGGAGGGGTAGGAACACTGTTGGGAACTTTCATCACAAGCCCCAGGCACCACGCTTGCCTGGGGCATCAGAACCAGATTGTGCCTTGAAGCGCCTGGCTGGCTGCCCAGTCTTGCCGCCCTCACCTCCTCTTCCTCCACTCTGAGGTCCCACAAAGGAGTGGGATTGGAATGCAGGGCAGCCCCCGCTCCCCACCCCCTTCTTGGCTCTTCAGGGCGTCTCTGGAGTTAGAAAGTCCACCCTGGTCCACACCACTCCTCAAGGCTGAGTTTTCAAATGACCCTGACTCCTGAGTCTGAGGGGCCCCTCCCACTTTGGGTTATGTGGGAAGCAAGGCCCTGAGGTGGTGGTGGTAAGGGTGTGCCTGCGTGCATGGGTGCGTGTGTGTGTGCATGTGTGTGTCCTGCACTGCTCCTGTGCCAGGAGCCATCGAGGAACATTTTTCCTGCATCCAGCCCCATCTGCTGCCCTGAATGTCTTCTAGGGGAGGCCAGCTAAGGAAATAGGCTGATGTCACAGGACTAGGTGGAGGAGTGTGGTTATTTCCTGGCATCTCAAGGATGGGAAAGTGCTTTGGGGACCCATCTGCTCCCCATAACCCCTCATTCAACTGACATTCATTAAGGCCACCTGGTGGTTTACTTGGTCTAATCCTCAGCCTGCCTGTGGAGCAGGGACCTCTTCCCTTTTATCCAATGCAGGCCCAGAATAAAAAAGGCACCCAGGAATTATGTCTTGATGAATGAATGAATGAATGAATAAGTGAATGAATGCCTGCTTCCCCTTCTTCCAGGAGAGAGAGCATCAGGGTGGCCTGAGGGGATGCTGTCCTATGACAGTGTGATACAATAGAGACTGTTCTCTGAGGTAACTACCCTTTTTGCTTCACTGAAGTGTGTATGTATGTTTGTTCTTTAACTTGTTTTTTTTTTTTTAAGATTTTATTTATTTATTCATGAGAGACAGAGAGTGAGAGACAGAGAGAGAGATGGAGAGGCAGAGACACAGGCAGAGGGAGAAGCAGGCTCCCTACAGGGAGCCCTATACGGGACTCAATCCCTGGACTCCGGGACTCCAGGATCCTGCTCTGCGTGGAAGGCAGGCGCTAAACTGCTGAGCCACCCAGGGATCCCCTTTTCTTCAACTTGTTTCTAATCTAGGGCCTTGTGAGATGTGGGAAGATACTCCGCTACGGAAAGGGACCCAGCCCGGCCTACATTCTGGAAGTCAGGAGGCTCTCTTGAGTCTGAGCAGCAGGCAACAGGTTGAGACTCTGGGTTTGCAGAGGCCTGGTGTGCTGTGGACAGAGGACGGGCACCTGGCTGCTCACAGTTCTCCTTTGAGGCTGAGCTGAGGGCTGGAGTGGGAATTTATCTCCTCTGAGGACTGAGCAGGGAAGACTGTGCACAAGATAATTTATGTAGGAGTCTTATCTCACCTAACTATTTGGGAGTACCCAGAGGGCAGGAGTTGTGCTTTCTTACCTTTGTATAACCTAACCCTCAAGCTCCCAGCCAGGGCCTGGCCCACATGTCAGTAACCGGGGGATGCCACAAATGAATGCCAAGGTAGAGTTTGCAGGCTGGTCGCACCTTCAGTCTTAACAGGGACAGAGTAATGTTTGGAACTCTGTTTCAAGCACCTTCTGGAAGCTGGGAGCCCTCTTTCAGCAAGCAGGGTGTTCTGCTTCCCCAGTGGAAACAGCAGCGTGGCCAGTGATTCTGTCCTTGGCCACAGCACCACCTGCTGGAAGTCTCTCTGCATGACACCCAATTCACAGTATGCTCCAGGTGGAGCCCCTAAGGTGGGGAATTCTGGGCTTAGGGGTTCCTGGGCAAAGGAGGAAGGGCTTCAAGCCACATAAATAAAAAGGCATTTCTTTCACTGCAATCAAGTTATACTGCACACTACTGCTAGATACGTCTTTCTAAGGCAGAGCTCTGATGCCAACCCTCACCAGTCCTCCTCCTAAATCCTGAGGACTTCTCTCTGCAGCCCTAAGGAGGAAGCCCCCGAAGCTCAGTATGACAGTCAAGCCCCTCACTGCCTCTTGCACCTGCCTTCTTAGTTGTGTCTTCTCTTTCTGAGGACAGGTACCCACTGTCCTATTGGCCCTGAGTATCTGCAGTCCTAGAATAAATGGTTGTGCAACATTCTAGCTTCCTTCTCCCATCCTCCTTCCTTGCTGAATTACCCCAGGGAGACCCTGCTTAGTCCCACATCTCTACCTTAACTATGTTAGAGTTCAACACACCACTCATCCTCCACTGATTCATCCTGGTGTGAAGTGCTCTTTAAACATGTACAAGTCTTTCGTTACTCTAGAGAAAGCCTACTTTGACTGTCAGTGAGAACTGAGAAACCTCAAAGTTTTGATAAGTCACAACGGGTAAGATACAAGGAGTAAGAACTGTTTCTGTTTCACTCTATCAACCTCTTCTCTTGGGCCCTGTCCCATTTCTTTGCCACTGGTGGAGGGGAGGGGAAAGGAGGTGCAACCTGTGCTGTGTGTGTGTGTGTGTGTGTGTGTGTGTGTGTAGATGACTTCTTATTCCAGGTGTGTTGGAAGTGGAGGATGAATTAGGATTTGTAGTCCAAAATAGGGCGTTTTCAAGAAAGGTAACCAAATGGGAGTTTAGGGGAACTCTGGTGTGTGGCAGGAGCCTGGTCAGCAGCCATGAGTCAGATCATTCCTGTCTGTTGCAAAGTCATAAAGTGACGGGTCTTGGGCAGCAGCTTGGGTAAGGCCACTGTAGTTGGGAATCTTGGGGTTGAGAAGTAGATGACTTATATGTTGGGTATTTTCTGAGTTCTTGAGTTTCGAGTAATAATCATAACAAAAAAAAATTCCCTAGAACTCCAATTTGAGCTCTCAGCAAGGGAAGCTGCCTTCTCATCTGGGAGGAGGGGATTGCCAGGTGGATTTGCTCTCCCAAATTTCAAACATTCATCCCCACATTTTCCAGTGCCTCTAGGGGATCATGGCTGCCCATTACATTAGCTGGCCCCCAAAGCCACCCCAGACTTTTTCTTTCTGGAATTCCTCACCTGTCACAACTTTTTTTGTGTGTGTGGGGGTGGGTGGGTGGGTGGGTGAGTGTAATGGAAAGTGGGGAAGAAGCAGGGAAGCTGTAGGAGATTTGGAGGTGAGAAGCCTGGGGGACTCCCCTTTCAGATAATAGGCAGAGATGGAGGACAGCTGGTTGAGCCTTGTAGTCACTATGATATCAACTCCCTTACCCAGTGATATAATGCAAATCCAGTGAGCTCTCCCTCACTTTGCACCAAATTGTCCCATGTATGATCATTTCATCATCACAAAAGCCCTGAGGTAGGCATGACTGTAATCTCCATCTAAGTACTGAGAAAACTGAAGCCTAGTGAGATTAGCACGTCTCCCAGAGTCTCACAGTTGGCCAGTAGTGGAGCTGGGCTTTAAATCCTTTGGTCTCCAGAAACCATACTCCTAACCTGCCTTTTGTGCTGCCTCGTGATCTTTGTGTATCTCTCCCTCATAACGTCCTGTGAGCGATGCCTTGTGATTCTCATGCTATGTTCCAGAAAATAGAGGCCCAGAGGGATTAAGGCACTTGCCTGGGGTCACACAGCTGCTAAGAGATGAATCTGAGATTTGACTGGAACTCTCACTACTGTCACATTACGTCTCTGAGGAGTCCTCAGTGTAGAGGGGCCTCCGAGGAGTGAGTGTGATGGGGAATCCTCATTTTCCCACATCTGGAGGGTCATCCAACTCTGTTGCTTCTAACCCCTAATATCCCAGAGCCGGCCCCACCTCTGCCCTGACATCAGCCATTGCTGCCACAGAGCTCCTTCTGAAAGGCAACTCGTGTCCTTTAACTCACCTGACTGAAAAAGAAAAAGCTTTGCTGGCTCCCCATCACTTTCAGGATGAAGCACACACCCCTCAGCAATACCACACATCATCTTAAAGGCTGGTCCTGCCTGTCCCTCTAGCCTTCCTTCTTACCTTTCTCCTTGGCCTGGCCACGTTGTCAAACCCCCCTCAACTTGCTTCTTCCTTGCTTCTGTTAGCTTTGGTCAGAGCTGGCTGGCTGGGAGGCCACAGGCTGAGTCCCCAGGCTATTCTGCTTGACTACCTTGGATCTTTCTTTTCTTTCTTTCTTTCTTTCTTTCTTTCTTTCTTTCTTTCTTTCTTTCTTTCTTTCTTTCTTTCTTTCCTTTTAAAGATTTTATATATCTATTCATGAGAGACACAGAGAGAGGCAGAGACATTGGCAGAGGGAGAAGTAGGCTCTATGCGGGGAGCCCGATTGGGGACTCGATCCCAGTACCCTGGGATCACGACCTGAGCCGAGGGCAGGTGCTCAACCACTGAGCCACCCAGGCTCCCCAGCTACCTTGGATTTTCAAAACATTGGATTTGAATGACTTTAGGTGTGGCTTGCACCCTCTGGCTTGCTCTGCTCCCCTCCACTTACTACACCTCACGCCCCTTCCCTCGTTTGTCTGGTTGGCCTCTGATGGAAATCAAGTCTGTGATCCCTGCTGCATCCTGCATCCCTCGTTCGTCCTTGTCTGGTTGGGTAACTTTTATACGCCTTTGAAAACCCAAATTCAATGCCCCTCTGACCCATGTTCACTACTTTACTTTGAGCTTCCCACGTGGCTCCCCCTCAGCCCATCAGCACTGAATCTCCCTCTATCCAATGGCTTTTTGACATGTGCATCTCTCCTCTTGCAAGACTGGTCATGCCCAAACTTCGCACTCAACGATAGTTGACCGGAAGAAGGTACCTCAGAGCAGAGATTTTCCCAGCAGCTCCCTGAGGCTGCAGGACTCCTCTCGTCCCCAGCCATGCTCCCAGGCCAGGGGGCTTTGGCCCTGTGTTCCTTTAACTTCCCTCTGCCACCATTTCAGGCCAAGTTAGGAGAGAGTAAGTCTCTCACAGGCTCATCTTTTTCTTTTCTCTATTTTGGAGAATTCTGAGGTCTTAAGGCTCCTCTCTCAAAGGTGGGGAGGGCGCCTCCGGGCTGCTCATTCAAATCATGAAAGAGACCAACTCAGCCCCGCTTTGGTGTTTTCATTTTGTGTAACAGAAACTCTGCCTCCTCATCCACCTCTTGCTCCCTGCTGGGCAGACAAAGAGAGAAAAACAGATCGTTCATGACCCACCTGCCCTCCCAACGGCCCAGAGTCCGTTCTGAGCAAAGCGTCTCTCAGTGGCTTCCCTTCCTACCAGTAGTTTAGACTTAGCCGTTGGGGTTCTCTCTCGGGTTGAGTGAGGCAGGCGACAACATCCCTTTCTCCTAAACCAGAGGTTATCCTCCCTCCCCGCATCAAAGCCTGTGAGGCTAGCACCCCAAACTCAGGTCTGGGGGTAGACCCTCAAGGGTAGACTGGAGCTGGTTTTCAGAAGCCCATGAGCCAGTTGGTGTGTACATCCCTCCCTGACTCCGTGTTCAGTCATTTCATGCCTTGAAATAGTCTGAGCTTAAAATCAACCGGGGGAGGGGGTATGGGGAGGACGGCAGGGAAGAATTTACACTATAGAAATTGGCAAGAACTAGCAATTGGGGCTCTTCCTCCTTTTCTAGGAGAGCAGGTTTTCCAACATTTCCCAGCATACCACTGGGACACTGCTTGGTTTCCTTCATGGAGATCTCACAGAGGGTCAGGAACCAGTCCTCAGTGGGTGATGTCTGCATTCTGTGATTGTGGTTAAGTGGGATGGGGGTCTGGGGAGTGAGATTAGGGAGTGGGCCGCTGGGAAGACAGGCAGTTGGGAGCGATTTTTAAAAACTAAAATCAACTCTGAGTTCTTGATGCCATTTATTCATTCATTCATTCACTCCACAAACTTTCTGCTCACCCCACCCCCTCCTCCCCCAAGCATCTGAGATGGAGATGCAAGGATCAGTCTCCACCTCCCAGGTTGGGTGGCTACCTTAACCCCTTTCCAGGTGATCGCTGGGCCCACCCGGAGTTCTGGGTAGGTCGAGGGTAGACAGAATCAAGGCAAGAGGCTGTGGTGTGGTGGGAGGAGTATGAGGACAGCACAGGGCGCACCAGTGAACCTTCACTTTTTAAAGCCAACCTCTTGCGGCTTTGAGGCCGCCGTGGTGCTTTGCTTGCTGGTGAGAACGAACCATCCAGGAACTTGGCCCTTTGTAGCCTCAGTCGGGTCTGATTTCACAGCTGAGATTTATAAATGGGGTGTCCAGAGGTGGACGTACACCTCAGAACCTTCTCAGAACTTCTTTTGTAATCCCTCTTGTTAAAAGGGTTAGAACTGAGGATGGGCTTTTTAAAGGGAAGAGCCATCTGCCAGGGCAGAAAAACTAAAGAAGTGAGGCAGGGACCATGCTGGAGGCTTGGGCTGTGACTTCTCTGAGGTGAATGCCCTACTGCTGTCCTGTTTCCTGTTGCCCACCTACCCTTTAACTGGTGAGAGGCGTCAGCAAAGCCAGGGGGATGTATGGCCTGCTTACCTAGTCCTGCTGGCACAAAGTGTCACCTTTCATTTGCTCCTAAGGGAACAGAACTTCTGATCCCTGCTTAGCAGGTGAGAAAGGTAGAAAGCAGAGGAAGGAAGAGGAATGGAGGGTTTGGAACCCTCTGAGGACTTTGTCCCTGATGAAACAGGTCCCAGGGAGCCTCACCCGTCACCCCAACCTGAGATGAAAACAGGCACCCTCTTGGGCCACCTGGGTGGCTCAGTGATTGAGCATCTGCCTTCAGCTCAGGTCATGATCCCGGAGTCCTGGGATTGAGTCCGGCATCGGGTTCCCCACCGGGAGCCTGTTTCTCCCTCTGCCTATGTCTCTGCCTCTCTCTGTGTGTCTCTCAAGAATAAATAAATAAAATCTTAAAAAAAAAAAAAAGGAAAACAGATACCCTCCATATCACCACCAACCCCAGCCCTGCAACCTTCTCCAGTCCCTACTATTCTAGAAAGACACAACCTCGCCACTCTCCTCCCATTCTTTCCTGGTACCAGTGGTTACCCTTTTCCCCAGGTCTGAAAGGTGCATCCATTGTGTCTGGGAGAACAGAGTGGCATTCTCTGGAAGCAGACAGATTCCCACCAAGGCAGAACCCAATTTCTCTAGGAAGCTCCCCCATGCCTTCCATCCCCCTCTTCCACCTCAAAGTCCAGTTGGATGTCAGAATGACCTAGAACTGCTCTTTCTCGCATAGGGAGGTTCACTCACCCAGGTCCATGACACTCTTTGGGCAGCTGAAACCACACAGGAAGGCTGTGCCGAGTCTTGAGCTCCCACTGTCTGGGGAGGAAGTGCTTTTAAGTTGTGAGAGGAGCCACCCTTTTCTCTGCCCCTCCTACCCCATCTCTTCCCTCCAATCCGAACTTAAAACCAGGGTGCCTACAGTGCTTTCTAGAACCAAGATGAGAAGGTGACAGTGACAGCCCACTCACTGGTCATAGGATCATGAATCATCAGGTTATTTATATTCAAAAAGCCCCCTGTGTAGCCCAGCAGACAAGGATCCCAGCCCAAGGTGAGAGAATAAGGGCCAGTTATTGGTTTGATGCATGTTTATAGCCTGAATACAATGGGCCAGGGACTCAGAGGTGAGTGAGGAATTATCCCCATCCCTCCTTGGTCCTGCTCAATGTCACAGAAAACTACATTTCTCAAACTATTCTGCCTTCCAGCCTCTTGGGTATGTTTGGCCAATGGGAGATACTGCAGACGAAGGTATGTCGGAATGTTTCTGGCAGCCTTATTGAGATATAGCTCACATATAAATTTAAAATTCACCCTTTTAAAGTGTACCAATCACTAGTTCTGTATAGTCACAGAGTTGTGCGACCATTGTCACCATCAATTTTAGAACATTTGTTTTATTACTTGCCTCTATTCATCAACAATGATGCCCTATCTCCCCTCCAACCCTAACCTTGCCCCCAGCCTCCAGTAGCCACCAATCTTTCTATCTCTGTAGATTTGACTCTTGTAAACACTTCACATAAATAGATTTATATAATATGTGGCCTTTATGCCTGGCTTCTTGCACTTAGCATAGTATTTTAAAGGTTCATCCATGTCTCATATCCTCCTTGCTTTTTTATGGCTCAGTAATATTCCATCATATGGATATACCACATTTTGTTTATCCAGTTCAACATTTGGATTGTTTTGACTTTTTGGCTCTTATAAATAATGCTATGAACATTCATGTATAAGTTTTTGTGTGGACAAATGTTTGTTTATATTTTCTCTTGGGTACATACCTAGGAGTGGAATTGCTGGGTCATATGGCAATTCCATGTTTAACGGTTTGTTTGTTTTTAAAAGAATTTATTTATTTATTCATGAGAGACACAAAGAAAGGCAGAGGCAGAGGGAGAAGCAGGCTCCTTGCAGGGAGCCTGACACGGGACTCAATCCCTAGACCCCAAATCAGACCCCAGGTCAAAAGCAGATGCTCAACCCTGAGCCACTCGGGGGTCCCCCCCCTTTTTTTAAGGATTTGTTTATTTAAAAAAAAAGGATTTGTTTATTTATTTGACAGAGGAAGAGTGTGTGTGTGTGCGTGTGTGTGTGTGCGCAAAGGAGGGAGGGATAGAGACAGAGGGAGAGATCTCAAGCAGATTTCACACTAAGCGCAGAGCCTGACACGAGGCTTTATCTCATGACCTCGAGATCATGAGTTGAACTGAAGTGAAGAGTTGCTTAACTGAGCCACCCAGGTGCCCCTCATGTTTAACATTTTGAAGAACAAACTATTTCCCAAAGTGGCCTCATGATTTTACATTCCTGTATGTAATATATGAAGGTTTCATATAGGGTTGAATATATAGAGGATCTTTTGCAAAACCTGTTATTGTCTTTTTGATTCTAGTTTTCTAGTGGTTATGAGATGGTATCTCATTGTGGTTTTGATTTGCATTATCCTAATTATGTTGAGCAGCTTTTCATGTCCTTATTGACCATCTCTGTATTTTCTTTGGAGATATGTCTGTTTAAATCATTTGCCCACTTTTAAACTTTTTTTTTTTATTGGCAGTTGTAAGAATTTCTTATGTATTCTAGATACAAGTCCTTTATTGAATATATGACTTGTAAATATTTTCTTTCATTCTGTGAAATATCTTTTCACCTTCTTGATGGTGTCCTTTGAAGCATACAACTTTAAAGTTTTAGGGCCCAATTCACTTATTTTCTTTCATCACTTGTGCTCTTGGCATTCTATCTACAAAACCATTACCTAATTCAAGTCCAAGAAGATTTAATTTATTCCTGTTTTCTTCTGAGAGTTTTGTACTTTCAGCTTTAACATTTAGCTCTGATCCATTTTAAGTTAATTTCTAGATCTTTTCCTTTGTATTCTCAGTATGTTAGAATTTGTTAAATGTTTCTTTTGAGTTTACCTTTTTTTTTTTTTGTCTTTTGTTCGATTAAATATGGTGTATTATGTAGATTGATTTTTGTATGTTGAACCAACCTTGAATTCCTGGGATGAATCACTGGGTCATGGTGATTTTTTTTTTTTTAATATGTTGCTGGATTGGGGTCTTAATATTTTGTTGAGGATATTTTTGCATCTATATTTATAAGGGATAATTGTAGTTTAAATTTTTTTAAAATTTATTTATGATAGTCACAGAGAGAGAGAGAGAGAGGCAGAGACATAGGCAGAGGGAGAAGCAGGCTCCATGCACCGGAAGCCCGATGTGGGATTCGATCCCGGGTCTCCAGGATCGCGCCCTGGGCCAAAGGCAGGCGCCAAACCGCTGCGCCACCCAGGGATCCCTTTTTTTTTTTTTTAAAGTTTTATTTATTTATGATAGCAGATTGACCTTTTTATCATTATAAAATGTTCTTCTTTGTCTCTATAATCAATTTTTGTCTCAAGGTCTATTTTGTCTGATATCAGTATAGTTTTTCAAACTCCTCTTTGGGTGTTGTTTGGGCGGTATAGCTTTTTCCATCACAGGGATGTTTCCTTCTCTGCTCCTGGTAGCATCCCCAGTGGTAGCTACCTGTCTGTGATCCTAGAGACCATCAGCCAGCCCCTACCTCTGTGGTACCAGCACCAGATAAGTATCCCCACCTTGGCCCCAGCTCCTGCCCTAGTTTCTGAGCTCTTGTAATACTATCTTCCCCCTGTGTCCCTTCAGCTCCAGGGAATACTGGCAACTTCCTGCTGTTATTAATCTCTTGGTGGCTTCACAATGCTTTGTTAGACTTCTCAGCTTTTCCATCACCTGCATAACTGGCTCCCTATATTATTTTTTATAAATCTTTTATTTATTTATTCATGAGAGACACAGAGAGAGAGGCAGAGACATATGCAGAGGGAGAAGCAGGCTCCCTCTGGGGAGCCTAATGTGGGACTCGATCCCAGGACCCTGAGATCACGACCTGAGCCAAAGGCAGATAGTCACTGAAATACGCAGGTGCCCTGGCTCCCTCTATTAAATTGCTTTGTTTTGAATACCTAGAGTGAGTCTTGTTTGCTTCAGCCTTGACTGATACAAAATGCTTCCTGTCCCCAAAAAGTTTTTTTCCCCAAAAAGTTTAAGGTACAGAAGAAATTAAGGTGAGATTATACCCCTGTTCCTTACAATTATGACCAAGACCAAGCATAACATGATGCTTTACCTAAAATAAGGGAAAGAAATCCAAGATTGCATAGCGCAGGAAGGCAGATGGACATGTACATAGAATGGAATTTCTTCTTCCCAAATTGATGAACATTCTGTTGGTGTGTAGTGCCATGAGCTTAGTCCCCTGGATGATCGTGGGCAAGTTGCTTCCCTTCTCTGGGCCTTATTTTTCTCAAGTGTAAAGTGGGGAGATTGGGCTGCCTAGCAGACACCTATGCTTTGGCATCTGAGACTGAAGTGCAGGACTTATCTTGTGGCATCCTGCTTATTGCTTAACCACTCCCATTATCCCAAATCTCCCAAATGGAAGCATGAGAAGCCCTCATTGAACCTTCCCTCCAGGCCAAAGGTTTTGACTACTCTCATCATTGGCATTTGGAGCCCATTTGCTTTCAGGGATATAGGAAATCTCTTGAATTAGGTGGAAAGGACTCTTAGGGGTTATATCTGGGCAGGGTGTTGGTAAGGAAGAGCAGGCAACTTCGATTTGGAATTATTCCAGAAGGTTCCTCCTGCAGCCCTTTTCCATGTGCCAGACGCTTCTAAGAAAAACTGAGAGGCATAAGACCTGTGTTCCAGCCTTGCCTCTGCTGTAACTTTGGGCAAGTCAACTTCTCTTTCTAGTTCTTGGCCACCCAACTGAAAATCATGGGATTGGACCACTTAAGGTCCAGGCTCTCTTTTCAGGATATTTCTTATTATTCCCAAGGATTCTCTAGCTGATGTAGGCCCTCATAGAAGGTCCAAAAGTATACTGGGAAGGACTGGAGAATTTTGTGGCAGATGCAGCACATTGTTGGGGTAGAGGGATAAGGGGCTGCTCATTCTGGTCTCCTTAGCAGCCTCTGCCTGATCCTAAGTGGTGGTGCTCATTCCAAACACTTTTACTCCTATCCCTGTCCTGCCCAGCCCCTTTGACTCTGGCTATGTGGACATTGCATGTTGTGGTCTGGAAGACTCCGGTTTCAGTTTCTGGTCTCTGAGCAAGACCATGGGGATTCCCCAGTATTTTTCAACACTAATTGTGAGCTTTCCTTCTTTATGATAGCATGTGATTAGTGACTATTCACTGTGAACACTTTCTTTATGGATGGTACAGTATAGGAGGAGTCCAGTTTGACTAAACTGGGCTCCAGGTCCCATCCCATCCATGGAGGCCCAGGATGGCCCACCTCCACCGCCCTTTCTTCTCTGAACTTCCATTGCAGTTTACTCTGGGGACACCCAAATTGGCATATGCAGCAACGGCATGTGAACTATTTTCTATTCTGGAGTAACTTTATGCTTCTTGAAACCAAAATTGTGCTGTGTACTTTTCTGGGTCATCTTTGCATTGCTTCAAACAGTGCTATGATTTTAAAAATCAATTTTAAAATGTAGCTTGGTATAGTTCAATAATAGTTCAATAATGGGTCCCGTGGTTGATGTCCTCTATCATGGAATGTTCTGTATCATCCCACTTGTTATGGAGCATGTGTTGCATGTCTAGCAAGAGACCAGAAGCCAGCTTCTCGAGACTGCTGCTTCTTTCCTTATGAGAATCTTTTTTTTTTCTTAAGATATATTTGAGAGAGAGAGAGAGAGAGGTGAGAAGGAGAGAACATGAGCAGGAAGAGGGGCAGAAGGAGAGAGAGAATCTCCAGCAGACTCCCTGCCGAGCACAGAGCCCAACATGGGGCTTGATCTCACCACCCTGAGCTCATGACTTAAGCTGAAATCAAGAGTTGGATGTTTAACTGACTGAGTTACCCAGGTGCTCACTCTCCAGATTTTTTTCCTTCTGGAGAATCTTAAAAGTCAAAGCAAGGACTTTGCTTCCAGAAGTGAAGTCCCTTACTGATGCTTACTTAGGGTTTTGTGGGATTGGGCTCCATTGTGTTCAAGCTATGCCAAGGATGCTTAGTCTTATAAATGAGGGTGAGCTCTTTGAGTTTATGTTCTCCATTTGGAGTGCAATGAATACTCCAAAGTGTCCGTACAAAAGATATGTCCATAAGAGAAGCAGTGTGCTTGCTTATATCCAGAATATCTTTCGACCATTCTAGGTCTTTGGTCCTTTAGAGACTGATTGCCTCACAGAAATGGAGGCCATTCAACACTGAATGCCTGATCAGCAGGTGCCTAATAAGCATTTAATTGATTAATAAAGTGACTTTCCTAAAATGAAAGCACTCTCTCCACCTTTCTTGGGAAGTCTTTTTTTCCTTTTAAATTGACTTTCTTGAGTTGACTACAGACGCTGGTCTCAGCAGCAGCTTGAATAGGACCTGTATTATGGCAGAGCAGAGAACACCTTGGTCACAGGGAATAGGCGCCAGGACATCTATTTTGGTTCTACAGTGACTTCATTTATTCACTTTACAAATATATTTGACAAGCACTTATGTGTCAGGAATGGCTCTGGACTCTATACAGCAATGAACACCCATGGTCCCTAGCATTACCTAGCTCTCTCAGGGCATATTGGGTGTATTAGTCAGCTCAGGCTGACAAAATACCATACATTGGGTGGCTCAAACAATTGAAACTTATTTTATCACACTTCTGGAGGCTGGGAGTTGCAGATCAGGGGCCAACAGAGTCAGCCTCTTTTCTCAGCTTGCAAGATGGCTACCTTCTCACTATGTCCTCACATGGCCTTTTCTCAGTGTGCAAAAGGGGGAAGGGGAGGGGTTAGAGAGAGAGAAAGTCAGGCCTCTGATCTCTCTTCTTATAAGGACATTAATCCTATTGGATCAGGGCTCCACTCTTATGATCTTATTTAACCTTAATTACTTCCTTAGAGGCTCCAACACCAAAATGTTGTCATCTTAGGGGTTAGGGCTTCCATATATGGATTTCGGAGGGACACAAACATTTGTTCCATAGCAGTGGGGAAGATGGAAAAATGAAGAGGCAATTTAAAAGTACAAGCACTAAAAGCATAAAAACATGCATGAAAAGGTATGCATTCAACTCAATATGAGAAGGGAAGAGGACACAAATACAGAGGTATCCAGGAATATCATGGTATTATTCTGTATACCTTGATGTATTAAATATTTCATAATATTTAGTAAGAACTAATGGGTGGGGGTGAGGCAAGCCCAAGATGCCACAGGAGCACATAGGGAGAAAAGTGCCATCTAAGAGCAGTAGGAGTAACCCAGGGGAAGAAAGGAGGATCGTGACGAGTGGTCAGTAGCAAGTGCCAAGGCCAGAAGTTTTGCTCAGCAGACCTTGAACAGGCTGCTTATGTTCTCAGAATTGCTCAGTTTGGGAGTTCAGGACCCTGGGAGAGCCCCACTGTTTAACCTGGCCTTCTTGCAGGGGAGATGTAGCCTGTGGGCCAGATTTTTGGCCTTTGTTACCTGAGCAATGGGAGGTTGTGTTTGGCACACATCTTTTGCTTTTGCTGTGTCTTCAGAGCAAATCTCTCTTTGCCGTTGTGATGTGTCAACAGATGGTGTGCAAAGCATTTCCTAGAGTTGACTGTTCCCCACTAGTCTATTTGTCTATTTGTCTATTCATCCATTCATCCAACATCCACTTACTGAGCTCCTGCTCTGCCAGGTATTTGGTCAAGTGCTAGGACTTAAAGATCTAATAAGCCATGGTCAACTACAGATCACAGAGCATGCCAACTAGTGGGAAATAAGAAGTGACCACATTTGCATGGGGCTTCCATATTTCTAAGTGCATTCTTATATCTTATCCACGTAACCTTCATGGTTTCTCTATTTGCTAGGTTTCAATTTTCTGATTGAGGAAACTGAGATCTCAAAGAGAAGTGACTTGACCTTTGACTCCAAGCTAAAGGGCTTTTTGCATCATGCCAGGCTGACACCAGGCATGACCTGAAGGACTCAGGCCATGGTTGTCCCCTCCTTGCTTGGAAGGGGACAAGGCTCTCAGACAAGGCTTTCCGCACCTCATCTCTGAGAATGTGTGCTCTGCTTTTGGGGAAGTCCTACCCATGAACAAAAGTTTCTAAGAAGGAGCAGGGAAGAGGATCTGGAAGAAACCTTCCTAGTTACTCAGTTCAACCACACAGTGACGACTTGGTGGCCTAGAGGGTAAAGAATAACATAGTTAAGCTGTTTCTGTCTGTAAAGCCCTGACCATGGCCTTACTGTTTCTTACCAATTTTTGGACCCACCTTGTATCCTTTTAATGAACTCCTTTTTCTGAATCAATTAGCTTAGGTTGCATTTTCCAATTAAGAACCTAGGCTGCTAGAATTTGTAAAGAGCGATGGACTATTTACTGATGTGACCCACCCAGTCTTCTCAAGTGAAATGGGGCCCATATGCAAATTCTGTCAACAAACTGGAACAATACTGATTCTTCAAGATAAGATTCTAGGGGCCTAGGTTAGATGAACCCGTCTTATCGTGTATATTAAATGAGATATGCAGAATATATGTATGATATTGACTGAATCCAGAATCTAGAAGAAATTAAAAAATACCAAAGGCATGTCAGAAAACAGTATTAAAAAGTCTGGATTTGGGGGATCCCTGGATGGCTCAGCGGTTTGGCGCCTGCCTTTGGCCCAGGGTGCGATCCTGGAGTCCCAGGATCGAGTCCTGCGTCGGGCTCCTGGCATGGAGCCTGCTTCTCCCTCTGCCTGTGTTTCTACCTCTCCCTCTCTCTCTCTCTCTCTGTCTGTCTATCATGAATAAATAAAATAAAAAAATCTTTAAAAAAGTCTGAATTTGGGGCTCCTGGGTGGCTCAGTTAGTGAAGCAACTCCCTTTGGCTCACGTCATGATCCTGGGGTCCTGGGGTCAAGCCTGTGGGGAGCCTGCTTCTCCCTCTCCCTCTGCTCATGCTCTCTTTCTCTGCCAAATAAATAAATAAAATCTTTTAAAAAAGTCTACATTCCCCTCTCTCATGGCTGAAATCTCTCAAAAACGTTAATAAAAGCGCATTTATCTTTGTCAAGCTTACGCATGAACTGAAACATCAGATCACAAAATAAGGTGAGCAGAGTGCAGGAGCAGTGGACACTGAGCAGGAGTGTGCTAGGAGACATGGTCGCTGCATGTGACCCTGATGGATAGTATATTTGAAAGTTCCTAAGAGTAAATCATAACAGTTCTTATCACCAGAAAAAAATTTTTTGTATCTATGAGACGGTAGATGTTAACAAATTGTGGTAATCATTTCATATTTCTAATATGTATTACATCAAGTCACTATGCTATGTACCTTGAACTTAATACAGTACTGGATGTCTATTATATCTCAGTAAAACTGGAAAAATTGTAAAAAAAAAAAAAAGGAATAACTTAGCTGACCATAAACTCATGACCCTGTTACCATAAGAAAGAACAGGGTGAATCTTGAGCAGGGCAAGAAAGAATGGAGATCTTCTTGAGAAGGTGTGATCTGGAAAGATCTAACAGAAGGAAGCACACCCCGAGCACACCATCAGTCCAGGATGGAACCTCTTATTCCTCCCTCCATCTCCAACCCCTGTTTTTTTTTACTTGGGAACAATCTATTCCCATGTGAAGCCAAGGAGAGTGGGCCTCCCTCAGTGCTGGGTAACTTGTATAGATTTAGGGTTCCAGCCAGCAAGGGACACCCCAAAGTTGAGAAAGGTTCTGCTTTGAACTTACCCTGGAAGTTTGTAATCTTCAAATCCAAAGAAGAAGCTCTCTTAATTCCAGCGTATGTGTATATTTTTTGTCGGTTGGTCAGTATTAAGAATTATATCTGGAGAGAGGCTATAATCTTTTTAGGGCGTAGGGCCCCTTTTAGGTCTTTAGCAGGCTCTGGGCCACCATGAAGGAAAGGATAAGGCAACAGAATGAAGTGAGGAGCTGTGGGCCTGCAGGGGGAAGGAGGCAGCTCTCTAGGAGGAAGAAAAGGGAAGAAAGGACAGGCACAGACTAGCATGAGGCCTCAGGTCACCCTGACACCTGTTGCCACGGCCTGGTGGTGGTTTCCTGCCGCTTGTCGGGACACGCGTGCACAGAGTACACGATGGGTTTGCCTTAACAAGAAGATGCTTCCTGTTTTGCCACCTGGGTTCAGTGCGGAGAGGAAGAGTTTATGGGTCTGTGTTTCTCACGTCGCCAAGCTCTGAGAGGGAACAAGAGGGGGCAGGTGACGATGGGGGTCTGGGAAAAGGTGAGAAAGAAAGCAGGGGAGGGATGCCTGGGTGGCTCAGTGGTGGGACACCTGCTTTTGGCTCAGGTCCTGATTCTGGGATCTGGGGTCGAGTCCCGCATCAGGCTCCCTGCGAGGAGCCTGCTTCTCCCTCTGCCTGTGTCTCTGCCTCTCTCTCTCAGTCTGAATAAATAAATAAATTAAAAAAAAAAAAAAAAAAAAGAAAGCAGGGGAACAGTTTGTTCTAGAATTGCTCAGAAAAAGCTCATGCTATTCTAGTCTCAGCCAGTTCAGGGAAAGAGATGGCCACGTTGTCCTGCTGTCCCAACAGCTCCATGTCAGAGCCCCTGAGTGTACATAAGGGTTGCCCAGAATTCCCTTGGCTTTTTTTGTTCCTTAGTGAGAGTCACCATGATGACTTTTGCAGTGACCTTTATCTTGGTGAGGTGGCGAGGGCATCTGGAAACTTGGACTGAAATAGCCTCTGTGGTAAAAGCAAAGGCCGGAAATAGTGATGCTGATCTCAGGGCAAGTGATGAATGAGAAGTCCAGAGTGCCTGCGCCCCACCGCTCAGACCGAGCTCACCACTGGGTCAGTCCTACATAATTCACAATGGAATTTGTACATTTTATTTTAATTAAGTTTAATCAATCAATCAATTTTAATTAGGTTTAATCAATCAATTTTAAATAAGTCTAATTAATTAAGTTTAATTAAGTTTACTCAATTAATCTTAATCAATTAATGTGTGTAGGAGGGTAAGCTTTATTTCTACTCACACTCTTACAACTTTGCATAAAATTGTGTCTCTACTTCAGAGATGGCAGGTACTATAATAAGCGATGCACCCCTATGCATAACACAGTGAATTTTATGTCCCCCACTGCTTTGGGGGAAGGGAGGTCACAGCATACATTTTGAGAGACTCCCCAACAGTTGTCTGGCACTCTGGTACAGAAAGGATTTGGTTCAATTTCTTGCTGGCTTAAGATACTAAAAGGCACATAAAGTTTGGTTGCTCATCCCCTCTGGACTGGGGTGGGGCAGAAGGTGGATATAGGGAGGTGATCTGGGACAGAGGGGCAGTCCCTGGGTGTGTGGGCTCAAGTTCTTGTTGACAGAGGTAGTTGATCCTGAGTGGCTGCTGGGGTGGCTGAGGGTAGCCTGAGTGCTCAGGCTGGGTGGATGTTGCCCTGGTGGCCTTTGTCTACCCAACACACCTGTTCACTGCTCTGAAAACAGAGGAGGGGATCTCCTTCTGCCCCTGCCCCCGGAATCACTGGCATTGATGATGTTCCTGCTGAAATCTTCCTTGATGGTGTGAGGGCAGCCTCAGCTGAGGCTGTGTCCATCCTATCATGGCCCTTGAAAAGCAGACCACACTGGGGCCTTCCTAGACCATGGATGCCATTGACCAGAGCTCATGTAGATGATAAGGGCTGAGTATAAGGGCTTTCTTTGCAGGTCACAGTAGTGCTTGGCAAGGACTCTGGTGCCTGCAGCATCTTCATCTCCACCAGCCTGAAGTCCCTCCTATCTAAGCACCAAATTACATCTCCATTAAGCCACTGCTTCACCCCATTTGTCTTCAATGCAACCAGGTCCTGGATCCAAGAGGACCTGGATCCAAGAGGACCCTCCTGAGTTGGAGCATGTGAGCAGGCTCAGGCTTGGAGCTGAGAGCCACTCAGCAGCCCAGGTTCCGTGATGCCTTCCAAGAGGCTGCCCATGATCTCCCACTCAAGGGCTGCTGGTTGAGTGTTTAGAGTTTGTACACTTTGGTTATTAGAAAGCCCAGTCTTTATGCTTGTTTAGCTTGAGACCATCTGTTGTGGTGGAAGAGTAGGGTTTCCAGCCTCAGCTTGGCCAGCCAAGTTTCCAGGAGCCCCTCTCTTATTTCCTCCACTGGGGATTGAACCAGATGATCTTGGATGCCCTCTCTGGCCTCAGAGTTGGGGGATTTCAGTGACCATCTCCAAGAGGGGTGGAGAGATTCAGAGAAGCTTAGTTTATGCACATTTAGGAAACCCTAGTAGAGCTTTGGACAGAAAGAAAACACAGGAGGAGTCTTGAAACCATCCTTTCCACTCATTTGTTTAAGGAGACCATGTCTGCTTCTTCCTCCTCCTCTTATACCTTCTCCATGGCATGCAAAGCCCTTTTCAACATGGCTCATTCACCACCTCTGGCCTCAATCTCTGACTCCCACCTGTCCCCAGAGTATGCCATTCTGGGCCAACTTTGAGTTCTCCCAAAGCACTGTTCATATTCATTCTTCTGAGCTCTTCCACATGCTCTTCTCTCAAGGAGAGAAGGGTCTTTCTTCCTCAGTTAGAGTCCAGCTCATCATTTAGGAACCAGCTCTAGTAGCCCTCAGTTCCTTTAGAATTTCTGGTGCCTCAAGCCCAGAGTATGCCATTCACACCCGATGCCCACACCATGTGTTCACAGTGCTATCATAGCACCTCTCAATCTAATATTTATCCTAGGCACGTATGCATCTTTCATCTCCACCAGGTTACAACTAAGTGGCAGCTTATTTATTTCTTAGATGCTTAACACAGCACCTGGCATATTCCTGATGCTCAAACCAGTGGATATTAAATCAACTAAAGCAATTTTCTGTTGATTTGACCTCAAACAGGATTCACCCAGAGCTCATGAAATAGTGGCCATTCTTTGGTACAGCTAGGGAGGAGATGGGCAGAGGAGAGAAGCTTAATGGGCCTATCCATACCTAACTGCATGGCCACCTGCTCCCCCTCCTCAAAGTTTAATGTCAGCTTTGGCTTCTGAGTAAAACTCATGGGGTCTGTACTCTGGGAAGGCTTCCAGACTGATAAGGCTGGTCAGCAATTTCAAGGATCTTATCCTACTGTTTGAGAAAGGAAGGAAGCTGATACTTATTCAGACTCTGCTATATCGCCAGACCTGGAATCACCTCATTTAATTTCCCAACAATCCTATGAGGTAAATACTCTGATGCCCATTCTACAGATGAAGAAATAGAAACTGAGAGAAGTTAAGGACTTTCCCAAAGGGGATGGATAGTTAGTAGCAGAGAGCAAGGAATGGAACTCCCCCATCCATCCTCTTTCCCCTAAGTAGCACTAACTGGTAACCAGAACCCAACTTTACAACTACTGAAAGTCCCAAAATTGAATGTTTCTGAAGCCAATACACCAGCAAAAGTGGAAGCCCCTTACAGACTGGGTATCCATATGACTCAGTTCTGAAGCCAAGTCTTCACGTCCATTTCTGATTGGTGAAGAGTAGGTCACATGCTTGTGTCCTAACTTCAAGGGAGCCTGGGAGTCAGAGTTCTTGACGTCTTGGGGAGGCAGGACCATAACAAGGGAATTTCCTCCAGAAAGGCCAATTATAAGATGATGGGCATCTACAAATTTGACAGATGTTCACGACACTGACTTACCTTAAATGTCACACCAAAGGAAGTTACTTTAGATGCCGAATACATTTTGCTTTCAAATCCTGCTCCTTTCTTAAAATGTGGTTTGAAGGAAGAAGTTTTATTACACAATTTTTGGGGATATAATTTACATATAGTAAAGTTCACCTAGTTTAGTGTACACATCTAGGGGTTTTTATAAATGCACATAATTGTGTAACTAGTACCACCAAGCAAGACACAGTATATAACAGTTTCATCGCTCCCTATAGTTTCTGAAGCAAAGACCTTTTAAGCAAAGAACAAAAATGGAGCTGAAGAGATCCTCTGTGTAAATATCAACATATGCATGCAGAGCCTTGGCTCCCGTCCTAGGGGTAGAGAAAGACAAAGATTGCTAGAAATAGATTGAAATGGTCAAAAGTATAATCTTTCAAATGTCAGATTTAGGGCTTAACACTAGAAGAAGGATGAGGTTAAGTATTGTGGTTCTAGCTCATTGCATGAATTCCTGCTTAGTTGGACAGGCAAGCTGTACCTCGAACAAATGCATAGCTTCCCACAGATTCAGGTAGAACAAGGTCTCTGACCTTCTGACCACACTCCTTGTCAAGCAAATGAAGGGCACATGGTGGGTCTGTGTCCCCACTTCTGCATCATGCTCCAGGTCACAGGATCTGGAAACCCCTGAGTTTACGAAGTGGCCAAAGACTAACATTGTGCAGGCGTGGTGGTGTGGACTTGGCTTGGGTGTGCAGGCAGAGGAGGAGGAGGAGGAGGGGAGTGCACTGCAGGCCTGGGCTGGGGGCTGGAGGGAAGCTCTCCATGGAGTTTAAGAAGTCTAATTTTGAATATGGCCTTTTAGGTTATTACAAAATATGCTTTTCATTATGGGAACATAGATCCTCAAAAAGGATAGAACCTCTCTTATTTAACAGTTTATTAGCTTGATTTATAGCATAAATATCTGGGCATGTGCTATGTAGGCCTCCATTGGTTGGTACTCTTGCCCAGGCCCCCGCAAGTGTTCGAGGCAGGCCTAAATGAACGCATTGAGCTTCCTCAGAGATAGTTACTAAAGCTTCCTGCAGGCCAGGCTCCCTGGTGGTAGCCTGGTGCTCTTCTCCTGGGGAGGTGAGAGAGGAAGAGAATGAGCAAACATTTTTAGATGTTAACCATGTGCTTGAATTTGACTGGGGCCCAACTCCCCTGACTGGTGGGTTTATCATCATCAATTTAAGATAAGGAAAGGGAGGCTTAGGGACGTGTAAGTGCCTCTGTGTCCAAGCTGGGATTCCAGCCCAGATCTATGGAGCTGCAGACCAAGAGGTGCCCCATGTTGCTACTAGGGAGTTGCAACTTGCTTCTGCCCTCCCTCTCACCAGGAATTGTATAGGGCAAGGAGTCAGTCACTTAGATGCATTGGAAAGAGGCCTGCGCCATGGCTTTGCAAGGGAGGGTAGTGGGAATCCTTATGTTTCCAGGACCTTCACTGAGTTTACCCTGTTTTTTTCCCCAAGCATAAAAGGGCAGGGTATAGGTTGCTAGGGCAGGGAGAGTGCAAACAGGTAAAGGAGGTACATGGGAACTGGCTGTGGAGAAAGGGAGGAGTGGAGGTTTCTGCACAAAACCTTTGGCTTTAAGTCATTCCTGATTTGTTTTTAAAGATTTTATTTATTTCTTCATGACAGACACACAGAGAGAGGCAGAGACATAGGCAGAGGGAGAAACAGGCTCCTTGTGGACAGCCCAATGCAGGACTTGATCCTGGGACCCTGGGTTCACGCCCTGAGCCAAAGGCAGACGCTCAGCCACTGAGCCACCCAGGTGCCCCATCATTCCCGATTTCAAATCCAGGTCCCACTATGAGCTGATCGTTTGACCTGATCTTGACAGAGTTGTTAACTACTTTGGAACCTCAGTTTCAATACGATCACTCACAGAGTTTTCTCTGAGTCTCTGGGAAGATGACCCGAGACAGAATCAGTGAGGCACCTGGCCTGGAGCAGAACCTCCCTGACACTCCGTCCACCCTTCTCCTTCTTGTTGACTGAATCAGCTAGCGCATTTTGGCATTCTGTAGATCTCTACAGCTGAGAAATCTAAAAATAAACTTGAATTATGGTGGGTTTAGCCTTGAGGTCTCTGACAAGTACTTCTGTGTAAATAGCAGAAGTGAAAAAAAAAGGCCATTTCTAGTATTTGAAACCCAAGTTAAAGAACTGTCATCATGTGGGCAACTCATAGAGGAGAGGTGGGGGTGGTAAGGGCACAGATTTGGTATTTTTTCTTTGTTGTTTTTGTTTTTGTTCTGTGATGATGTGTGGGACTCTCCAGGGACATGTGTCACAGGGCTCTAAGGAGAAGGGGGAGGTGAAGGTGCAGCAGGTGGGAAATTTGATTCTGTCCCTGACGTTATAGGACAGACTTGGGGGAAGGGGGAGTGTAGGTCAACGAGTGGAAAAGGGGATCTCACACTCAAAGGTCCTGTGGCTATAATGCCCTTCATACATCTGGCTTCAGGTCACGATTGAGCAAGTTCCTTAATTCTTTTTCAGTGAGATTCTGAAGAAAGGCAATCTTTGGGGACTTGCCTTATTCCTGAAATGCCAGTATTTCTGAAACTTAAAGTGGGTAGGTGTCGGGGCACCTGTGTGGCTCAGTGGGTTGAGTGTCTGACTCTTGGTTTTGGCTCAGGTAATGATCTCAGAGTTGTGAGATCAAGCCTGGCATTGGGCTCTGCACTCAGAGAGGGGTCTGCTTCTCTCTTTCTCTCTCTGCCCCTTACCCCCACTCACACGTCATGCTTTTTCTCTCTAAGATAAATAAATAAATCTTAAAAAAAATAAACTGGGTGGAAGTGTGTGCTTGTGGGTCACAGAAACTCATGAAAAGGGAAAGTGAGAGGCTGACCATGGCCCACACTGATGGGAGTCACAGTTTTTTGTCTAATTGTTATTTTTAACAAAACACTTTCCTACCTGTCAAATCTAATGTTCGCTCTTCCTACAATCCATGTTTTATAGTCTCAGAGAGAAGTGAATTTCTCCATGGTCCTAAGAGAGCCAGGACTTGTACTGACTGCCTCCTTCTTTATACAGGACTGGCACTGGCCATCCCAAGAATAGTATGCAAGTTGGGCTCAGGACCTGAGACCTGGGGAATCCAAGTTACCCAGACTTCTGCCCTGTGACCTTGACTTCTGCAGCTCTTTTTATTTTTTTTTTTATTTTATTATTTTTTTTTTGCAGCTCTTTTAAAAAAAAAATGGATATAATGACATTGTCTGTCAGTGTTTTGTTTTGTTTTGTTTTTGGTAAAGGAGTCAGTAACCTAATAAAAACATGCCATACCATGCTCGACATGGCATTGATCTAGAACTCTCTGAGGTGACAATGGACAACCACATTACCTCCTGTTCCCATTGCACATAACCAGAGGGAAGGAATTTAAATGTCAGTAAGAGTTTATGGGATAGAACCAAGGGGGAGCTTCCTGATTGTAGGGGGTTGTAAGAGCTACTGCAGGATGGAAGTGACACCTTTCCAGTCCCTGAGCTTCCAGCACCTTTTGGTGTTTGCCGAATACCAGCACCTCTCACCACTTGCTGGTGCCTATATTCATCGTCCTTGAGCCAGCTCAAATGCCCTCCCACTCCCCCAACTGGACTTCCCAGCATTCCCATGAAGAATGACGGTGAGCTTTTCTTCCCTGCTTCAGAGGGTGACTCTGGTACTTCTATTCAGCACCCATTTTGTTCCCCCTGACCTTAAGCCAAACCCCTGAATTCCTCCCTGTCCTGAGTGCTCAGAGGGCAGGGATGGGTCTCATTCATCCTTGTTACCGATATCTAAGGCAGCACCTGGCACATAGTACCCACTAAAGAAATGCTGCACTTCACCATGAGTTGCCTGTTGGTGTTTTTTTCTTTAAACTTTATTAAATTTGAAAACTCAAAAAAAAAAATCTTGAAAACTCAATCCCCAGTGCCAGCATGCATATAAAAATAAGGACTCTCATGCTCCGTTGGTAGGAGTGTAAACAGGTTCAACTTTTCTGGACAGTAATTTGAATTACTTTAAATTTGTATGCCTTTTGGGATGCCTGATTGGCTCAGTGGTTGAGCATCTGCCTTTGGCTCAGGGCGTTATCCCAGGGTTCCAGGATCGAGTCCTGCATCGGGCTCTCTGCAGGGAGCCTGTTTCTCCCTCTGCCTATGTCTCTGTCTCTGTGTCTCACATGAGTAAATAAATGAAAAATCCTTAAAAAAAAAGAATTTGTATGCCTTTTGACCATATCATTTTCTTTTATTTTCTCTTCCCTTCCCTCCCCACCCCCTCTCCTGCCTTCCTAAGGGATTAGTGAACCGCTTTTCATAAAGATATTGCTGTTGTTATATTCCTAGCTGTGTTTTAAACAACAGCAAAAACAGAACCAGTATTAATATGGGTCTGGATAAATAAATTGTGGTTTATATCAGAGAATACCAGATAGCTATGACAATCAATGATATATAAGTGTGTATCAATCAAGTAAGCAAAGTGACAAAACCCCATTACAAAATAGGAAGCATGGTATGGTCCCAATTTTGAGGAAAACATAAGGATATACCCATGGGGAAGTGTCTGGGAGGGTTTACATCCAAATATTTCATCCATCACACTACCTTTTTATGGGTGGTGGGATTTTAGGGGATTTTAATTTTCTTCTTTTTATTCTTCTGAATTTTCTCAATTTCCTACAATGAACATGTATTACCTTCAGAACATGGCAAAACATCTTCAAGTGTCTTGAATTGATCCTCTAAATCCTTGGTTCTCAAATTCTGAAAACTGCAGAAACAAAATTTAAAAGTAGACAGTTAGGGTCAGAGGCACTGTTGGAAGTTCTCTGGGCCAAGAAGTTCTCAGACATTTTTTAAAAAAAGATTTTGTTTATTTGACAGAGACAGAGCACAAGCACATGAGAGTATAAGCAGGGGGAGCAGCAGAGGGAGAAGGAGAAGCAAGATCCCCTCAGAGCCAGGATCCTGACATGGGATTTGATCCCAGGACCTTGAGATCATGACCTGAGCCAAAGGCAGATGCTTAACTGACTGAGCCACCCAGGCGTCCCAGGTTCTCAGACTTGGTTGCATGTTTTGAGTTACCCATGGATGCTTCAATATTCTGTTGCTCAGTCTACATCCTATGCCAATAAATCAGAATCACTGGGGTGGATCCAGGCATGAGTGTATTACATCTGCCCAGGTGACTCTGATGTGCAGCCAGCTCTGAGAACTGCTGTTGAGTCACATTGCTCAACACAGCCGCCACTAGCCACGTGTAGTGATTTCAATTTAATTACAATTAAATAAAACTAAATAAAAGTTAAAAATTAGTTCCTTAGTCACTGGCCACATTTTAAGTGCTCAATAGCCACATGTGGTTAGTGGCTACTATACTGGACAGCACAACTGTAGAGCTACCCCTTAATTTGCAGGATGGGAGACCAGAAAGTCCTCCTTGTAGCAGGGTTGATGCTTGTGGAAGGAGAAGGTCCCTCTTCTTGCTGCTCCAGGGCTACAGAACAGATCTGCCTGGGCCGTCAATAATCTTGTGCCTAGAAAGTTCCTTCTGCTTTCTTGTGTGTTACCCCATCCTCCACCTTGAGCTTGGGGAAACTTTATGCCACATGTTTATTTTCAAGGGCTTGACAGGCCCAGGACCTTCTGATCTGTTCAGCCTGGTCAGGCCAGCAGGCACGCTGTTGACATGGAATCCAAGGGCTCAGGGGAGAGTAGAATAGGGCTGTGTTTTCCACGGCTGCTGAGAAAGGTAAGTGAGGCTGATAGAATAACAAAAAGCCACTTCAAAACACATCAGAAAAAGTCAGAAAGCAGAGGCAATCAGAGGTTTGAGAGACACCCCCCCCCAAACCCTGACAAAAGAGCAAAAACAAGTCACAGAGGAGCCTGCAGCCCTGATGGTTTCGAGACTGTCGCGGTTGCTGACTTGAGAACGGGCCTGTCCCAGTGGTTCCGTGAGGGGCCGGGAGCTGAGGCCTTGGGGGCTCAGAAACTTTACCTGAGTTCTGAGAACCTTGCAGCCAGGGAGGTGGGACAGTCCCTGAGTGCTCAAGGCTCTGGGAAGACAGAGGTGTGTCGGCATGGCAGGGCCAGGCTGGCTGGGTAAAAGAGCATGTTAGCCCTGAGACTGGCCACCTGTTAGGAAGCAGAATCCGCCCTAGCCCTGAGCTTTGGGGGCCTACTGCCTGGGAGGGAGAGGCCTGCATGGACCTGGTTCACCGTGGAATTCAAGGCCTAAGGCCACCCACATCCAGGAAGCCCCTCCTTCAGGATCTGACATGAGGAGCCAACCACAGAGACACCAAGCCTGGTGCTCCCTTCCCTGCCCCCATTTCCCAAACTGCTATAGGGCAGTGAAGTGTAGGGAAGGGAGCCTGGAGTCGGTGGACTTGGGTTTAAGTCCCAAGCACTGTCATTCACTTGCTGTGTGACCTTGGGCAGGTCGGTTTACTTCTTGGACTTTAGTTTCTTGACTCGTAAATTGTAGTGTTGGCATACACCAATGGTTCTCAAGCCGGGCTGCATATTGGAATAACCTGATGAGTTGTAAAAAGGAATGAGATTCTAACTGTTCTGGGATACAGCCTGGCCTCGGGGATTTTCAAGGCTCCTTGGATGATCCCAGTGTGTAGCCACAATTGAGAACCCTTGGTCTATCCAGCATGTCTCAGGTATAGCATACTTGAGCCATCTTGCTAAAATTCAGATCCTAATTCTATAGGCCTGGCATAGGGTATGAGAGTCTGCATTTCTTTGTTTTTTTGTTTGTTTGTTTTTTTTTTTTTTGAGATTTTACTTATTTATTTGAGAGAGAGAGAGCAAGAGAGAGTTAGAGCGAGAGAGAAACAGGAGCTGGGTGAAGGGCAGAGGGAGAAGCAGACTCTCTGCTGAGTAGGGAACCCAATTCAAGGCTCAATCCTGGGACTCTGGGATCATGACCTGAGCCACCCAGGTGCCCTGAGGGTCTGCATTTCTAATAAGCTCACAAGGAATGCCCATGGGCCACAGTTGGAGTAGTAGCAAGTCTATCTTTAATATTCACTTCTCTCTAGCAGCAACTCAATCTGGGTTTTATTTTTTGGAACTGGCATGGGTTGTGTATTTCTGCCAATAGATACCATCACTTCTAAATTCTTTCTTTTCCCTCCCTCCCTCACAAGAATCACTTAAATTCTCACTTGTCACTTGACTTCTCAATAGGTTTGAGTCAAATTTCCCTTCAGAGTAGAAAATGAAAGATAAAGCCAGACTATGATGTGAGTTCCAGGTGGGGCAGGGGCCATTTTACTGGTGGGAAAGACTCCACATTGCTGATAATAATAGATATTTAGCTCCCACTTCTGTGAGGTACTGTTCAAGTGCTTTATATAAGTTGTCTCATTTACTCCTCACAACAACTTCATGATAACTACTAATAATGCCCCATGTTTACACATGAGAAAGCTCCAGCTTAAAGAGAATCAGAAATTTTTCCAAGCAAGGAGCAGTTTGGGACTTGAACTCTGGTGTCTGTGTTGACTAGACCATGTAGGGCAGGATTAGTATTTGAGCTACATGCCTGGCCAGACCTAACCAGACCCAATGAGATCCAACTAGACCCAACCAGATTCCACAAGACTCAACCAGACCTGACCAGACCTGGCCAGACCTGACCAGATCCAACCAGACCTGATCAGATCCAACCAGACCAACCAGACTCTACCAGACTCAACCAGACCTGGCCAGACCTGACCAGACCTGACCAGACCTGACCAGACCTGACCAGATCTAACCAGACCAGCCAGAATCTATCAGAGTCAACCAGACTTGACCAGACCTGACCAGATCCAACCAGACCCAACCAGACCTAACCAGACCTGACCAGACCCAATCGGACCTGACCAGACCCAATCAGACCTGACCAGACCCAATCAGACCTGACCAGACTCAACCAGACCAAGCCTCTTGGCACCAAGTTGTTGGCAGGAAGAGGGGTGGGATGGGGTTTGCATGAGTTTAGTTTAGTCAAACAACTTTCTCCACTCACCTTTCATATCTCCTTAAACAGAAAAGGAAGAGTGGTAATAGCTTTCCATCCCTACCTTCTGGGGCCAGGCTTCCGGGTTCTTGCATAGAGTTTGGCACCTGGATTCATACTTTTCCCCACTTGGCTGCCTGTCCCTGCATCAATCTCTGCTTCCTGCATCTTTTTTCTACTTGTATCATTTTCTTTTTTTCCAGGGGAACACGCAGTGTGTCCAGGTTTGTGACTATCTTAATCTTCCTTTTGTAGGCGTGTCTAGGAGCCTAGAGCAAGGCTTACCCCCACCCCACCTCCCAAACAGTGCCACAAAGAAGCTTGTCTGAGGCTACCAAGATTGCTACAGACTCTAAACGTCTCAGATTCTACTGGGTTCTTAGCCAATATGGTAGTCAACAGCCCAGCCCAATAGTTTTCATAACTTGACCCAACCCAGCTTCTTACTTCCTGATATTAGGGATATGGGCTTAGAGTGGGATAAGGAGGTGAGAAAGAAAGAATGAAGATGTTTTCATTCTCCTACTAGAGCTTGAGATCCTGGAGATGAGGACTTTGTCTTTTCACTTTCATATTCCCAATACGAGATGATTGTTATTCCATAGAATATGGTGCTGGGCAGACAGATGCATAATGCTTGTTATGCCCGAAGGAAGGTGACTCGGGCACATTTTCTTCTTGCACTGAATGACTAACAGCACTGATAGCTCGTCCAGCTTGGCAACATAGTCACCTGGCACAGATTGAGTTTGTGAGGTCCCCGGAACCCTGTGGGCACAGTTACTGGGAAATATTTCTCTTTCACCACATCTTCTCAGGTTCTGCAGCAGATCAGGAAGGTGAGGTTTTCCTTGACATGCTGGGTATGTGGTAGAGTGCTCACATTGAGAGCGATCAGGAGATGCCTGGCCTGGCACTAGTTAGGCAGCCCTGGGGTTATAGACTGTGGGAGTGACGAGATCCCTCTCTTCTTTACCTTCCAAAGAGGAGGCAAGGGGGAAGGGGTCATCCTATTCACAAAATTGGGTTTGGATATCTGGGATGAAAAGGTAGAGGGTTTAATCCACATGGAAGAGTTTTCTTCTGCAGATAGCTTTTCTCTCATCATTAAGAAAGAGAGAGAGAGAGAGAGAGAGAAATCAAATACGCCCAAGTATTGAATGTGCTCAAGAATCTAAAGTGATTTTGCACTGGTCATTTGGACCCCAGTCAGGGAAATGTTCCCATGTATTCAAATTTTTTTTAATAATAAATTTATTTTTTATTGGTGTTCAATTTGCCAACATACAGAATAACACCCAGTGCTCATCCCATCAAGTGCCCCCCTCAGTGCCTGTCACCCATTCACCCCCACCCCCCGCCCTCCTCCCCTTCCACCACCCCTAGTTCGTTTCCCAGAGTTAGGAGTCTTTATGTTCTGTCTCCCTTTCTGATATTTCCTACCCGTTTCTTCTCCATGTATTCAATTTGTGTAAGAAAATGTTCTTGCGTTAACTCGTTAAGACTGTCTTATGTCTTGAGTCTTACAAGAAATAAGCCAATGAGAGGTATGGCCCCACGGCTAAGGTGCCTGTTCTGGTGGGAGTGGGTCCAGCAAGAAGGGCATTAGTTAGGAGAGGCCCCAAAACAAGACCCTCTGTGATTCAGGTGGATGTTCCTGCTGGGGTCACATTATTATTATTATTTTTTAAGATTTTGTCTACTTATTCATGAGAGACACGGAGAGAGAAAGAGGCAGAGACACAGGCAGAGGAAAAAGCAGGCTCCCTGCAAGGAGCCTGATGTGGGACTCGATCCTGGCTCTCGGGATCATGCCCTGAGCTGAAGGCAGATGCTCAACTGCTGAGCCACCCAGGCATCACTTGGGGTCACATTATTGCTGTAGACCCAACTCTCTTCCTCTGGCTTTCCTGGGAGGTGGGTGGGCTGTGAGGTTAATCCACTTACACCATCTCCTCTGAAAGCATTATCCAGTCCAGGGGGATGAAAACTGGTGATTGGAGGTATTTCTATCTCCTCCTTCCATCAATAGCTGCTTTTCTGTATTTTAATTGCTGGGGTTAGAGCTTTTGATTGTGTGGAACCATGAGGTGGGCCCCGGGGAGTGGATTAATTAATCTTTCATTTAACAAACATCTCTCCTGGAGTATCCATCTGCTCCCATGACTTTTATCTATATGCTGCTGACTTTTAAACCTATTTCTTTGTTTTGACCTCTCTCCTTCACATTAAGCTCACACTTCATCTTTTTTGAGATTTTCTTTTCTAAGCCCACATTTCTAACAAAAGAAAAAAAGAGAGAAAGAATGGATATTGCATGTAAATGATTGCTGTTAGCTTACGGAAGTTGTTCTGCAATACATATTCAGTGACTCTATTTCCAGGTGCAGAAGCTGAAGCCACCAGACAGGCTAGATTTGCCTAAAATCTCAATAGAAAATCTGTGGCAGTGACACCGTCCTGAGATCACTCGCATCAGACATAAACCAGGTACTCCAAAGGAAAAAAAAAAAAAAGGAAAGGACAAGAAAATTCATATCAGAATTAGAATTGGATCGAGGGCTTCCCCGCTCAAAGCTGCGAAGAGAGCCTTAAAACTATGGCAGGGCCGCCCGGGTGGCTCAGCGGTTTAGCGCCGCCCTTCAGCCCAGGGCACGATCCTGGAGACCCGGGATCGAGTCCCACGTTGGCTCCCTTCTTGGAGCCTGCTTCTCCCTCTGCCTGTGTCTCTGCCTCTCTCTGTGTCTCTCATGAATAAATGAATAAAATCTTAAAAAAAAAAAAAAAAACCTATGGCAATGGAATTGATGCCTGTCCTCTTGGGTCCTTCTAGTTAGACACAGTCTGCCTTCCCCAAGGGAGTGAGCTCTCCTTCACCTTCCTCTCCCCTGCACCTTCCAGCCCAGTGGGTGGCAAGACCAGGGGCTCAACAGGGATGTGGGGGGTTGAATCTGGTGGTTAAAGCTGACTTGTGAAACTCTTGGTTGTAAACAGCATTAAGTGAGGGCACCTGGCCCCTCCCATCCTCTCCACTCAACTGTGTCCGAAAGGCTTGGCCCAAATCTCACCATTTTTAAAAAAAGATTTTATTTATCTATTCATGAGAGACACAGAGAGAGGCAGAGACATAGGCAGAGGGAGAAACAGGCTCCCTGTGGGACTCGATCCAGGACCCCGGGATCATGACCTGAGCCAAAGGCAGACGCTCAGCCGCTGAGCCACCCAGGTGCCCCTCAAATCTCACCATTATTTTTTTTTAAGATTTTATTTATTTATGACAGACAGAGAGGGAGAGAGAGGCAGAGACACAGGCAGAGGAGGAAGCAGGCTCCATGCAGGGAGCCCGACGTGGGACTCGATCCGGGGTCTCCAGGATCCGGCCCCGGGGTGAAGGCTGCGCTAAACCACTGAGCCACCGGGGCTGCCCAAATCTCACCATTTTTAAGAAGACTTTCCAGATGAACGCAGTTTCTGATATTTGGAGCAACTCCTGTCTGTTCCCCTCATTTAGCACCCCCTCCATATGCTAATTTATGTGGGAGGGGGCAGTGTGGCACATGGCTTGCAAGTGTGGGCTGTGGACATGAACCTCGTGTTTAAACTCCAGCTCCACCATTTTCTAGCCGTGTGCTCTCCAGTCATTCCTCTGAGCCTCAGTTTCCTTATCTGTAAAGTAGGTTGAGTAATAATTCCTCCCTCATAGGCTTGTCATGAGGATTAAGTGGGACAGGTTGTGCGGAGTGTTTAGTGCGTTGCCAGGCACACAAGACATTCTAGCTATTATTGTTGTAAGTTTTCACAACGAAATGTTTTGTTTCTCCACCTCTTTGAGGATGGTTACCTCACCTGCGAAGCAGAGGAAATAATATGCAATCGAAGTGGATTGTCATGACAACAAAATGAGAAGCTACATAGGAAAATGCTTTGTGAACCTTTTTAGGTTTGGGTGTGAAGTGTGACTGCCCCCAAGATTACACAGCTAGTACGAAGTGGCACCCTTGTGGAACCACCACACCCTCCCCCCCACTGGCACACACACACACACACACACACACACACACACACACACCAGCAGGGGCAGTTCCCCACCTGGAAACCTCTGGGCGGCCTGACCCCTACTGGTGTCCTAGGGAAGTTGCTCTTTCTTCCAGGTCATCTGAGCAAGTGCTCAGGTCCCGTGCAAGGCATGGGCCTCCCCCTCAAGAAGCTTACAGAGAGAAGTGTGAACAAGCCTTATTCTCAACGAGGCCAGGTGACACAAAAGTGGTGGCAGCAGAGGGGCAGAAGGAGGGGGAAGATTGGGAGTGAAGTTTCAAGGGCGGACTGGCATCAGAGCTGGTCTCTGAAAGAGGAGTAGCATGTTAGTTTGCTCGGGCTGCCCTAACAAAACACCACAGACCGGGTGGGGTACACAGCAGAATTTTGTTTCCTCACAGCGCTGAAGGCTTGAAGTCTGAGAACAAGCTGTTGGCAGGATTGGTTTCTTCTAAGATCTCCCTCTTTGGCTTGCAGAAGGCTGTCTTCCCGTGGTGTCCTCACACGTTCACCCTTCTGTCTGTTGCCCATGTTCTAACCTCCTCATCATGTAAGGATGCTAGTCACACTGGGTTAGGGCCTGCATGACCCATGTGACAGAATTTGACTTTAATTACCTCTTTAAAGGTCCCATCTCCAAATTCATTCTGAGGTCCTCTGGTTTAGGACTTCCACATATTAATTTGGCGCTGGGGAAAATTTAGCCTCTAACAAGTAAGATGTTTTCTTCTTACATTAGCTCAATTACAAAAACAAAATGTGGTGAAATTTTGAGAAGCATGGAAAGGAAATAAACCACGAAGAGATGACCATATCTGCCCAATCTTTTTTTTTTTTTTAAAGAAAAGAATATATGGCTTTCAAAATGGGTATACAGCACCTGCTGTTTTGTACCTATTTTCACTTGACAAATACATCATGAACTTTCCTCCTTATAATTAACTCTCCTTCCACAACATCCCCTTAAAAGGCTGCATATTGGTTCATTCTAAGGATGTATTAACTGTGTTCACTCAGTGGGTGGCAGAATTTTGATTAGCCAAGATTGATAGCCAAGAAGTAGCCCTATGGGATGGAATAATACAAGCTTCAAGAGCACTGTGTTGGTGACACTTTAGCAAAGTGGAACCAGCCAGAAGAGTTCCCAGAATCAAGTTGATTACACTTACATGTATGCGTAATTTTTTTTTTTTTTGGTGGGGATAGACGTGGATGTGACAGTGCTATTTCTTCTAAGAAGTCCTGAGGTGGTCCTGAGAATTGAGCCAGCTGTACAATTTATATCTGACTCATCAGAATCTCAGTGACACCCCACAGGGCAACTGAAATTCAATATTTGACTCTACAGGGTGACATGGAACTTAAAGACTTACTAGTTTTAATTGCGATGCTGCTTTTTTAAACAATGAGTAACTTTTAGTGATTGGTGATGATTATTTCCCCCTCTCTCTCATTCCCCTCTTCCTCTCCCAACTGTTTATCCCTGATGAAGAGAAGTCTCTGGTAACACAAAGCAAAGTGACAGAGATTTAGTAATAAAGATTGGTTTGTCTTGTTTCACACTGAAAACCCTGAAGGATCCAAAAGGGACGTGCAGGTTGGTCCAGGAGGGCTTCTTGGGGAGAAAGGAGGCAGGGAGCATATCTTCAGGATGCCCACCCACGGTGGTTTTTAAACAACCCAACAGACCATTCAAAAGAGAGACAATGCTTAACCCTGTTAATTTCAATAACTCAGACTTTCAAATTATGTGATAAAGCCCACAGAATCTTAGGTTTCACTTGTTCTGTCATGCAAGTGGAAGAAGAGGAAATGGGAATGGCTCTTTATGTGATTTGCTAGAAAAACCCACAGGATAGCATAGAAACCCAGAGGTGTCAGTTTCTAGATAATAGCCCATTCTTTTTTTTTTTTAAATATTTTATTTATTTATTCATGAGAGAGAGAGAGAGACAGAGAGACAGAGAGAGACAGAGTCACAGGCAGAAGGAGAAGCAGGCTCCATGCAGGGAACCCAATGTGGGACTTGATCCCGGGTCTCCAGAATTACGCCCTGAGCTGAAGGCGGACGCTTAACCTCTGAGCCACCCAGGCACCCCATAACAGCCCATTCTTAAGTAAGCAAATCTGTCAGAATTACAGACATTTTGGGAGGCTTCTTTCTTTCTTTTCTTTCTTTCTTTTTTTTTACAGGGCATGGGAACCACGTCTATAGTCTTAGGAATCTTACTAGACCCTTAAAAAAAAACAATATATTTGTTTATTTGAGAGAGAGCGAGTGAGCGTGTGTGCATGCTCATGCGGGGAGGGCCAGAGAGAGAATCCTCAAGCAGACTCCTCACTAAGTGCGAGACTGTATCCCACCACCCACGAGATCATGACCTGAGCTGAATCAGACACTAAACCCACTGAGCCACCCAGGTGCCCCCTTACCAGACCTTTGTTGAGTGAATGCATCCAGGGACAGCTTTATTCTAACCAAGTCCAGCTAAGAACAATGATGGATACTCACACCAGTCCACACACTGCCCTGGAGAACAAGATTTATATTCTTGTAGAAATCTTCATCCTCACCCCTTATCAGACTTGATTCCTTGAATTGGTTTTCTGATGAAGAGTGGCACTTCTCTCTCCCTAGCTACAGGGCGGGACTAGGGTGCAGGGCAGAGGGAGGGGAGAGTCCATCTTTCGTAGTTCCTTCTTAGGGACTTATGTTCATGCTGATGGCTTGCATTTTGGAGGCAATTTCATCAGTTGGCATGATAAGGAAAGAAGCAGACCTGCTAAACTCAATTTTACTAGCAGAAATGGGAAAGAATGAAGAGAATTGATTTACTGTGAAGCAGAGCATGGATTGTTTTCGTTTGCTGGCACCATCCTTTGGGTCCCCTTTAATGATGAGAATTCTGATTTTCTTTAAGTCAGGGGATTAGATTTACACCCATCTCCAGTGCTGTGAGTATGATAAAGGGTATGTAGACGATTTCCACCTTTAGGTGCTATTAGCCCCTCGACTATGGGGACCACATAGGAAAAGTAAATCTGGAAGGTTGGAGTTTACGTCAAACCTTTAATAAATCCACATCATGAAAACTCAATTAAGATGACTTGGTTTAAAAAAGGATTTACCACTTTGCAACAATTCACATAGACAGTTGTTCTGCATTTTATATCCTCCCCCCATGTCATTTTTTTTTTTTTTTTGAGACTGCACTGTGTGCCTAGCTCTGGAGGAAAACCACATAGGCCAGATCTCTAAGGCAGACTATGCTCCCCAATTCTGTGCAAGCGAGTTCTCTTGGTGTCTCTGCGCACCCACGTCCAGTGCCTGGTGAGATAGTCGTGGTACCCAGGAAAGTGGGAAATGCTGCTGAGGAACAGCGCCCACATTCCAGCAGTCATGCGGGGGCTGGCCACCCCTCTCCAAATGCCTGCAAGGCAATGTGTGCCAGGGCTAACACACCTCCTGCCCAAAGCCAGGTAGCCTAAGGAGGAAAGAGGGACAATGATGCTCCAAAGGCCCCATGCCGGCAAGGTGCCCAGGGCGAGGGTGGTCATTGGGACAGTTCTGCATCACTCAATTATGAAAGCAGACTCTAATTCACTTTCAGTAAAATAGAAGAGCCAGTTCCACCCCAAGGCAGAAGACGCTGTCAGTGGATGCAAAGTGAGATTGGGGTCTAGGAAGCAATAGTGTCTCCTCCCTGGCTCTGTCCTGGATGATTGACATGGCCCCATTTTACTCTTGTAGTCACCCTTCATGAGTCACTGGACTGTTATCCTGTCCGAGGAGTGCATATTCTCCTGGAAGGAAGCAGGGCATCGCTAGTGCCTTGAAGGGCTAAAGTCTAGGGCCTCAGATGAGTAAGGAGAAGGCATAAAGGGAAATGATAAGTGTGTATGTGACACAGAAGACACAGGGGTTTTGTTTTTTTGTTTTAGAGAGAGAGGGGGCACACACAAGTATAGGGCAGAGAGAGAGAGAGAGAGAGAGAGAGAGAGAGAGAGAGAGAGAATCTCAAGCAGACTCCTTGCAAGCTCAGAGCCTGACCCAGGGCTTGATCTCATGACTCTGAGATCATGACCTGAGCCAAAATCAAGAGTTAGCCCTAGGTGCCCTAAAAAACAGAGTTTGTCTCATTCCTCACTGAATATAAACTCCTGGGGGCAGAAGGTTTTGTGTTTTATTCCTTGATGAATCCCCAGCATCCCCAAGTCTGGGGCATCGTAGGAGCCCAGTAAATATTTATTCAATGAGTGCTTCTGAAATGCTGAGTGAGGGAGTCCTTCCAATGAAGGCTTCTCTGTGAAGTCTGATGGGGACAAAAGTGGTGTAAGGCAGGGTGCCTGTCATAAGGTCTGGCCAGATGCTAGCCTGATAACCACTTGGCATTTATTGGTTCATTCATTCATTCATTCATTCATTCAAGGAACATTTCCTCAGCCCCTCTTCTGTAATATACTACCCATCACAAGCCGGGCTCTGAGGTTACCATGGTGACTCAGGGCGGTGGGCGGGGGGGACCACAGTGTTTGATAAGCATTCATGGGGCTGGGGTGGGGCTGAAGAGAGGATTCAGGGAGTTCATGTCAAGGCCTACCGTTCCTCAAAGGCATGTTGGGGTCACCTACCAGCCACACCTCCCACTTTGTACTTCTCCACTACAGAACCCACTAAACATGACCTTCCCTCTGGCTAGTCCTTTGTTGCTCTTCCCAGCTCTTTTCCACCCCAGGGCCCAGCCCCATAGTCAATGTACAGCACAGATATGTGTTACTATTAATCCCAGTAAAATGTAAGAACAGTTCTCAGAGCTTTGTGACGTTATTGGTGCTGGTATGGCTAGGGGACTGTGACCCTCGTTTGGCTGCTGTTCCTTGGTCTGACTTTCTTGGGAACTTCTTGTGGGAGGGGGAGCAAGCTGGCTAGGATTGGACATTCCTGGGATCTCTATGTCATTGAAATACCACCTGGCCCCCATGGGAGACTACTGGGTGGTAGGCCCATGGACTCTGGCATAGCACAGAAACAGTGCCCTTCACAGGGCCACCTGAGGATGGGATCATTTGGAGTTATCCAGGTCCAGGCTGGAGGGGCTTTCACGGGGCAATATTGTGGTACCTTAGATCAGCAGGCATTACCACCCACACATTTGTTCTGATCTCATGATTCTTTCAGGCTTTGAATATGGAACGTCAGAACCCAGTCACGTGGCTGCCACCGAGAGAGACCATTAAAATGCAACTAGAATTTTGTTTTGGTACTTTTTACACATCAGCTGCAAATCTTTATAGGATTTTCCCCTTCCCAGGGTAAAGAGAGAGAAGAGGAAGTGAAAACAGGAGGGGAGAATTTTCTTATAGCACCTCTTGCCCTACAGATAACAACCGAAAACCCCTTTAGGTTTGGGCAGAGCCTTGTACTTTTTAGTAAATTGTGCCCATCCAGACTTTGGTTCTCAGAGCTCCCCGAGGCGGGAGGCAGAATTCTGAGCTGCCCCACTTTTCCTCTTATTTGCAGACAGGAGGCACTCCTGGAGCTGTAGGCATGGGCTGGGCGCTGGCTATTTGGGAAAAAGGAGGTAATTCTTCAGAGCTATTCTAGAAAGGCACTGGGGGTTTCTGAGCCTTTTCCGGAAAGCTCCTCCATACCTGGCAAAGAAAGGTCTGTGTGAACAGGGATCCCAGCTGAGTATCCTCTGGGTGGAGCCCTTTGGCCACAGAAGACAGAGGAGCTGTGGTCCCCAGCACTCCGGCACCATCTGCTGCTTGCTCTCAGCTGTGGGACTCTCCTGGAGGCTGGGGATCCCCCACCCCAAAGCCCAGGGACTTTGAGAGCTCCTAACTGTAGTATCTGCCTCCAATAAAAGGGTGACTTCTCCAGAGTCTGGTAGGCATATGTCCCAACTCTCTTGCTGCTTTAGGAGACTTTGTTGACAACTTGGCATACAGCACAGGCCGGTGGGAAGATGGGAAGGGTATGGAGGCCAATGGATGAGGCCCTGTTCTCCAATGCAGACAGATGGACACAAACTCAATACAAGGGCTAAATAGAGGGTTGGGAGCGGGGAAGGAGATGGAGTGCTAGAGGTGCTTGAGGTAGCCTCGTGTGGGAATCCCAGTGCCAAGTCCCAGGGCAGAGTATCCCGGCTCAGTGGCCCCTGTTCTGGGCACCATGTACTCTGTGCTGAGGATCAATAATGCACAATAGGGCAAGTGTCAAGCTCCAAGGTGGCCAGGGTGTTTGCAGTTTGGATGGTTCCATTTCCATGGCTCCTTGGGAAGACTCCATAGTGTGGCTCATTGAGCCTAGAGTAAGGGCCTGGGACATGGAGGATGGACAGGCGATTTGCTGGGGAGGGCACATTAAGGTGGCCCTCTCCTGCCTCCTGCCTCCTGCCTCCTGCCTCCTGAGGGTTTTGGCTTGTTCGGAGTTTGGGAGCTTGGCAGTGGAAGAGAGGCGAGGGATCAGGGTTGCTGGGAAGGAATGGGTTATTCCTTCCTTTGTTTGACAGATATCAAATGTAGGGCCACTGGGCATCTCCACTGGACTGCAGACCAAAGTGCTCAACAGAGAAGCATTAGGATCATTGCACAAGGGGCCCTCCCTCTGCTCCACACTCCAAGGTTTGCTGTCTCCCTCTTCTGAGCTCACTTGGTGGGGGGGTGGGGGGGCAAGTAAGTGACCCGTGCTGGAGGCATTCAGCCCATCTCTCTCCTCTGTCTCCAAGCTTCCATCTCCTTGGCCTGTACTTAGGTTCCCGTCCTCTCAGAATATACCCCATCTCCTGGCTGTCTAGTAAGCTGTCAGTAAATATTGGATGAACATGTGAAAAAGATTCATCACTGACTCCTTGAGGGGTCTCTGCTTACCATATTCTTTTCTGGAGAAGAAGCAGCTTGTTTTTGTCTATGTCTGAGGAAAAGATTAAGGACAGAGCTGGGAAGAAAATTGCACAGCAAATTTACACCTGGATCTGGGAGAGCTGAAATCCTGTCCAGATCAGGATCCAGGCTCAGGGGACACCCAGCCAGGACCACTGGGGATAACAGAGCAGTTTGCTGGTCTGAGACAGGAGGAAGAGGAGAAATGTTTGCAAACCGGGCCCTGGCATTGCAGGAATTTGCCTGGCCTCTGCGCTAGGGCCAGGTCAGTTGGTTTTCAGGTGAGTCTGGGAAGATTCTATCCAGGGAGATTCCAGCTTCTTCTGTCTTTCTAGGGTACAGCAAGTGGGGTGAATGATAAGGAGCAAAGATGCTGGGCAACGTCTCAGGGTGGCCACTTTGGACCCCAGAACCATGTTTGCAAATGAATAAAGCTCTGGTACAGAGTTGACTCAACTGCTATTCAACAACTACTCAAATTTCCTACAAGCTAATACCAAGTTCCTTGTCCGCGATCCACCCTTGGGGGTGGGGGAGGCCTTGGGTCTGGGATGAGCACTGGGTGGAGACCATAATGTAATGGGGCCTTACTGGTTTCCCTGGAGCCTTGAAACTGGCTGAGCAGGAAGCCTCCTGTTTAAAACTTACGTAAACAATCCTAAGCCTTTTCTGAGAGTGGGTGGGGGGAGCCTGGGGTGCATGTGAGGGTTGAAGAAGGGAGTGGTCATAGATGGCTGCCTCTTGTGGGCACTGGACCCACCCCTGATCCCCAGAGCGGGACCCTCTGCAGCTCAGAACCTGTCCTGGTGGCCTCTGGGCCTCCCTTGTGATCTGGGCACACGCCAAGGCCATAGGATGCTGATCAGCCCAACCCCGCTGTTGAAAGAGCCTCCATCACTTCATTTTGATGGCAACTTGAATTTTTTATCCTTCAAAGATCATCTGTTGGAAGGACACCCGCCTCTTGATACATCTCCCAGCCTGCCTGGGGGCAGCTCTGCAAAGCCAGTGTCTTCGCTTCAGGCCTGCGTGTTCCGACGCCAGCTCTGGCACCAGCAGGGTGGGAAGATGAACAAAATTATTAAGCTCATGAGTTGAAAGGACAATTAATTCCTCTGTGGAAACTTTTGTTTCTTCTCTTCCTGGGTAACTTCAAATGTGTTAATCTAGGACTGTCTTTGGCTTCGTAACAGGTCTCATTCATAGCAGTCGTGTGGGTTTTTTAAGCTTTATTTTTCATTAGCGTGTAGTACATGTGAACTTTATATAAATATAAACTGAGTTTTGAAAAATGGAAGAATTAGCCATCACCTCTAATCTTACCACAAACACACTCGATCCAGTTTCACTTCCAGTCCTCATCCAAATGTGTATTTAATTATACATAATATGATCCCAATATACATTTACCTTTTGAAAGAACCTAATCTGGGAGCACATGCATGGTCCCATGTGGCTACATCACCTTTCTCATCATCATTACCCAAAAAATACCTCTAGCTTCATAATTTATTTAATCAACCTCCTGTCGTTGGAAATTTGATTACTTCTTCTTTCACACTCCCAACCACAAGATCTGTTTGTCTTTTCTGGGCTCTGTCAATCCCTGGGGGCCAGGCAGAGAAGGTGGTCTAGATTTGGGAGTCTGGCAGGGTTCATGTGACTCCAGCTCTCCCTCACGTGCTCCCTTCAGCCCAGGTCCTGAGCCTGAGTCCTGCCAAGCGGTTCTTGCTGTGCCCAGGTGTCCACAAGCAGCTCCTCACTGCTCAGTAGGGTAAGGGCATTTCCAGGGCACATTTGTGCAGTTTTTCATCCATGCTGGCATTCACCCACTGGACTCTGACCATGTGTATAGACCTCTCCTTACCAGATGAAAGGCAGGGGCCAGGTCATACTGGATCTTTATTACTGATGCCTTAGAGTGTTCTTGGCATATAATAGATGCTCAAGGGGTGGTTGAGGGGATGAAAGGTGAAAGAATGATTCACAGCCCGCAAGGAAACCTGTGTCACCAACTCCAGCTCTTTCCCCAGTCTGCTGTAGAATCTGACACAATGCTCTGCTACAGGGCCAAGGGGCTTTGGCTCAGGGCAAAGGGCTCTTTACTGAATAGCTTACTTCTGACTCTTAGGTAGCTCCTGCCCCTTTCTCAGAATTGTGGTCCATGCTCTCCACTCCCTGTTTCCTGATTTCAACCATAAAGTAATGATGGTTTAATAATGTAGGGTCCCCACTCCCCCCATACGTCCAGCTTTAGATCCCCTTTTAGTCAATGGGGGACCAACTTGTCTCAGCTTGCCCAGGACTTTGCGAGTTTTAGCTCTGCAGGTCCTCATTCAGTCCCAGTTAGAGACATGTAAACCCGAGGGTTTTGTCCCAGCTCCCTGCACCCAGTTTTAACAGTGTCCTGTAGGGGGCGCTAGAGGCACAGCCTGGGAGGCAGGTGCCCAAGTGGAGGGAGCATTTGTTTGGCTTCCCAGATGTGAGGCCCTACCACCTGGACACCATCAGACTAGGGATTCTGCTCCGCCAGAGCGAGTCAGAAAAGAGCCCATCTCCCCCCACCCCCCAACCCCGCGTCAGGGAGCTGACACCTGTTGCAGAAGAGGGTGTTACCTTGCAGACAATCCTGGTGCCCAGAGCCCTCTGTTTCTTGGCCCCATGAAAGCAAATCATGTGTATAAATATATTGCTCTTTGTCTCGGGCTATCAAACTACCCAGTGTGTTCTAGCTGACGGCAGCTCTGCCTACCCCAACAGCAGGACCCTCCAGCTGTGCGACCTAGAACAATTCGAGCCACAGCAGAACAAACTGGCTTGCTTCTTTTAAAGTGTGTCTATCGACTATTCACCTGTCCCTGGTTTATAGACCTACCTTGGGAAGTGGGAAGTCATAAAATTTACTCTCAAAGTCAGTGGGGGGGCGGTGATAATGGTAAGGTAATCTTGCTACAAGAGAAGAGACCCATGCAGATCCTGCTTTGGGCATTAGCCTGGCTGCGGCCAACAGCGAGTCAGCTGTTCTGATGAACACAGATTTCCTGGTGCTTCATGCATCAGCCCCCTGCTTTGGTGCATGACCCTGACCATTGAAGTGTAGATGTGCTCAACTGGCTGACCAAGTGTTTAGAAACAATTGCTATCGTGGTGGGATCTTTTTACCAATTCTTGTATTTGCTCACTCTTTGTTATTAAGCTTTGTACTTTGCTGATAATTACAGTTCAACAGGTATTCTGTGAGAACTGTTTTGTAAGGAGGGCCTGGCAGAAAACACCAACACAATGATTTAAAAACCCAGAGCTGCCATTTATGACTTGACATGTCATCAGTGTGGGTGTTTCCGTCTGCACAAATACCTGGGACATGCCAATGAGGATACCAGTCGTTGATAGTGCTCGCTAAAGAGAAGGTATTTGTTTATAAGCCTTCCTCCCTCTTAAAAAAATCATTTCAAGAACGGGAGGGGTTATGACAAAACATTGGTCCTTTTTTGCAAAGAGTTGGAGAAGAGAGCGGGCCAGCGCCAGTTGGCAGCCTGAGTTCATATTTCACCGGTGCAGTATCTATTCCCCTTGGTGCTGGACTCAGAGGAATCTGGGGCAGGGACATGCCTGTGGCGGGGGTTCCTGTGACCTTGAATGAGTTATTAACTTCTCTGAACATCAGTGTGTCCATCTTTAAATCCAAGATGATATTCAGAGTATCCCCTCGTTAGGTTATTGTAAGGGTTAAATGAGATGATGTGCATCGTGCCCTGAGCCCTTAACCCCAACAGACTGGCAGGGGTTCAACAGTGCTTTGTTGAAGAATCAAGTGTCTCCCTTTACCTTCCCTCCAAGCCGACTGCCTATTCAGTTAAGCCTATACCACATCAGCTTGAACTGTATTCCAGTTAAATAAGGCTTTCTTTGTATTTCGATATACTCATTAAGTGGGTTTGGCTGTTTCCCACGCTTTCCCAGGTGCTCTTTTTTTTTTTTTTTTAAGATTTTATTTATTTATTCATGAGAGACAGAGAGGCAGAGACATAGGCAGAGGGAGAAGCAGACTCCATGCAGGGAGCCTGATGCGGGACTCAATCCCGGGACTCCAGGATCATGCCCTGGGCTGAAGGCCGATACTCAACCACAGAGCCACCCACATGTCCCTAAAGATTTTATTTTTTATTTATTTATGAGAGACACACAGAGAGAGGCAGAGACACAGGCAGAGGGAGAAGCAGGCTCCCCACAGGGAGCCTGATGTGGGACTCAATCCCAGGACTCCGGGACCAAGACCTGAGCCAAAGGCAGCAGACACTCAACCACTCTGCCACCCAAGCATCCTGGGTGCTGTGTCTTGAGCCATCATCATCATCCTTACCGCCCCTCTCCCCCCAAGCCCTGTCCCTGCCACCACTGGTAGCTAACATTTATTGAGTGTCTACCATGTACTAGGCATCAGTCGAGGTCCTTTCATCCACCTCTCATTCTCTTCTCCCAAGCACCCCGAGAAATTGATACTGCAGTAACTGTGTCCCCATGGTGCAGATGACAGAACTGAAATGGTGTCACTGGACTTGAACCCGGAACTGCACTAACGCCTGTGTTCTTGACACCACTATTCACCGCCTCTTTTCATGTGGCAGATCTTGCCCCTTGACAGGTTGGATTTCGCTAGTTTTGCTTTTGGAGAGCACATCAGATTCTAGGTTCCTGGATGCTGGTCACAAATGGTTTTGGGTTTCTGGCGACAACTCAAGGTGCTATCTATTCCCTGTTGTTTAGTGGGGGAGAAGCAGGATTTCATTGCAAGAAAAGTGATCCTCGTCTAAACTGGCATGATGGGAAACACTAAAAAGTGAGGGATGTCAAACATTTGGCAAAGTTCAGGTCAGCTAGACTTGAGCAGGATTTGTTTGTTTTTTTTAAGTAGGTTCCAGGCCAGTGTGGATCCTGATGCGAAACTTGAATTCATGACCCTGAGATCAAGACCTGAGCCCAGATCAAGAGCAGAGGCTCAAACGACTGAGCCATCCAGGTGTTCCTTGAATGTATGAAGTGTCCCGAGGACCTGCTCTCTGAAGAAGATGCTGTAAAGAACAATTCTAGGCCTGGCACCTATCATTGGGTCTTAGATGAGTCACTCAGTTCTCTTCTTTGGGCTTTGATTCCCCCTTTTGGAAAATGAAATGGTTAAACCAAATTGGTGGTTCTCAAAGCTTTGATGTGCTAGATTCCCAGACTCCCACTTGGTATGCTCTAATTCAGTACGGTTGGGTGGAGCCTAGGCAGCCTCCCTGGGGGAAAGGCTGAGCCCATTAATTTGAGAATTGTCCACCTGGACCGTGGCTGACATTTGATTTGAAAGCTAATGTCCCAGGATATGTGTTTTTTGAGGAGGAGGAAGACTCATCCAAAGCACACACACAGGAAGAGGTGGGTCAAGTTTAGAGAGTAACTGTGCACAACAGCCATCTGATATTGGTACTTCCTGAAATTTCTGAGACTCAACTCTTTTAGAAGCTTCCCCAGAGCTCACAGACTGACAGGAAACCACGACAAGGGTAAAATGCAAACATAATACACCCTATCAGATGTGGGGGCAGTTTTCCACGCAGCATGATAACTCGTATCCTCAAAGCTTATGTCATTTGCTTTAAATCTGTGCATTTTTCTTGTTTTGGTGGCATGGAGAACTCTGAAGAAAAGGAGGCTTCAAAAGGGAATAATTTTTATGCGTATATCTCCCAGTAGAAGAACTCTGATCTCCAAGGAGATTCTTTTGTCTTTAAGTCTTTCAGATTATTAACCCATAGCGATGAAATCCTAGGACACATCTTCAATCTCCATATCATTTTAGTATCTTGGGCTACAGCCTAAGGCTATCTCCATGTCCCCCCCGGCAAATGGTGTGTGGGGGTTGATTAACTTTGGCTCAAGATAATAAATATAGATTCCATTGGTAAAGTGATCTACTCTAATATGACCTTCAGGAAATTAGAAAATCAGACTCAAATGTATGAAAAGCACTTGGGCATATATTAACTGCTCAAAAACATGTTGGCTTTTAATATTAGGTGATCACAGGATCAGCTTTCACGAATTTGTCCTTGAGTTACAAACTGCTTTTGGCCCAGGGATCATTTCTGAGAAGACAAGGTTCCTAGATCTCCACGTAGCAGGAAATATACTTTCCTTTTATTGCAGCTTTCCCCAAAGATCTTTATCCAGACTACTCTGTAGGATCCTTCAGATGATTTTGGATGATGTGCAGATCTTCTAAATAATGTTCTTTAAAATAGTACTTAAGTATAAAGATCACCAGTAAAATATCTGTATTTAAGAGTATTTTCTTTTTATGACAAAAAAATGGTTTCACATTTATGCTGATATAAAGTTTCCTTTTAAAATAAATGATGTAAGTGGAATAAGTTGATTCAGAGAAAGCTGTTAAGTAATAATAGTACAGGTGGTACCCAGAAATGGTAGAAATCATGGCAGTGCATGCAAATGACTGAGTTTTGAGAAGTACTGTGTTCGTGCATTGAACCCACCTGCTCCCCAGTTTGCTCCATGTGAAACTATTAACGCTCATTTGGTGGAGTTTGCATCTATACTATAGTTATAAAAATCTTGTGCTGGACAGGACCTGAAGGTCATCAAAGAACAACACTCCTTATTTTAGACAGGTGGTTTCTGAGATCTCGAGATGTGCTTTGATTAAGTGCAGTACCTGCTGGAGGAACTATGACTTTCCCCATCAGAGAAAACATTAGTGCTTTCTAGTAGCCCAGACGTGAGGAGTAGAAAAGGCATAGTCATTTACCCCCAGTTCATTAAGAGACACTGGAAGAGAGAAATCGTGTCCCATGGCAGGATCTCGGAGTGCACTTGTCTTGAAATATTTGAAGGTCTTTTATTTGGGAGAGGATTACATTTATTCTATTTGATTTCAAGGTGTAGAAGCAGGACTTTGAGTTAGCTAAACAAGGAATTAGCTGTCTTCAGAGATGATGGGCTCCCCAAGGCTAGAGGTGCTTATGTTAGCATTGTGTGACAACCCTCAAGGACACGGGGAAGGGGATGCTCTCTGTCCAAAGACCAGATGGGACCTGAGGTCGTTGCCACTCTTGAATGTCAAGGAGTCTGAGGGTAGCCTTTCCTTTCTTTTATTTTATTTTTTTTTCTAAATTTTTATTTATGATAGGCACACAGTGAGAGAGAGAGAGGCAGAGACACAGGCAGAGGGAGAAGCAGGCTCCATGCACCGGGAGCCCGACGTGGGATTCGATCCTGGGTCTCCAGGATCGCGCCCTGGGCCAAAGGCAGGCGCTAAACCGCTGCGCCACCCAGGGATCCCCTTTCCTTTCTTTTAAATGGCTTATCATAGGAAACTATTGTCTGTAACTGTCTCAGTTTTATGTAAAAAGCAGTTAAATCAGGACGCCTGGGTGGCTCAGTGGTTGAGTGTCTGCCGGGTCCTGGGATCAGGTCCTGCATCGGGCTCCTTGCATGGAGCCTGCTTCTCCCTTTGCCTGTGTCTCTGCCTCTCTGTGTTTCTCGTGAATAAATAAATAAAATCTTAAAAAAAAGTCCCCTCCCCACATTACATTTTTTTTGATTAAAAAATTATGCAAAAAATTATATGAACTTTTTTTGTGCTAAATGAGAAAATGTGAACATAAGCCCGCTGGTTTAACTATTTCCTGCAGTGTATTTTCAAAATCTGGTGGTTAAATACTTGATAGTTTGGGATTTGCATTTTAATTAGGGTTTTGTTTAACAATATGCAGTAATTATTAGAGAGGTATGTAGACCGGTCTGGTAAATCGAAAGTTCCATCATTTTGCACTCAGAAAACTTCTACTTGGACTATAAAATGTAGAGTTAATACGTTGAACCAGGTGAACTCGTCATTTTGTAGGCAAAAAATTACATAGGCAATTTCATATAGTTCAACCTAATAATACTAAAGACATTTATAAATAATCTTATAATTTCTAATACATTTGGATATCATTTTCTACTAAACTCAGAATTTTCCTTAGCATACTGATCAAAGAAACATTATCACAGTAAGCCAAATTATAGTTCAGCACGATTTCTTCTCAAAAGGCTCTGAGTTCCTTTTGACTTGTTACTGCACAGTGAATTTTTCATTTGCAAAGATGTTAAGCCCTCTAATGTGCAAATCATTAAGAAGCCAATGGTTGTTCCAGCAAGGTTTGCCCAGTGCTGAGAAACAAGGTAAAACTCCTGCACACGCTAAGACCAAGTGGGGAGACCATGTGTGGTAGTGCTTGAGGGTAAAGGACAACTATTCAGGAAATGAGGATTTAACAAAGCATAATCCCAGCTTCCTTGCCATTCACATGAGAAACCAAAGCTTCAATTTAACTGCAGGCAGTGGGAGTTTCACACTGTCAGCACCAACTGTCTGAAACCCCAAACTGGTATCTAAATGTGAAGGACCAAGACTGAAAATTTAGAGCATCTTAGTTAAATGGCAGATTCTCTTTTCAAACACACTAAACTGTTTTATCTTTTCCATAGGACATTTGTATTATGTTAAAATGAGATAGTTCCTAGTGACTTTCCCCCAAAGTTCTGTTTTACAGAATAATATTCATGTACTGCAGGAGAACCATTTAAAAATACATGCTTGACAGGGAAAGATAGGAAATTTGAAACTCTTCTAAGAAATCTAGGGGACTATGGGGCATTTCCTTCCCCGTTTTTTGTTAAAAATTGATCAAAATATAAGCCCTTAAATTCTACGCATTCATACTCAAAATAAATCCACTAAAAGTCATGGCTTCTTGGAGTAGTAAGGGCACTGAGACAAAGTAGTTCAATCTATTTTACAGTTGAAACAGGCTCTGAGTTTAACTGATTTGCCCAACGCCTACGGGGATATGGAAAAAAAAAATCAAAGACCTCAATTATATCCCACATTCTCAAAGAAACTAAGAAACATCTCCAACACTGTTGATTTCTCCAATCAGATCACTCTGACTAGGGGAATTTTAATTCAATTTTCCCTGCCTGGCGGTTAAAAAGCGGTCAAATCGCATCTGATTAAATTCATTCTCCAGCCAATTGCCTAGTATGGTGTGGGCAGGCTTGGCGGAGAGCTGCTCGTTTTTCAGTGCCATTTCCAGCTGGGCAAAGGCCCCACTTCCATCATCTTGGAGACTTCAATAACGTGGTAAATGACCCGATTTTGCTCTGTCACTCCTTTCCACACACGTATTTAACAAATTCTTTGCCCAGTTTTGACAGAGATGGCCTGCACCCACAAAGTTTATCCAAGTTGTTGGGTAGATGGCTCAGGTTCTCAGCCCTACAATGTCTGACACCCAAAAACTGATCTATTTGACCCGTTAGTTCTTCAATTTACAAACAGGACAAAGATCCCACGTGCTATTTAGAGAAACAGAGACTAAGGGTTGTTTCCACCCAGTACCCAAGCTTCCTTTCTTCTTCTTTCTCAGGAGGCTGATGAGTGCGGTCAGCTCAAGTTCAACAGCAGTGATTTATAAAAAATGTCACTATAAGTGAAGTCATGCATGTATGAAGTTTTCTGCATGTAAGCTGAGGGCTTGTGTTCATTTACCCACTTTTTCAAAGATAATTTAAATGTAGAAACAGATTTCCTTTTACTTTGGAGTCAAAGACCAACCTTTATATGTGATATGACCGTGAGGAAACAGATCTCCACAAATGTCCTGTATAAATGAACGTAATACTGCAGTTTACAGACGTTAGGGGAGACCAAGGCCCTGAGGATGCAAATTTATAATGGCTGTGTGAGCCCACTCCCTGCTGTCACTGCATCACAGTAACAAAATGATACACTTGCTTTGCATAAAAATAGTGATAAAAACACAGAGACATTTTTTCCACTTATTTATTACATTTGGACCTTTAAGAAACATATACCATTAGATATACCACTATTCAGTAAAAATCTATTCTAGTTTTTGGGAAGCATACGTGTCACAAACTATCTTGTTTCTAGTCTCCAAGACTTTACTAAGAGTTTATCAAAAAGGTAGACTCTGATCTATGGGATCCTGAGCCTTGAGGTTTTGAGTTTTGATTCTTGTAGAACAATTTCAAATGAATGAACTGAATTCCCAGCTGTTTTCCTCCTGGAATGGTCTAAGCATTTTGAAGTTGTCTAGTCCACTGCAATATTCAATTCCTTAAGCTTTGTGATCTATTCTGTCTTTGGAAAACTTGGTAAAAAAGTAATTTTTTTTTCTGTACAGTAAGGATGAATTTATCAGAACACACCCGGTATGAATTATAACAAAAAGCAGTATACATAATGTGTATGCTCCATGTTCGTTTTAATGACTACTTCATAAGCTGGTAACTACTCAAACTATGGAGGCTATTTCTGGATCAGTAAGACCCAAACTCAGTTGTAGTCAACACCCTAACACAACTCTTGGTACTCCACATTGATTAAAAATAAAAAAGGGTAAGTGAACAAATACATATTCATACATGATTACCTTTTCAAGAAGCTACTCTTTGTGGAAGAATACAGGGAGGCTGTTGATGGGGACTGGGAGGTTTAAAGCTATGGCTTTGGTAAGCACCCCAGTGAGCTGTAGGAAGGCATTTTTAAGAGTAGATTGTGCAGCATCAAAGGATAACTCTCTAAAAGAGGTGGGCGTTTTCTCAGTTAATTTAAATTCTGAGGCTTTCAGTAGTTGAGGGCTAAAAATAAGACCCAAAGAAAAGAACTAACTTCATAACGGCTTAAGAAAGGTGACTGTGCCATTTGGCTCGTGATGCTAAATGGTCCAAAAGCCTTTGGTGGTATGATATGGACAAGAAAAATATTAATACACAAACCACATAACACCATTAAAACTCAAAAAACATTTTTTTTTTTTCATTTAAAAAAGTATTTAGAACACATAAAACAAGGCAACATTTATTCTTTCTTCTCATCTTCTGGTGTGGGGTCTGTCGGTGGCTCCTCCACTGTTGCACTGTTGCTCTCTGAGCCAGTGTTACTATCACTGGTCCCTTCCTCGGCCATACTGTCCACCCCCTCCTGCCCGCTCTCCTTGTCCTCAGGAGTAGATGTGCCTTCTTCACCGTTCTGTTGGCTTTCCGTTGCTTCTTCAAGGTGTGTCTCCTCTGTAATCACACATTTGTCACTGTCAGTTCCAAGATAAAAATTTACTCTTCTAATTATGCTATGCTGTCCAACGTGGTAGCCACTCACCACAGGTGATGTTAAGCATTTGAATGAACTAGTGTGACTGAGGAACTGTTAGCACCTTTGAAAACAATTTGGATTTGAAAAATCTACTTTTCAGCTGTAAATTTACAAAAGCTAAATACAGATCACAATTATTTCTGATGAAAACTTAGCTTCTAAATTAGATGTGCTACAGGTATAAAATACACGAGGTTTTGAAAACTTACTATGAAAAAGAATGTAAAAAAACTGATACTTAAAAATGTTGATAACTGCTTGAAATATTAAGATATCCTGGGTTAAATAAATATATTATCAATATTAATTCATTTGTTCTGCTTTACTTTAAAAAGTGTTATAAAATTAATAATCACACAGCGACTTACATTTTATTTCTATTGGACAATGCTGTTCTCTGCTTTGGGTTTAATTAGTGGGAAATGACATAAGGGCAGTATTTCAGGTACTTTGTTAAAATGTCATGCTGGGCTGTTTTCTGTAAGCAATTAAGAGCATGAGGTTTTTGCTCAAATAGTCTCAATTTTGTTTTTTCCTTCAGCCTCTAAAAGGATAAAATCTGAGTAAAGCCCCATAGGCATGCTCTACTCACAGATGACAGAACAGAGGCCAAACACAGAGTGTTTTGTCTAGTTGCAAAATGAGCAAAGAATCATACTCCATACCCTAATTCTCAAGCTCCTGCTTTAATCACGGACATGTACTTATGCTCCAAACTTGTTAAGATAAAAATATGTTCACAAAAAAACAGAAAGGCTCAGATAATTAAACTTAAAATCTATCTGAAATGCTAATCTGAATTAAATTTTTAATAACATCTGGTAAAGAGATCTATATTCCATTATATAGAATAGTTTTCCTGATGTCAAATTGGAAATTGTCAGTTGAATGCCAAGTATGACTACTGTCTCTCCCCCTTATTGCAGTGATGGTCCAGGGAACCTTTGGCTGTATTTCCCATAATACTTTTTTTTTTTCTAAGATTTTATTTATTTATTCATGAGAGACACAAAGAGAGGCAGAGACATAGGCAGAGGGAGAAGCAGGCTCACTGAAGGGAGCCTGATACGGGACTCGATCCCAGAACTCCATGATTATGCCCTGAGACAGAGGCAGACACTCAACTGCTGTGCCATCCAGGTGTCCCTCCCATAATACTTCTTTTTAAAGATATTATTTATTTATTTGAGAGAGAGAGACAGAGAGAGAGAGAGAGATCATGAATAGGGGGAAGGGCAGAGGGAGAAGGAGACTGCTATGTGGGGCTCTATCCCAGGACCCTGGGATCATGACCTGAGCTTATGGCAGACACTTAACTGACTGAGCCACCCAGGAGCCCCTCCCATCATACTTTTAACTTAGTCCTGTTTACATAGGGCACTGGGCAGGGTCATAACAGTGCCAGAAGGTAAAGTGATCTCAAAATTTCTAGTAATCAATTTAATTGATATTTTATGTGAGTTTTACATCTTATTTTGTGCCTTGAGGAATGCTTTTAATCAGGAAAATCAGAATGCCTGGAAGTAAGAACTTCTCTTGGATCAAGTCAATAGACCGTTTCCGTAAAGACTAGATAGTAAATATTTTGGGTTTTGTGGGCCAGGCAGCCTCTGCAACTACTCAACTATACTGTGGTAGCCCCAAAGCAGCCACAGATAATACGTTAACACACAGGTAAGGCTATGTTCCAACAAAACTTTACGAAAACAGGTGGCAGGACAGGATCTGGCCTGCAGGTTTTACTTGCCCAGCCCTGTCTTAGGTAGATGCTTGATCTTAAAAGTAACAACCACACACTATGTTTTAGCAATAAAGGTTAAAACATGGAGTGTCATTACTGTGTCAAATCCTATACTAAGTGATTTTACATACATTTCCTTATTTGTCCTCTAGAACTCACTGTCAGAGGCCAGTACTAAAGTACTTACAGGTGAGGAAACAGATTAAATAATTTATCTAGTCATAGGCTAGCAAGTGGTGAAAGAGTATTAGACCCAGATCTGTCTGACTCCAGGGCTAGTAACCTTAACCATTCGTATCATTCTACTTTATATGCCCGAGCTGGAAAATGGCATGACTCAATCCAGACAAACAGCCAAGACCTCAAACAGCCAGACTACGGACCAATGCCCCACTGCTCTTTTGTATTGACACCAAGATTTTATGTGAATCTACCACAGAGATTAGGATTTGGAAAGGAAATGTGTAGATCATATAGAGAATAGCCCTTGACCATGACTTTGCAGTCAGCTGGCAGGTTACCTGTCTCCATAGGGATGCTTTCGTCGTCCTTCTTCTCCTGGGTCTTACTAGCAGCTGGCTCTTCCTCGGGAACCATGCTGCTCTGACTACGTTCAGCTTGCTCTGCTGCTTCTTTCTCCCTCTCCTCTTGCCTTTTGCGAGCCTGTTCTTCTGCCTGTGCAATTTCAGCGGCAATCTTTTCCATATCCACTTCTACTTTCAAACCGCACAACTAGTAGTCAGAAAGAAATACAACTTTCTTAGTAATGTTCTTTTCTTATAACCTCTGAACCAGAGGAATTATTTCAAAAAGTGGGTTTTCCTGGCTATGAACTATATACATTTTGGGAGGGGGGTGGGAACGGACGTGGTTTGAAGCTCTTGTGTCTATAGGAAAAAAAAGTTGCTCTATCGGCCACTTAACATCAAGTATTATGGGACAGTTGGTGAGGCAATGCTGAAAGCACTGGACTTATATATATATAAGGCTTCCATTTCCTATTTCAAGATACCAAACACTAGGTTTACTTGTGTACAAAATGTACACCATAAACTACATTAAATGAATAAATCTCAATAAAATGGAAACAACTCATGACAGCATGAGTTTAAATTAGACACCGGGGGTCTAGGGTCTATAGGCCTAGTACATATGTGTATACTATATGATATTTTAAACCTATTGAAATTTTGCCAGAAAATGGGAATAACTTCATAAAAGCAAACACGTTACCAGTTAGAGCAAAGTTAACCCTGTTTCAAAGTGAATAACATTTAATAAAAATACTATTGTGGAGAAAAGAAAAAGAAAAAAGTACCAGACACAGTGATAAAAAGTACAGTGAACACATTAAATTGATACCCTTTTAAGTTCATTGTTAAATGAATCTGTGCTTTCTAGGAACTTCCTCTTCTTTTCCTGGTGTCGCTCCTCTATCTGAAGAAGTTCAGCTTCTAGTTTTCGCTGAAAGACATGATCAGCCTTTATTATTATTGAATTATTTTCTCAAAAGCAAATGGCAAACATAAAACATATTTCTCAATGGCCCATGCTTTTTCACAGCATGGCAAAGGTTTTGAATTTTGAAATTAAATCATCTATTGTACAATATGTCTAGCTAAGATTTAAAAAACATAAAATGTGGCACAGAGGAGTGACTACAATTAACAAGTATATGTTAAAGAATATTGTTTCAGGCCTGAGCAATGTCTTCAAAAAAATATTTAGTTAAGCAGTAACATCTGAGAAGATGTCTTAAAATTCTCCATACACATACTTTCCATCACAAGGGTCTGTGTTACAGTTTTGATGACAAACATTAAAATCTCTGGGAAACCTCTACCTCCTCAAGCCTCTTCCCTGAATGAGGACCAGGTAAGATGGAACACAGAAATATTTAGCCTGTACACTGATGCATGGCATACAATCATGCCACTGGGGCTCTGTGACATACACCCAGTTTATTGTAACAAATGCTTTGTGACTTTACCTGATGAACCATTAAGGACTGGACCTGTCGTTTGAGGACCTGCATTCTAGCTGTTGTGACAACTGACCGAACGTCTGGCACCACACTCTCACTAAGGATTTCACTGATGAGGCGGTGGTTTCTCTGGAAACGGGCAGTGGCTGTATGCTTCATTGAAAAGCCATCATCATAATCTGGAATAAATAAGATGTCTGGAAATGAGGTCACTAGTAACCATAAACAGGAGAGAGTAACAATGTGAACACCTAATCACCAAGGAGCCATGGCCCTCACTGGCCTAACAAGGGGAGAAGCTTCCTTGCTCAGCAGGGAGTCTGCTTCTCCCTCTCCCTTCCCCCTGCTCATGCTTGCTCGCTCTCTCTCAAATAAATAAATAAAAATCTTTAAAAAACAGAAACAAACCCAACGGGGCCTTACGGGCATCGTAGGAGCAACGGGGCAGTCATTTGATTAAAAACCATAGGGAGGATTACATAATGTTCATTGGTCAGGGTACTGGTTATTCTCCTGAAATCTTTAAGTGATGATGAGTCTCTGAGAAGGACTTGGCTGAAACACAAATGATATAAAACCATGTATCTTCTGGCATGAAAATCCAACAATGGGAGGGCTTGCGTGTTACAGCAGGACTGCAGTGCTGCTGAATGGTTTCCTCTTTCAGTAGTAATTTAGGGCATTTATATGTGATGACAACACAGGAGCTGGACAGCGTCTTTGTCACCATATGACTTTAATACTGAAGTATTAAAAATGAAATGAAAAATGCCCACTTGCAGAGAAAACATGAACTCCAGCAACACTGTGTCTCAGACTGCCATATACATCTTATGCAATTAAAAAACCATTAAAGCCCTAAAGTAATTTTATAGGAAAAGAATGTTCACTACCAAATTTTACCTTTAATTTTTATCAATCTACACATGTATAGAGTTGTCAGCATGTAAAGACATTATACTGTTTCGTTCCCTCAAACTCATATACTTACAACATGGATCTGATTTGTATGCTTATTTTCAATGGCTATGCAACAGTGTTTCCTTCATCTCAACCCTTGTCTATCACCATTGTGGTTTGGGGCATATCTGCTAATAATCCATACTATCATTTAACTTACTTAAATTAACTCACTTTAAAAAAAAAGCTTCCTCTTAAGCAATACACATTATTATAAAAGTTCCTTTCTGGACTATCTAATTATCTCAGCCTCCCACCAGAGGTGGAGGGACCACGCTTTAGGAACCTTTGCCAGCGGTCCAAATTGTACTGCTTTGTCACAGTTTAGCACCTCCTTTATTATTTGGTAATTAGGTAGTTCCCAAAATCTCATCATCATAAACACCATGGCCACAGACTGTTTTGCAAATTATTTTGTCTCCTTTCAAGTAATTTCTTTAGGAAACATACTTCTGAAATGAAAATTACTGGAATATAGGATACCATTAAAAAAAATTCCATGACTGGGACACCTGGGTGGCTCAGTGGTTGGGCTTCTGCCAAAGGCAGATCCTGGGCATGATCCAGATTCCAGGGCATGATCCTGGAATCCGAGGACGGAGTCCTGCATTGGGCTCCTCATGGGGGAGCCTGCTTTTCCCTCTGCCTATGTCTTTGCCTCTGTGTCTCTCAAGGAATTAAACAAAAAATCCACGACTTTCCTGGGTTTTTTGGGGGAAGTCTTTCATATTTGCACTTTGGATTATACATGGTATATTCATGCTACCTCTATCTAAATTATATGCTTCCTTCTTTCATTTATAGGGCTCTAGTGTTGACCACTGGTAGGGGAAATCAAGTCTTAGCAATCTGGGCTTGTCTTTCCTTGCACTTAAGAGTTGTCTGACTTGGGGCAGCGGTGGGCTTATATTTTCTAGTTGTTTTCTAATTCACTAGCTATTTATTTTACCTCAGTCTCTAAAATGCCATTTAAAAAACCCTTCACTGTTTGGAGTGGAGTGCATATGCCTTCTCCGTAAGAGCAGCTGGCAGCTGCTGTGCTGCTCATAGGGGGCTGTCCTTCTCTTGGATCGGTGCTCATCCCCACCTTGCAAATCTTCCTTTTTCTGCTCAGTTCTGGGGTGAAAAATCCAAGGTCTAAAGTCACTCTTCTCCTGGCATCTTCATTTCCACCTGTCCTTTCTTACCAGCAGCTTTAAGTTCCTATCTTAAACTTGTAAAACATAATGGGCTGAAATCGAAGGAACAGAGAAGAGGATCTTTTAAAGACTGTTCCTGAATGAGTCTCTAAAGTCCTGCTCAATGCTTACACGGTCTCCTTTCACCTAAAAAAAAATGTTAATTGCTTCTACTTGTGGCTCCCATGTGGCTAGTCTTGGTTTATACTCTTCTACTGATTCCTCATCCTTCTAATTATTCATAGACTGGATCATCTTTTTAGTTCTGCAGGTTTTTCTTGCTTAATCATCCAATTTGAGTAATTTTTTAAAAAATATTTTATTTACTCATGAGAGACATAGAGAGAGAGAGGCAGAGACACAGGCAGAGGGAGAAGCAGGCTCCCCATAGGGAGCCCGATGCAGGATTCAATCCCAAGACTCTGGGAATCATGACATGAGCTGAAGGCAGATACTCAACCACTGAGCCACCCAGGTGTCCCAATTTGAGTTATTTTGCTCTGTGTTTGCTAGTGTGTCCTTACCACTGCTGATTCCATTTAACACTCGGTACTGTTTCTATTCCATATTTTACTCTATTATTTATTATTATTATTATTCTATTCTATTCTATTTATGAGAATATTTGTCAGTATCCCAGTCCATTCTTTTTAAAAACATTGTTTTCCTTCTCCTTTTAGGTATACGTTTATCCATGTTTTTAGGTGGCATTACTGTTTCCTCTCTCTGCAGTATCTTTAAAGTTCTTACAAGCCTCCTCTGTTACCCCTACTCTGAAATGGGATCTTATTTTCTTGATTTTTTCTTTTTTTTTTGCTTGTAGCTAGAGCTTCTGGCCTTTTCTACCTCATAGCAGCACATGAGAAAATGTTATTTGTACAGCAGGTGTGATTCATGGAGGAGTATGCTCCCAGATGCAGGTGGCTAGCTCTGAGGTTCCTTGCAGCTTCAGATCCTGCTTGGCTGCAGAGACCAGGGGTAGAATCTGTACACCTGCAAACTTGTCATGGGATGCCAATCAAGATGCTCTGCTATTTGTATGTGTGTATAAAGTTTGTATGTGTGCACTTCCTCATGTTTATCATGAGCTATGTTGATTTCTGAATTAAATAGAAAGAAAAATTCCAAATACTTCTATCCACTCATTAACTTTCTCCCTTAAGTGCCTTTAATTCAGCAAGTTTAAGGAACCAACAGGAAAACAAGATATAAATAGAAGACATTTAGCTTTTTAAAAGCAGTTGCGGCAAAATTCTGATTATGACTCCAAAACCTTCCCTGTATAAAGAATCTGGTAAACTATAAATAGTTTTTGCTGTCTTCTACACTAACAAGGATATACCTTTTTCTTGTGGGAAATTAATATATCTTAAAATAATTACTCAAAATATTAAAATGGCACTTAGATATGCTTTGTTTCCCATTTAGGATAGGAAATAAAATAAAAACGTAAGAGATTGCTTTTTTTTTTTTTTTTTTTACCATCTGGATCTTCAGCAGGCTGAATGCTCATGTAAGGTTCTCCTTTCTCCATGCGAGACTGTCTCTGTCGACTTTCTTCCTCTAAAGCAGCTTCTGCACGACTTTTCGCATTTATGTAAGCAAGGTATGCGGGGGAATTATGATAGGCCTTCATAGATTCATTGTACTCTATCTGAAATTCAAATGTTTTTCAGTTTTATAATTAACATATTGCAGGTTATACAAATACTTTATCTCATTTGACTATCAAAAGACATAATTATCTCCTTTTTACAGACAAGGAATCTGAAGCCTAGAGAAATTTGACTTGACCAAGGCAGAGACAGTAGAGCCTCAACTGATTACAGCTTTTGTTTTTTATAAACAAGCAAATGTTTATGCATTTTATATATTGTCTCCATCCCACTGTGATCCCCATTCTACCTTTTCTGCTTCGTATTCGTTTAAATATTCTTGTTTTTCTTCATCAGTGAGATCTCGCCACATGCCACCAATAATCTTGCCAATCTCCCACAACTTTAGGTCAGGGTTGGAAGCTTTTACTTGGTCCCAGACCTTAAAAAGGAAACATGAAATTTTTAGGATGCCTAACAATACAGACCTTTAAAAATATTTTTTAACATAGAAACTTTTAAACATAAACAAAAACAGAAGGAATAGTATTGAATCCTTATGTTCTCATCGGCCTGCTGTAACAAAATTCAATAGTTGACCAATCTCATTTCCTCTGCTGGATTAATCCATGGCAGATCTCAAGATATCTCCAATCACTGTTGACAGTTAAGATGAGCTAACCCAGTAACATAGTCTCTCTCTAAAAGTTCACAGAATTTAGAAGGAAAGTGGTTAATCTGTATAATACAACAGACCATATCTTTAAATATATGTGTAACAATTGTGACCACAAATTTCTAAATAGTGGTGAAAATAGCTAAATGCTCTTGCTATTAATAAAGATACTGGCTCTATTTGTTACTTTAAGAGAACACAGGTTCATAACCAAGCCAAACCAAACCACAAGGGAAAATTCAAGAAGAGTAAAGAAAATGAAAATTACCATAAGCTTATTGTATAGATATAACCCCTGCATTCTAGGCCTTTTTTAAAATTCAAACATAGAGTTGCTATTCTTTTTATAAAAAATAAAGAGTCTAATACATGTGGTACATATGTATGCCTTTTTTCACTTCAGATTTTTCTCATTTCACTGAACTTCTCCAAGAGGCTATATAACATTGTCTTATGGATTTAAACTATTTATTCAATGATGTTCTTCTTGCTGGATTTTACTTCTGGAATTCTGAAATCAGAATTAAGTTCTTTAAAAACTGCAATTCCTTATCCTTTCTCTCTAACTATGCACAGAAACACTGGCTAAGCCATTATGAAATCTGATATAGAGCAAAGCAGCAAAGAGCAGTCCTCATTCCCTTTTGGCACCTAGCACCTACCTTTCTGCTGTACCTCATGTAGGGCATCAGCGGCTTATCTGGTGGCTTTGGGGGTTTTGGAATCGTAATACCAGAGGATGCCTACAAAAGAGTTAAATACATTCATTATTCACTTGCAAGTAGTTAACCAGCAAAATGAAAAGAGAGCCCTTAAAAAATTCTAATGCGCCTTTCTTCTACTGGTCCATGGATACAAGATTCTTATATTTTCTCCACTGAAAATAGCTATCTCTGCAAATTCAGAAATGTTCACATCAAAAGAAAATAAAGAAAATGACTTTAGGCACATAATTTTAAAATATTTTACTTAGCAGTTTTTTGCTACTGGTTTGACAACCTGGCTGTGAACAAATAACATATTACATAATAATCCATACATCGAAAAAATATATATGTTTACATATCACATGTCCCACATTTAGGACATAACCTAACACCCTTTTACTGTGCTTAATTTACCATTACATACAGTCAACACTTGATTATCTGCCCAAGTCTAGGCTCCTTCAGAACTTACCACTCTCACACTGTCTGTGGGGGACTTTGTATCTACCTGTACTATTTCAGAAATGCACTGCACCCCTACATAAAGAATACCCCTGCAAAAACTACCTTCTGGTTCAAGACGGAAAACAAAAAAACTTTCCTTTATCAAGACTAGAGATTTTATTTTTTCTTAAGGTTCTAGGACCATATCTAGTGGCTTTCTACAAAGTGGATCAAAAGTATAAAGTCATGCCTTTTCTTGTCCTTAGTCCTAATAACAACATAGGAATGTACCAAGAACAGAGAAATGGCAAACACAGGGCCCAATTATTTTTGAGGCCTTATACTGATTACAAATTTTTGGCTTTGTGGAGAGAAAGAAAAACAAAAGGCGGAGGGGAGACGAAAAATATTTCTTAAAAAGGTTAAGATAAAGGTAGGATAGAGGGGGGGAAAAAGGCCAAGAAAAAGATGAGAAATTGGTTCTTTCTATGGGCTAATATCTAAGAGATACCAGGTACTGTCTAGTGGGTGACCCAGATAACTCCAATCCAAAAGTACTTATTTCTGAGCTTAGTTTCATCTTAGCATACATGACTACATTTGGTTAAGGACCCAGAATAAATTAATAATGACTGAATCACATTTATTTTCTCTCAATTTCTAGGAGACAATGGATATTGATGCTCCTTGCCGGGCGAGGGTGAAGAGGTGCTGGCTTCATTATCAAAAGACAGGGACTGGTGAATCCCTGTAAGGAGTCTAAATGAGTGACATTTTGTTCCCTTGCTCTTCAGCTGCTACTGTGATAAAAACCTGGACAAACTCCTCATTTTTTGAGTTGGGACACCAATTATGATTATTTTTTATCCGAGGGCTCAGAGATTAGTGTGTCCCATTCCACTGTTTTCAAACAATGCTTCCTCCTCCTCCGACGAGGGTCTTCCTCCAACCCTATTTACTTGCGGTAACTCTGCTTCTTCATACGTGAACTTGTTAGCAAGGATATCACCTTTGAAGCAGTATTTCCTCTTTTCTTTCCACTTCTCCCATACATTCACACCACACCTCATGCCAGTGCCCATGCAAACAGACCTTGTTTCTTTCTTTCTTTCTTTTTTTTTTTTCAGTCAGTATTGGGCAATGGAGTGAAGCGAGCCACAGGGATAGACACTGTCAACAGCAATGGTATGAACAGGCCATAAGAGAAGATCTGTTTCAAGGTCTGTAGCTCTGTTAAGGAGGGGTAAAGGAACTCCTATGAGGCTAACCTTACATCACTGGTTCAGAGCAAGATTCACAAAGGTCTGAATTTTCATACATGCAGTTATTAGAAAGCATTTCCAATTTGTATCCAACACAAATTTTCAAAATTCCATAAGGTGGGTTACAAATAAAGTTGGAATTGTCCAATAATTGAAGTTGTAGACCACTCCTAACAAATTTCCTTTAAAGAGATAAAGAACTCTAAAATGTCTATATTTAAATGTATTGAATTAAAACACTTTAAAAACAAATTATAGTAATATATGCTCTGATTACTTTTCAAAGAACCACAATTGATAACATTAATGGATTTGCTTACTCTTCCTCTTTTCTTCCAAAGGAAGGGGTACCCAAATTGTCTACATACTAAGGCTACATTTTCATCATTTGAATGAAATGATCTATATTTGACTAGTCAATTTATAAATACAAACAAAGCAAAACAAAACCAAAAACAATAACCAAACTTAAATTCTAGCTGGTTTTCAGGACACTAAAGATGTATATCACTAAACATCTCTAATTTATTTACCATCTCAGCAGACATCTTCCTACAATGTCTTAAACATTACCCTTAAAAAAAAAAAAAGCAGTTTGAACTGAAGACATTTTAACCTTATTTTGATAAGAGTCCATCAGAAACAACCCCTGCTTTCCTGCCTGTACTCCTCTGGCTTGAGGAGTAAAAGCTGCTGGTCCCTTTACTTTTGAGGGAATGTTTCCCTTCTTAGCGGTTTCCTTCCTTGTTTCTATCAGGAAAGGTACCTCTAGTAGGAAATGTCCCTCTCTATAATTTTTTGCTTCTAACTGGAAATGAGTTGGGGGAATGTAAGTAACATGCTTGTTAAAACTGTGCTAATATAAGAGTAATTACTGGAGGACACCTGGGTGGCTCAGCGGTTGAGCATCTGCCTTTAGCTCAGGTCCTTCCCGGGGTCTTGGGATCAAGTCCCCACAGAGAGCCTGCTTCTCCCTCTGCCCATGTCTCTGCCTCTTTGTGTCTCTCAGGAATAAATACAATCTTAAAAAAAAAGTAATTATTGGGAATTGCCTATGAATAAAAACCATGATTTTGTGAAATTTATTTTGATCACTCAAGAGATTTTGTTTCTTCTAATTCTCCACTTTCTCTGGTAGGGTTTTCTTCTAGAATGAAATTTCCATTACAGTACAGAAATAAGCCATTTTTAAAATTTTGTCTCAAACTTTTCACACCTGTACTTAAAGAGAATGTTAACCAACATTGGAAAGGACTAACTAGGAATGAATTCCATCTCATCGCTATTGCAGGTACTCCAAAAAATTTCTGCAGGCTGTAAAAAGTCTCGAAACTATTCAAGTGTACTAGAATCATGAGGGAAACCAGATTTCTGTAGACCTACAGGAAGCTACTTACTTGATAGGGCTTCACAGACTCATTTCTTCAAATTAGTGACTTAAGGCTATTAGCAAACGATAATATCAAATAGGAACCGAGAAAAAAAAGGTAACACATCCTTGGGGGTCATCTTAAAATAAAACACTTTGATAATAGTCAAAATCAGATCCATTAAGTCCTAACAAAGTTTAAGTTAGATATATAAAAAAAAGTTGTGTAAAACTTTAGGCATAACTAATTTTCTCATACTGTGATTCAGTGACCTTAAAAGTTGAAGGGGCTGAGATTAACAGGCTGAAAGCCTTCAGTTTCTAGGCCCCTTCAGGTTGAGTCTAGGTTGCATACACTTTTTGGTACTATGAGGACAATAATACCAAGAAAACCACCACAAAAAACTAAAACACCAAATCTTCCACATCCAATAACCCTCCTGTATTAATCTACCCCAAAGCTAGTGCCCACTCCAAATATTGGGTTCTAACATCTCCCAGAGGAAATGAGGAGAAATATAACTGACTCAGGTCCTGAGACAGTGGGTGACTTTTCCTTTTCCTACTGAATGATCTCTCTTTATTAACAGAGAATTCCCACAGATATATCCAAGTTAGGAACAAAACGCTTATACAAACTGAAATACAAATGATGCTTATAATAGTTATCACCATTTCTATTCCATTAACATAGATAATCAAGAGCTGACTGTATAGAGCTATTAAAATGTAATCATTCTCTTTTCCCTCCTCATGAATAATTTTCTGCATTAACATGAATGATCCAAAATTGATTTTGCTCCTTGTTTAAATTAAAATGCTCTTTATCATTGGATAACCTTGCCACCTGTTATACTTGTGAAACACATTTAGGCCAGGGAAAAACACGTACCAATGCACATAAAAATTGTATGCATTGTGAAATGCATACATACACACACTTTGTCAAAATTCTTTTCAGATACCATGAAATATGCATGGCACATAAAACTTGATATGCTTATGAAGTACAAATTATGCAGAAACAATGAAAAATTTAGACAAACAAAACCTATCAAGCTAAGCAGTATGCTTACCAAGATAGACATACAGTTTGATAGTTACAAGTTTTCTGCTCTAGCTTGACTACAGGGTGAGAGGGCTCTTTTGAAGTCACATTAATTGAATTATTTATGAATACAGCAAACAAAAACCAAGTATTAAAAAGTTTACAGCCATTCTGGGTTGTGTAAATTCTCACCAATGCCACATATATGTAGGTATTTGGCTTTTGGATTTATTTTTATTTACTTTGGCAAATAATTTTTACATTTATTTCTTTGCTAATTAAGCTTCCTTGAACATAGTTTAAGATGATTCTAAATTAAAAATCTGAAGTATTATCACCCAGTTTGGGTGTTTTAGGTTGATCATTTAAATGAAACATCCTCAGTTTTGGAAATTATACCGCCTGTCCTATAGATAAATGCACTTTTAGTTGTAGGTATCTAGTTTGGCATGTCAAATTAATTTCATTCAACATGCATTCTGAAATTCTTTGAAGTTACATAAAAATCTTTTTATAACTGGAGAGAAATGAATCTCAGAAAATCAACTATTAAATCCAAAAGACAAATAATTATGTGCAGTGGTTCAAACTGGTAGGCCAGCGGCAATAAGCTCAGGCCCATAAGCCTGGCTTTTATTAAGAAACTGAGTTCTTGAGACTCATGCCAATTACCTTAAATGGAAGATACTCTATCTCAAAAAGGGTATTTTAACCATAAGAAATTCTAGGTTTGTCTACATATAGTATAAGCAGTTAAGTGCCCAGGGCTTTAGCTCTACCAACCACCAAACAGAATGGATTCTTCTTTTCTTCTATATACATATCCAGATTTCGCTATTTTTTTTCCTCCAGTGTAAGATCGTACAACGAATGTTTAAAATAGTCAAAAAGCCAGGTTAAAAAAAAAAATTTTTTTTAAATGGCTGTGCTGATGATTCAAAAGGACCTAACTCTGGAGGCATTTCTGGTCAAATCCAGTTGTTTGCCGGATGCTGTAATAGTTGATTCTCCTACCGTGACCCGGCTGTTGGTGCCCGGGTTCCCTCCCAGCCTGTAGTTGTTGTAGGCGAGATGACTGTATGGATTGTATCCCACAAACCCTGGTGTGCTGGGCATTTGCTGATGGAAACAAATGAGACAAAAACACGAATGAGAAATGAGCTCAAACGAGGAAAACACAGAAATGAAAAATGATCTGCATATGGCATGCAAAAGCAACCTGAATTTAAACAAGCAATGATGTGTTGTAATTGTTCTTTTTCTTTCATTGAGAAACCAGTCTGCAAGTGTTTTTGTTTTTTTTTTCTTTCTTCCCTTTCTTTCTCTTTGCAGGGGGCCAGTCATGTTTGTTAGTGTGAACGTGTGTGCTTGTTTTTTTGGAATAAGCAATACACTGAAGTGTCTCAAACATTCCGGATTACTTTATGATCAATAATATAGCAACTTAGCAATATATGTCTGAGATAGGAAGGCCTGCAATGTGATAAACTAGAAGTCTGAAAACACTTTACATGCAAAACAAAACGTGATTTACTTGACAGTTATGTAGATGCCGCCAATGTATTTAACTACTAAAAACAAAAACAAGAAATGGATCGTTTTCAGAGACAATTTTAAATCATTCTATATAATGTGAGAGATGAAAAGATACTCAAATCAGGAAGCCAGAGTTGTCCATAGAAAAGAACATATGTGGAATTCAATGGGTGTCACATACATGATTTCAAAACAAAGACTTATAAGAAATGCATGGATTTCATTTGGGGGTACTATCTCATCTTTTAAACCCAGTCATTCTTTTTTTTAGGCTTTCTCTTCCATCTCTTCTTTGATCCATCTTCCATAGTCAATCATGAACACTTTCTGCCTTAGTTTTAATGTGAACTACTTTTCTAGTTGACAGACTTGAACTTTCTTTTTTCATCTACTTTCTTGATAGCTCTGACTCTTTCAAAACACAATTGCTCCAATGGAATTTTTGGGTTTCGTGAATTATGTGTTGATGTAATCACAAATGGGCTCTTATATAGCAGTGCCTTCATGGTTAATACAATGACATCCAATGTTCATAAGAATCAAGGTATAATGCATAAAAAGGATGTAGCAAAGAGAAACCAAAAGTAGGGTATTTTACCTAGTGAAACTCAATCAAAACAGCTAATTTAAACATGCAATTAACAATATTAGTCCTCAATTGTGGAATGTAAAATACACAACACATCCCAACTAAGCTGTGGCTGTTATAAACACAATTTTCTAAAACATGCCGCTGCACATATCCTTAGTGTCCCAAAGAAAGATATTCAAGCAGATACTACATTTGAAACTCTTTAGAAGAAGAGAACTGATCAATTCTAGTCTGTATAGTTATAAAAGACGCAAATTAAGCATATTTAAGTAGGCAAAACACAGATGAAGTATCAAAGGCACAAAAGAAGTGTATATTACTTAGAGTGGTACATTTGGGTGGTGGTGGTGGTGGTGGTGGTGGTGGTGGTGGTGGTGGTGGTGGTGGTAGTGGTGGTGGTGGTGGTGGTGGTGATGGCAGAAGTATGGAAAAAAAAGAGGAAGGAGGATAATTCATTCAAAATCCATTCTGTTGGATGTGCTAATCCCTAGTCTTCTTTATTTTATGTGTAAATGTGAAATTACAATGGTACAGAAATAGGACTAAAGAAAGGCCAAAAAAAAAAAAAAAATCCCTCTCTACATTCGAGAAGTCATAAGGGGACATTCGGTTTTTGAGCTATTTTTATTATCCCCAAAAATCAAGTTTGTCTTCCAGAGATTATACACTGTCAGAGGCAGTATGTACGTCAAAATGACATCTTCAAAGTTTGCATAAAGAATGAGAATCACTGTTCAACATTATGAGGCAATAATGTAAGAAAATTAGGTAAGGGAATTAAAAAAAATCAAAACTAAAACATTACAATTATACCATTTCCAAAATTGAAGTACATGGTTAGCTCTTTGAGGTCAGAATCTCAAATGTTCAACTCCACCTGTATAGCCACTAGCAGAGTGCCAAGGAGATGGTCATAAGAAATGTTCTTTGATTTAAGAAAGAAAACAAACCAAACACAGGACTTTAAGATCTACTGGAAGTAACTTTAGAAACTGTATGTTACATAAATTGAAATGAGAACCTGAGATACAGTATCTCTTTTAAGAAGTATTTTACTAAGGAAAAATAAATTGTTGATAAATAAAACTAAAGCATACATCTGAGGGTTAGTAAGAGAGTCATCTAGTGGAGAAAAAAATTACACAAGGACCTAATTAGTAGGCGAGCCTGCAATTTGGGGGATAAGGGGTAAGGAAGGAGGGCTAACAGCTGTTAAAGAACTGCTTTTGTAGGCTATGGTCAATGTTAAGTGTTTTTTTTTTTTTTCTTAAAGACAAAAAACAAAAAACAACAAGGAATCCTTTTCAGCAAGGCCTGAACAGTTTGTTATATCTGTTTTGTGGATTGGACGATTATTTTACACGCTGTCCAAGCTGGGCCAGAACTTGCTCGGTGATAAACCTAGTTCACAAGTATGATTTAGAAATTTGGAAACATACTCAATAGGCAGGATCTGACCCACAGATAATGAAATCCTTACTTAAACAGCTTGAAAAATAAAAATTTATAATGAGTGTTATTATAGAACTGGAAGCTTTATTGTTTAATATGAAAATTATATATAAACAAGGAGAGAAAATATAACCAGTTGAAGGTTAGGTTTAAAAATAATAACAAATGCCAGAATGAGCATTCACTCAGTATCAACTCTTGATAGAGATTAACTAGAAAGAGGTGTTAAACTTATCATTTATTTCCCATTAAAAAAAGAACTGAGCATAGGAGGTTGGAATTTCAGCAATATGTTTCTTAAGATGTTGGGGTTGGTTCAAGGTAAGATGCAAAGAGTTATTTTATTTAGTAGGAAGTGCTGTTTTTTGGCTGAATTTTTCATCCTGTTGCTGTGATGATTGAGTGACTGTCACTGGAAGACATCTGGGTTTTTGTATCAAGGCCAGACTTGGCTATTACATTAACAAGAAAATTAAAACTTACTGTTGCAGGAGCTGGGGTGGGAGGTGGGGCATAAGATGGTCTTTCTGTTTGAAAGAAAATAAATAACTTCTTGTAAACAACTGAGATATAATACTATGCAACAAAACTACCAATGGTCCTGTTTTGAAGAAAAAAAATGAGAGTATTTTGGAATTCCCATTTGCTAGGGCATTAGTCTCTTATTAATAGATAAATATAAAAAATGAAACTTACTTGACATTTTGGAAGATTAAGTTCTCAGTTCCTTAAGAATGAATCTGAGACACTAAAATAAAAAAAAGAAAAAAAAAAGAAAAAAAAAGAGAATCAAAACTCAGCAAGCATAAGAGATGTTCTCCTAAAGAATAGGGTAGTTTAATTGGTATTTCTTAGTAAAATTACACTATCTTCTAGTAATCAAATCTTTTGCATATTTTACTAGTTCTTATAAGTCATGTGGTTCATCAGAATTAAACAACTAAAACAAATTACTCGGGATACTAAAGGTGGTATTAGACATGTACTTCCAAGTTTTTTTGTATATCAGGCCACCTCTTGCATGGAAAACATTTTGCTAATGCCATGTAAACATTTAATCAAACTGATAAAAATATAATGACAATAGAATGTGATTTATTATCAGGGCCCACCCCAACAAGGCCTACCAGATACTATACTAACAGCTCACTGATCAACAGCAGCTCTACTTCTATTTTTTTTTTTTTTCCCCCAGCTCTACTTCTATTAAAACAAGGCAGCATTTTATTCCTGGAAGCAGTGCAAAAGGTAACTGGTTGATAATGAGCTTTACATTCTCTTATAGTGGTAAACAGCTTTGTATTTCCTGGGAATAACTTTTGAGCAACTACCTGAAAAACTTATTAACCCCTCAAAGCCCATTTCAAAAATATATCTCCTCCAATGGGACTTTTCCTGATAAATTACCTGGGGAGAACAAACTGCTTCCTTCTCTGTACTCCTATCCAATTTACATAAATCTATAACATTGTTCATTATATTGCATTATACCTGCGAGTACGGCTAGATTGTAGAACAGAGGCCTCTCATTCATTCTTGCAGTCCCAGCACCTAGCTCAATTCTTACATTTTGTCCTAGTATTACCAGCTCAGAACAATAACATACACGTGTGAGCTTGTGAGATTGCTCCTTACGTCAATATACATCACACACAATGTGTACAAAGAGACAAACATTCATTTTAGGAAAAGAGCAAGTAACTTCCATGACTGCTGGAGTACTTTCTTCGAACGTTATGTCAACAAGCACGATGCTTTTGCTTCTTTCCTACACTTTAAGGGGACTCCCTGGAGCATGAGGAGTAAGAGGACTGTGTGGAAAGAAATATTTTTTCAACGGCCCGACCTGGGTCTCTTCCTCTTTCCTCAAGGAAAGGGCAGAAACCATGGATTTCGGTGCAGATTTCCTTCCTGCTATCGTTTGGGGGCTGGGGGTGGGGTGGGGTGGGGTGGTGGGCAGCGTGCTGTCAACAACCGGTAGGCCTTGCTGTGGGGAGCCCTGACAATAACTGCCAAAGCTCCCTGGTACATCATCACACTTTACTGTCAACACTTTACAATCCTTGCCCTCGCCTGCTACGGTAAATTCTAAGTAAGAGTGGGCTTGTACATTCGTCTGCCACAGGGACCCGTCCCTGGCGCCTGCCATAAATACTAGCTGCTTGTTGGGACACCTTATATACGAGGAAGGCTCACCGCTTATCTTGGTTCATGGTCACAACCAGCCTACCGTGAGATATGTTTGGACATCCCTACTTTGCACGTGGGAAAAAAAAAAAAAAAAAGGGAGTCTCGGCGAGTTTAAGTAACTTGTCTCAAGCCGCACAGGCAGGAAGTGCCAGAGCTGGGTTTCAAACCCAGGCCAAACGGTTTCAGAGCTTTCGCACTCCACTCGAAGCCACCCCGTGGGTCGCTGCCCAACCGGGGGGAACCACCTTCCTGGGGGGGGAGGGGAGGGGAGGGGAGGGGAGGGGAGGGGAGGGGGCTGGACCACGGGCTTGGCTCGCCCCTAGGGCTTCCCCGGAGGTCGTTTCCTCTAGGTTGCCGTGGAGAACGCGCTTGACCAGGAACTCCACTGAAGAGGGGACTGCGTGGGTGGCGTGACCCATTCCGCGGAGTGCGTGGAAGAGGCACATCTTGCCTCCGGGGAGGGGCCCCAGATGGGACTCCCTCCCGGCCCCCGCTCCGCTAGGCCTCACGGAGGCCGCAACCGGCCCCCAGCTCTGGGCCCGCGGCCCCGCCTGAACCCCAGCAACCCCCGGGAACTCGAGGTCCAGCCAAGCCGGGACACCGCAACTCGCCACCCTCCCGACCCGCTCGGGCCCAGTCGGAAACACTCACCCGCGGGCAGAAAAAGCGCCCGCAGCTCCGGCCTCGTTTCTCTTTGTCCCGCGCACGCCCCGCCCCTCGCGTCCGGAGCGTCCCCACTCGCACTTTCCACACTCTTCTTAATTGTCTTCCAGGCCTCACCCGACTCTTTAAAAAACAAAAACACCCTCCAGTTGAGGATGCGGTGAAGCTTCGTCAGTCAGGGATTTTTTTCAGGCCCCATACGTTCCTCCAAACCGGCGGAATGTGGGCATTTTCGGGCTGGGCGCCGATTCGTCACGGCGAAGTGGGCGGAGGGGCCCGGCGGCGGGAGCGGCCTGGGCGGCCGCCGCGCGGGGCCGGAGCGGCTGCAGGTGGCTTGGCGGGAGTCGCGGGCCTCGGCTTCCACGAACGGGGTTGCTCCGGGGCCGCCGCCGGAGCCGCCGCGGCCGCTCCCGCAGGTGGTGGTGGTGGTGGTGGTGGTGGTGGTGGTGGTGTTTTCCGGGTTCTTCCTTGCTCGCGCTTTCGGAGCCAGAGCACGAACTCGGGCGAGCCGAGGATGGAGGCGAGGACCACCGGGTTCCTGGAGTTTCCGTTCCCACGCGCGCCCCGCGGGGCTTCCCGCCTCCACGGCCGGGCGATAAACCTTGACCAAGAATGCAGCGCGGGGACCTTTTCGGTTTTCCCCAGCGCGCGGGCGCTGTGATCGCCAGGTTTCTGCGCCGGGGCGCAGAGATGCCAACCCCCTCGGCCAAGGCTGTGCGCCCCTGCGGCGCGGGGGCTGCCGCGGCTCTCTGCCCGGCGCTGCCTGGGCTCATCCCCACCTTCGGCTCAAACTCACCTGACCTTCCGGGTCCTGCTCTGACTCTCACTGTGGTGCCCTCTTGGAACCCCCCCCCCCCCAATAGTCCTTCCCCTGAACTCGCACGGTTCTTCGGTGACTTTATTGCACTCTGTGCCCTTTTCCCTACCTACGCTGGTTTACCAGTTAGTGCGCCTTTCCTGGGATATGTCAACACCTGGCCCATGCCGTGGGCCGCTGTGGAGGGACAAGGATCTGTAATTGCTTGAAAACGCTGTTGACATTTAGAGGGACTGATTGAATTCTTGGGCTGCTCTTGGGGGCTTTTAGGTGTGCCAGCAGGGACCAGGGCATCCCCAGAAGTCTGCAAAGCCAGCCACAAGAGAGACATCTTGTCTAATTCTTCTGCTCCCAATATTTTCATACTCATAAATAGCGGTCAGTGAAACTAAAGGGAAAGGTTGAAAGAGAGGTTGTCAAAGGATAATAGGCCTGAGTGATACTTGAGAGAATGTACAGTTGACCCTGGACAGTGGTGGGGGGGATAGAGGGGTGGGTTAGGAATGCTCCCTAGTTGAAAATCCAGCTACAACTTTTGATTTTATTAACTATAATATAATACAAATATAATATAAATATAATCCAGCTATAACTTACCTACTAACCGTCTACTTTTCATTGGAAGCCTTACGGATAATATAAATGGGCAATGGTTAACTCGTATTTTGTGCCTTATATGTATTATATATTGTACTCTTACAGTAAACCTAACTTTGTCTTAACGGGTTTTTTTTCGTTTTTTTTGGGGGGGGGAGGGGGCATTTCTAGGCCATGCTGTTCCTCTGCAAGTTGTTTCAAGTCGTTGCAAATCTCAAAAAAATTTTTCCCGTGTATTTATTGAAAAAAATCCACGTGTAAGTGGATCGGCACAGTTCAAACCCATGTTGTTCAAGGGTCAACTGTACTTGAAATTGCCTTTTTAATATAAAAGGGTCTGAGACATGTAAAAGATTAACGAAGATACATGAAAGCTTCAGCAAGGATCCCAGTACTGTCTTGCTCTGATCTTGTCTCACTCCTTCAGCCTGGTTTCTTCCCTGCACTTGGGCTTATGGTGGGGCAAGTACGTTGCTGAGGCAAATGCTCTATCCTTGCATCACTTAGGCAGTCCTCCGCAGGTGCTGGATGTTACACTGTAGTGAGAAAGGGGTGGAACAGGAATGGTGGAAAAAGAAAGGAGGGGGATCTGAGTGGAGCAGTAACATTAATACACTTTCCTACCTCCTGGTCTTTACTTAAATGTCAGACCTATTTAAAATTCCCAGTCTCCACTCTCTCCATGGTCTGTGCTTCATCTTTTTTTTTTTTTTTTTATATAACTCTTATCACCACCTAATATACTCTATTTGTTATGTATTTATTTTGTTGTCTTTTTTCTTCCCCTCAGAATGAAGGCTTCTTGAAAGTGGGGATATTTCACATCAGAACAGTATATGGTACATCCATGTGCTCAATATTTGCAGAATGAATACATGGTTATCTCATTTTCTCTGCTTGGCTCTTTTTCCACTCCCAGAGATTTGTAAAATTAAGAAAGGAAGAATACAGACAAAATAAAATAGAAAAAAAAAATCTGTTCCCTGGTCCTAAAGAAATTAAGGCTGAAGAGAAAAATATTCAGTAAGATAGACTCTGTTTACACTGAAGTGTGTGTGTGTGTTTTCCGCCCAACGCTCAGATATGATCTTGTATATTTTGCAGTATTTATGGGAACCACAGGACAGACTTTTGGAATGGTGGTTATTCCTGGCAAGTATGGGATGCATCATTAATATGACTAAACTATTGTAACTATAAACAGTTAGGAGCCCTCACAGCAACCTAGTGATAAACCCCAGGGATAGTCTCAGGCCCAAGTAGTCTAGTTTTCTTTCAGGCAGCAAGACCCAGGAACTTGGCCTGCTTTCCTCTCTGACACTTAACTTTTTTGAGGTTCATCTTCCCTCCTACCCGCAAACAGGGGAACCAAAACTAGTAAGTGATTAAGCTGGATTGAAGCCCAGGTCTCTTTGACTTCTTCCCACACTACTGTGGGAAGAAGCTGAGAAGGGAAATAGGATGAGGGGTAGAAAGAGAACCAAGGCTGGGAAGGAAGAAGGAAAAGGAGAAAATGGAAGAGAATGAGGAAAGCCCTGTAGTCCTTGGATACTTGGGTGGTCTATGAACAGGCCCTAAGGAGGTCTAGAAGCCCTTTAAAATTCACTGCAATTTTTTGTGCTTCCTCTCCCACCTCCCAGTTAGAGGGTTAGCAGTTCAATAGATTTTCAGAGATCTGTGACTCAAAGATTTTGAACCAACCACTGAACCATGCAGTTTGTCTGTAGTATTTTCTAGTGAAGCTATGTTAAATGGATTTTTTCTTCTCTCTCTTTTTTCTCTCTCTCTTTTAAACGATTTATTTATTTTAGAAAGAGAGAATGAGCAAGAGGGGCAGAGGGAGGAGAATCTCAAGCAGGCTCCGTGCTAAGCCCAGATCCTGAGGCGAGGCTTCATCCTAGGACCCTGAGATCATGACCTGACTTGAAATCAAAAGTTGGATGCTTGGGCAGCCCCTGTGGCTCAGTGGTTTAGTGCCGCCTTCAGACCAGGGCGTGATCCTGGGGACCTGGGATCAAGTCCCATGTTGGGCTCCCTGCATGGAGCCTGCTTCTCCCTCTGCTTGTGTCTCCACCTCTCTCTCTCTCTGTGTCTCTCATGAATAAATAAAATCTTAAAAAAAAAAAAAAGTTGAATGCTTAACTGTGCCACCCAGAACCTCTTAAATGCATTTTCCCCCTTAAAATAGGGAAAGGGAGGACAGAGTCCCCTTGCCAAATGGCTTGTAAAAGTCTGATTATAGTCAAAATGGTGAACTAGGTTAATTTTCTCAGCTGTTTCTGTGAAAGCAAAAGTTATGGGTATTCAGTTTTTATTGCTAGAAATAATTGTGCAGGGACGCCTGAGTGGCTCAGCGGTTTAGTGCCTGCCTTCGGCCCAGGGCATGATCCTGGAGACCTGGGATCAAGTCCAACATAGGGCTCTCTGCATGGAACCTGCTCCTCCCTCTGCCTGTGTCTCTGCCTCTCAATAATAAATAAATACAATCTTAAAAAAAATAATTGTGCAATATTGAAGCCCAGTAGATTTCCAGGACAGAGTAATTCACAGTGTTTTGTAGAACTTGACATATGATTTGCTTTTACAAACTTCTGTGTTGCCTGCAAAATACATTGAGGATTTGGGATGTGAGCTTTGACATGTAATATGGAAAAGGATGAAAACATGGTGGTCCTGGAGAATCTGGGGGTATGGTCTTATCCACAGACCTTATCTGAGGGTCTTAGGGCAAGTGTCATGCAGGCCCAGTCTAAGCCACCTCCGTTTTTTTTTTTTTTTTTTTTTTTTTAAGATTTTATTTATTCATGAGAGAGAGAGAGAGAGAGAGAGGCAGAGACACAGGCAGAGGGAGAAGCAGGCTCCATGAAGGGAACCTGACGTGAGACTCGATCCTGGGTCTCCAGGATCACGCCCTGGGCCGAAGGTGGTGCTAAACTGCTGAGCCACCTGGACTGCCCAGCTGCCTCCTGTTTTTATAGTTTATTAGGACACAACTGCGCCCATTTGTTTCCATATTATTTTTAGTTCCTTTCAGCTACAAGGGCAGAGTCATACAGTTCCTACAGGGATCATACGGTCCGGAGAACATAAAATATTTGCTATGTTGGCTTTTACAGAGCGAGTTTGCCAATCTTGGCTTAGGGTCCAAGTGTATAAAAGAAACTGGAAAGGCTTGTACTGATTGCCCATATACCTTACTTTAAAATGTGTATCTGTAGGGTGTCCATCAATATTAGCAATCTGTGTGTCCATGCTGGCCGTAATTTGTAGACAAGCAAATTCTCCTCTGTGCACAAACTTTCCTTTGATTTTATGTGTTGATCATTTGAGTAATGTGTGTGTGTACATGATATTTAACAAAATCTGATTTTGGCCCATGTCCCATAATAAGTTTTTAGAGAACGTTTTTGTACTTTTAAAACTACAATGGTAGGACATTCAAATTAGGAAAGAATAATTCGTCTGGCAACAATCGAATAATTTGATGTTTTTCTTTACCTGTTGTATTTTGAACTATTATGTAATCACCATCAGCTATGATTATCCTCACAAATTCCCAAAGACAATCTCCATCCAAATGTTGGTACTGTATATTTGAGTAGTGCTTAGTCAAATATTTTCACATGTGTATTATTTCAAACAACTCTGTGATGTAGGCAGGGTAGGAATATTACCAAGGACCACCTTTCCCTTTGTTTTCAAGTGTGAAGTTGAGGATTAGGGACTCAAGTGATTCCTTCCTGGTCTCATGGGGAATAAGTGACAGCGCCCGGGGTGGGATCCTATCATTGTTAGTAACTGAAATTTCTCTTTACTTTCATATATTTGTATTTTGACAGATACAAAAGAGACTGAAGAATACTAATTTCTACTCATCCATAAAATGAGGGTAGAATCTTGTTGCACTGCTGTCAAGAATAGAGATCATGTATGAGTTTGCCGAGGACAGTGCCAGGAGCAGAGTACATGCTTTGCCAATGATGGCTACTCTTATTATACTTTTCCCAGGGTTATGGGATTGTTTTGATTCTCTTAATTAGAATATACATTTATTAGAATGTACCATTCTTAACTTTTCTTTTGCCAAAAGAATATAAAAATGGTTATCCCTCCAGGTTACAATTTTTGCTTTATTCCCCAAGTGAGCTAACAATACTAGAAAATTAAACTCAATACAATGTATCAAATTCAAATAAAATGCGGCTTTGGACTTCATGTTTCAGTTTTTTTTTTTTTTATTATTATACTGGTATCATCTACTTTGGTAAATTCCTATCCCGATTTAAAATGCCCCAAAGCAAATAAAACTTTTTAAAATAAATTCAAATACTGTATTTTAAAATGTACATCTTATACACACAAGAGCTGCATAGCAGAATTACTTTAACAAGCAGTTACATTCATGATGCCCAGTACTGTTTTTAACACTGCATATAGATTACACTAGATATATTGTTTTATTATGATTACTGTTGCTTAATACAGTGACTTTAGTACAATAGCTTATATGATTGCATTTTTCAAAGCATTAATAAAGTTAGTAGCATAGCATTTAACTAATATTGAATGAAAACACTTATGTACAGGATGTATTTTTTAGGTTGGATGCTTACACAAGAGTAAGCATTTAACATGCTGTCGTATCCTTGACAAAACAAAATAATCCCTTTTGCTAAATAGAATAAGACAGGCTAAAAGGAATTTAAAATAATTGAAAAAGAAAATTTAAAATTTTATATCCCTGTATTATGTTAAAGATTATTTAACATGATTTTCTCCTGGTTAAAATATACACTTTGTTCTATGTGAAATAGAGAAAGAAAGAGATTGCAAAGGCTGTACTAAAATTGCTAACTGAGCTGTAGCCCTTAGATGATATTTTAGCTGGGAAAAAGTATGGTGAGTTGTACTCAACATTTTATTCTGCTTAGAAAAAAAGTGATAGCCTATAAATTTCTAATGTTTTAAAACAGGTATTTATTGTTTAAGGTTTTAAAATAAATAAATATGCCTGTATTAAACAAATTAAGTTGTTTAAAAAACTTTGCAACAATACTTGATTTATTCACAAATATGTTTTCTGTCCATATTTATTACAGTTTGAACAATTTAAAAATGGAAATCCTGCAAATGCTCATCGCTTAGATAACAGTACTGTTATCTTAATTCACATAAATGACTGCAAGAAATATTTATAATGCTTTACATAGTATCTTAGCTAATGCTCACATCAACTATTCCAATTAGTCACATTTAACTTTACTGATGAAAAAGTTGCGACGGAGAGATTTAGAGAACTCTATTCTAGGAACCATAGCAACAAGACTTTCATCTTTTGTTTGTGCCACTGGCCTTTTGATTTTTTGTAGAGGATGCAACCTTAAAGTTCTTTGAATAAAGTAACTCTTCTGTAAATCAGATCATGATTACAAAAAGCTTTTGGATTAAGATTAACTTAAATTTATTTAATCATCAAATTAGCCAGGGGTGTTCTATAGTTTGCTTGGAATTGCTCGTGGAAAGTGGCTCTGTTATTTTTCTAAGTATGCAAATGATTGTCTCCAAAAAAATTTTTTTTGGTTATGTGAATTGTGAGTCCTCTTTAAGTTTGTTACAATTGTTTTCTTTTTTAAGTAGAAAAATCTTTTTAGATATAACCAGTCATGGAATAATGATGAATAAGTCAGCGTAATTCTTAATATAATCTAATCATACTTAAACAAATTGTTCTCTTTCCTTAGAATATTCAGACACTGAGTGAAATTTCAAAGACTCAACCAAGCCAAGCTTCAGGCTTAGTTTCTGATAAAATTTCAAGAGAAAAAGAAGACTGTTTGGAGTAAATAAAGTAGAAACCATACTGAATTTCTGGTTTTATTTTGAAGCTCCCCCTCTTCAAAGAATGCATCCATAAATGGATTCAGAGAAATTTTGTCCCTGTTTGTTTTCTGAAGGGACACTCATTGATCATAACATATATACTTAATAACTTACATTTTGGGACAGAGGGTGGTCAGGATTATCCACCTTGGTCTACCCTAATGTCGTTTTCAAATCAAGTAAAATACTGTCTTTGGATTAATTAGCTGTTGATGGAGGTTTGATAGAGGGGATACTGCATGATCTTCTCATGATAAGCCTGACTTCTATATCTGGTAGATTATCCTGCTTAGTCTGTAAACACCCTTCATCAGTGGCTGCTAAATGAAGATCAAATCGAAGAGAAACAGATTTTTTCCTTAATCGAGGGTTATCTTTAAAGAAGGAGCCTTCCCATTCTTTAATAACTTCATCCACTTTCTCTGTCCTGAAATGATAAAATAAACCTTCCATATGAAAAAATATGGATCTATTAAAAATATATAATATGTATTCCATATGAAAAAGAAATCAAGAAATGTGTGTAATTCATAATTGAAACATTTAAAATTATAACTCACAATTTACATTGTGGAATTTATAATTTACACGCTTTAAAAATCACACAGGTATAATTTCCAAGGAATTCTATGGAATTCTCATGTTTTGATTATATTTTTGGAAAAATGGTGAATTAAGGATTGAGTACTCTAATATCCGAGTTTTTGTTTAAATATATTTACTCATGTCAGATTAAAAAAATTGCAGCATATTAAAATTATGTTTGGAAACATGCAAAGATTATTGAGATTACTCAACTGAAGTTAATTTCTTTGCACGTGTTTATTATTATTTCTTAGTCAAAATTATTTTACTTACTGGATAGTGCCATGAGCCTCAGTGCTTTCCTTCACAATATTTCCATTTAGTATTGCCTGTTTGGTCACTGTTTCCACTTTTTCATTCTCATACTTTTGTGGGAGTTTTGTTGAAAAAGATATTTCATTTATAATGGCTGTGAAAATGTTATAGTGAAACATTAAATCACAATGTTGTAGTCCTAGTCCCAGAAAATTTATGTCAAACTATATTCAAATATTGCTTATTTTTGCTACTTTACAGTATTTATTTACAATCTCTATAAATGGCACTTTGCTTTTCAAGTTTGTTTGCTTAATATCAGAAACTCACCTGAAGGTAAAACAAAACCAACTCTACTTGTTGTAGGTTTTTGTTCTTTTTTCTCACCTTGGATACAACCATAATATCTGGAATTGGAAAGAATTATATTAGAGAAGCAATGCTGTATTAGCATATAATTAAATGCTTACCAATAAAAGAATGGATAAAATGTAGTTTATTCATACAATGGAAATATTATTTAGCAGTGAAAATAAATGAACTATGGGTACACTGTGTCTTTATGGATGAATCTCCCAAGTATAACATTGAGTGGGGAAGAAAAGGTAGTTTGTAGCTAATTTTATAAAGGTTAAAATAATATGCAAAACAATTTAGTATTTTGTTTAGGGAAACATATATACATATTAGTATAAAGGAATGTGTAAGACTGATAAGGATCAAATTCAAGAGCCAGGTTAGACTAAAGGAGAAGGTTGGGGATAGGAGGATATAGTTTAGGTGCCTGGGGTGGGGGTGGGGAGACTTCAACAACACTGTATTTCACTTCTCAGGCTGGGGGAAGTGAGAACATGAAGTTCATGACTTTTTTCTTGATACTTTCTTTTATATCTTAAATATAGCATAATGAAAATTTTACAAATTAAAGAAATATTAAAGACTGCTTTATCAACATCTTGAATGATTACGCATTAAATAAAATCCACACTTATTTTATTTAATAACAAATTAGAGGTGTGTGTGTATGTATATTCACATAGCACTGTTTTAAGCACTTCACAAACTATTTAATCCTTACAGCAATCCTATGAGGTAGGTAATATTATCCCCATTTTATGGATGAAAAAACTGAGGTGCAGAGAGGTTCAGTAACTTGCCTGGTGTCACCTGGCTAGTAAGTGGTAGATTTTGAATTCAATTTGTTTTTCAAAGCTTTAGTAAATGTCAAGACTTATTACAGGTTAAGGTAGTTTCATCTAATTTTTTAGAGGAATTCTGAAGCAAGCAAGAATAAAGTTTTCTTTCTAGGAACATGTAAAATTGGAGGTTGTCCCATGCTCAAAGCCATGTGACATTACAAGTGATTGCAGATTATGAAACTGAATTAGTAAGAATTCTTCTTTTGATATTTCCATACCTTTTGTTATCAGGACATCTGGAAATCTTTTAAATCATGTACTCAGAACTAAATTGCTTTTCGTGGTTGTAATATAATCACATTATTATCATTATTATCATCATCATCATCATTATTATTATTATTATTAATTTTGGCTTTTGATCTGTGGTAGAAGTGGTCTCTGGGTGGGGGGAGATGTGCATTTTCCAAGCTTTCTTTGTTTCTTTGTTTGTAATATAGGCTTTCTGTGGCCCATAGAAGGAACTGATTAATTTTAGAAGGGATGAATGGCAAGGAAAGTGAGCAAGTTATGAAAGGTCATTCTTGTAGTGACTGAGAATTATTTACATTTCATTCTAGGCTGGAAGCAATCTTTGTCATGGCTAAAGTCCCTGACTTTGGCCATTCTCTTCATAATTTAGGGGGGCTGGAAATAGTTCTCCCACATATTCTTTGCAATGCCTACTAATCCTATATTGTTGTAGGAACCCAGTGAGCACGCCATGGTGATGACAGATGGCTTTTTAGATGTAATTTCTCTGACTGTCTCACCAGAGACCTAAGTGGCTCCGTATTTCTGGTCACTTGCCATCAATGACTGTATATGGAATTAGGTACCTGATTTCTTCCTTTTCTAGGAGGCGGCGATAAGTGGCGATTTCTTGTTCTAGCCTCATCTTTGTGTTGAGAAGCATCTCGTGCTCTTGAAGCTGCTTTTCGATGCCACGCCTTACTTCCTGTAGTTCTTTCTCTAGTCCTTCAATCACGGCCTCTAGGTCTTGCAACTGCATCTGGTAATGTTGCTCGCTGGCATGTAGGGAGTTTTCAAGGCCCCTTTCCTGTTTTATATAGATCTTCATCAGTGAAGGAGTGAAACAAAGTGTGCTTCTGAAATCTGATTGGCAATGGCTTCATTCTATTGTGTTCTCTAAATGTTTGCAATAATGGTATATCACTTATGCAAAAGGTGTTTCCTTAGAACTTTGTTTATGACTCAAGTGAAAACAAGTTATATACAGATGGCTAGAGAACTTAGTATTTCAACAGAATCCTGTGATAATTCTTACAGCAAGGAAAAAAAAAGAATCTGCTGTGTGACTGACTTATTATCACTCTGGTTTATTTGACTTTTTAAAAAATTGGAAATAGAGAACATCAAATGTTAAAGTAGAGCAGACTGCTTAGAAAAGGCATTTGGGGAAAGTGTTTAAATATTTTTTACTATTAGAAGTCTCAGGGGGTGGGGAAGGAAGACTCCCCGCTGCTAGAACTTTGGATAATGACAAAGGCTATGTTCTCTCACAGCAGCAGTTAGAGGACTCCAGGATGAGAAGCAAGGATTCCTTCCTTTTTACAGGCCTGAACTAAATCTTGAATGACCTGATAATAGCCATGGTCATGATGGAGGGAGGGAGGGAGGTAGTTGTGCGGGGGACCAGGGATAGAATTCAGTGGTCTTGCCTTTCAGTTTCTCAGTGTAAGGTAAGGGGCATTATTCCTTTCTCTCTTAATCAACAAATGTCTGGGGACTCAGTGGGCCAGTCGGTTTTGAGATCATTCTCACCACCGCCTGGAGAGATTCAATTTCCACTTGCAGGTGCTGCCACTGGCGCCGAGCTTCTTTGAGTTCTGCTTGCGCTGCCTTTAAAGCCTCTTCGTCTTTGTCCATTTTTTTGCTCATATCTTCTTCTAGCTTTAAGAAAGCCACCAGCAACAAGAACAACAAAAACAAAGACCACTCTTGAAAATGAGACGTTTAAAAGTAATCCTAGAGGGGCGCCTGGGTGGCTCAGTCTGTTAAGCGTCTGCCTTCGCTCAGGTCAGGATCCCAGGGTCCTAGGATTGAGCCCTATGTCAGGCTCCCCGCTGAGCAGGGAGTCTGCTTCTCCCTCTCCCTCTGCCTCTCCCCCAGGCTTGTCCTCTCTCTCTCTCTCTCTAATGAATAAATAAAATCTTTAAAAAATAAAATAAAATAAAAAATAAAAGCAATCCTAGAAACATAGATAGGTGCCTCATCATTTTTTCTTTAAACTGTCAAATTTCAAACATGTGTTTTAGTGCTTGGGGACTAATTGGTCAGGTATGGGAGCAAGTGAATTGCATGCTCAGTTTCAGTGTTCTCACCTATAAAATGAACCTCAGACGTCTCTTCCTACGATGACAGTCTATGAAATGCAGAGAAAAATACATCTATTTTAATGAAAAGTAACAGTTTGTAGGATCTAAGTTTCAGACCTCTGATTCTTCACTTTGTTATTTATGGCATTATTAGGAAGAAGGATTGAAACTCAGCTATTATTTCCCCTCTATGTTTCTTGTAGACTGCTTTGTAAAAGCAGATAAACAGTTCTATATCTTAAACCAATTGATTCTGGGACTGGGTATATGGACAGCGATTAAATACTGCTGGGAAGTATATTATGAATAATTTAAAGAATTAGGTTATCATAGGCATTAGAGGCTCTAAAATAGACTTCCGTAGAAAGAGAACCCACTGTTGATTTACCTTTCGCAAACGATCTTTTTAGAAAGCATGCTAATTTTGGATATCTAGGGAAGTAGCCAAAATTGCATCTTTAAAGATTGTTTTCTACATGCCGTCATATTAAATAACAAGTGGAATATGTTATATTTGGCTTTAAATGTTCTTATGCTGATGTTGAAATCAAATGAAAGTATCTTTTGACAGAATTCTCAACATTTGGCCCCAAGAGCAGCAGGGGCGATGTATGGAATTGATTGCAGTATTTTGAAGCAAAAGTGGCAACTTATTAATGCTTTTATAAAAATGCACCTTGAAATAAAAAATTTTAATTTGATGGTAAAATAGATTTCTTTTTTTAAAGAAAGCACTGCAGTAAATGAAAGTTTACAAATAAAGTTTAGGGCAAGGCATTAAAGAACAAAATTCATACTTTTTTTTTTGGTTTGTTGTATCACTTGTTCCTAGCGGTAAGATGGCAAAGTTAAGCAGCAACACATCGCAGAGCAGCTACAAAAGAGAATATCAAGAATTTAGGAACTAGGAGAGCATAAAACTGCTCGTATCTGCTGGTCTTTTGGATTTTGTTTGGAACTGGCAGCTTGGATTGTGCGGTAGCTAGATTCCGAAGTTGGCCCTCGAAGATCCGCACCTCCCCAGATTCATGTTCTTGTGTGGTCCCCGTCTGTACTAAATCTGGGCAGACTTTGTGTCTTACTTTAGCCAGTGGAATGTGGCAGAAATGCCAGTTTTAGCCCTAAACCTCAGGAAGCCCTGAGAACTTGCACTCCTGTCCTTAGGGAAGCCCTGGGCCAACCTGTTAAGAAGTCTGGATACCCTGCTGGAGAGATCAGTAGAGGCCAGGTGGAGAGAGACCCCGAGGCACAGGGAGAGAGAGCAAAAGACCCAATTGTCTCAGCTGAGCCGGCCTTCCAAAAATCCCCTGCCAAGGCACCAGATGTGTGAGTGAGGCACCTTGGGCATCCCAGGCCAGTTGTGCCCCAAGATGATTACAGTCTCAGCCAGTGTCATGCACAGCAGAAGAATCACTCCCACTGAAGCAGTCAACCCACAGAATCATGAGAGAATGAATGCCATGGTTGTTTTAATTCACTAAATTTTGAGGTAGTTTGTTCTACAACAATAAGTCACAAAAAGCTTATGTTTCTTTATTTTGTAATAATTAATCAGGCTTCCCTAAATTTATTCCAACTGACTTTCTGATTTCTTTGAAAGAAAAAATCCTCTAAAGTAGATATACATTAAAAAGACTCTAAACAAAACTTACTATAGCCTCGCCTTTTCACTTTAACTTACTAATTTTGGCGTTGTGACTTACAAATTAAATAACTTGTATTGCTACTATTGCAAAAAAATATTGATTTGGTCTATATTTTTCAGAAATTGTTGTCTAGTAATTTTTTGCCTTCTCTTTGCAAGAGGTGAATGAACTATTCCAACACTTAAATATCCCAGTGACTTTGCTTGATCTAGGATACTGCTCATTCTTTGTGAAGGCTGAAAATATTACCTAGAGGTGAAATTTATACTGTTACCAAAATGAATTGCTAATGAAGTAAAGTTCTATGATTTCCTTGAAATATTTTTTCCCCTGTTGGGCATTGTTCTTAAGTTCACTATTTGGGTGCCTAGAATAGAATTTGAACTCAGATACAAAAGTTAAAAAAAAAAAAAGAACCAAACCAAAAAACACAGACAAAAATCCTTGCATTTTTAAATCTTCTTTCTAAAATATTTGTTTGTACAGTTATTTAAATGTGTAAGATCTTAATTAATTGCTAAATGTGATTGTCACTTTAAAACAAAGTAAGTCTATGAAATTAGGATTTAGGCTTTATTCAACTTAGCTCTCTCTCTCTTTTTAATACTTAAATATTTCACGACTTGTATTGGAAATAAACATTTCTCATCTTGTAGCACAAAACAAAAATCTCTAAGTGGAGAGTCCATATCAATTTGGGGAATTTTATTGTCCCAATTTATATCACTGTTTCTGAATGCCACCTTCACATACTTAGATAATTTCTATTTATAACAATCTGGTATAAAACTGGTGACAGAAACCTTTCAGAAATATTTTATCTGTTTTTTTTTTATCTCTACCAAGTGTGCAAGCTAGTAAATCTTACCCTAAAGCTTGCCATTTTAAAGTCGTTATTTAAACATTCTCTATAAATAACTCTGTAATAATCTTCGAAGGGTATTTGAAATGCTTTCTTCCCGAAGGATGTCTGAAAGAGGTTAGATCGCCCCATTTTATTGCATGTTGGCCCTATGTTTTGTTAACGATAGGAACCTCATCACTGATGTAAAAATCATCAATCGACATTAACCGAATGACCACTGAACGGTATCATCAGAGCATTTTCCCCCTGTGGTCCCAGTCACATCGCAGTAAAACCTAAATTCCTTCCCCAGTAGACGCTGCATCCAAAAGGAAATACTGTACCTCAAAGAGGCCGGGACAGGAATTGGATAGACAGGGATTGTCTCCTTATCCTGGAAGGTGCCTGTCTGTATGAAATCATTACCTGGATCCTTGTTGAGAGCACGGTCTCTATCTGATTTCTGGTGAGGAGCTTTTCATAGTTTGCCCTGATCTCATTGAGTAGCTGGGACAGCTCCATTCTTTTCCCATCCTCCACCTTGGCTAAGTGAACCTTATCGATAGGATGAGTCGCTGCGGCAGAGCTGGTCTGTCTGCGTCGAGCAGACACAGAGCTCCGTGGAGCCTTAAAGACGCAGAGCTCCCTTTCCAGAACCGTGTTGCTAATCAATTAGGCAAATATGCAAACCCTTTTCTCCTACTGTGGTTGGTGGAGTAGATGCGTCAGACTCTCCCTAGGGGAACGGAAAAAGGAAAACATCCTCAGCATTCCTGAATTGGGTCTCTTGTAAAATTGAGCACTTTGGGGGGTGAGGGTGGGGGTGGGGGCAATTTATCATGTGTCTAAAGGAAATGGGGAAGAAGGGGAAGAAAATTGTATTTTGTTTTCCCCAAAGACCCTGCATGGCAATTAATCAGGGCTGAAAACATGATAGCTAAAATTTTCTTTTATAGTTTCTCTTGCCCTTTCGATTATTTAAACAGAAATGCTGTGGTAGGGCATTAGAATATATCGGAAATCTTGAATATTCTGACAGGTTTTGGAAAAAGCTGCCACCAGATGAAGCTGACAATTGTCATTAGCCATGAGACTGATCATATTTCTCTCAAATGCATACATGTGTGGTTCATGGCAGGCAGTTGGCCCCACGACAGTTTGATGTCTTGAGGCCGATACCCAGATGAAGCTATAGCTGTAGGTAAGCGCTAATAAAGTGTGAGAGCTGGGAGTTAACATTTCCAATATTTTAACAAAGTTGAAGAAATACAATCAGATGGTCCATGTCCAGGGGGGATTCACTGAGTAAGATTCACTGTAGGGGTTACTCCTTTGTGAGTAAACATATAGTCAGTGACAATTCATACCTGTAAATAGAACAAGTGTGCCGCTCTTCTAACTTTAAGAAGTGCCTTTATATCTATCATTTTATCTGAACTTCATGATCCCTGTCACTTTGTAATCTGAAAAGGTGACAAGCCTGAGATGGGAAGGATTGAGGTATCTTGCCCAAGGTCATAGGGCAATGTCATGGCATCTCTGAGACTGGAACTGTGTGACCTCTTTGTTGTGTTCCATATATTGCCCCATCTGCCTCTGCATTCTCTCTCTCCTCACCTAAATTCCTTGTTTACTCTGGCCAGCCAGCTGGCCAGTCACACATTAGAAATGACTGAAATATTTTTGAGAATAGACCTATTGTCATTGTTATTTGTAGAGTGGCTTGGCTGGAGTTGTATCCAAAGAGTAGTTCAGGAAATAATCAATCCTTGGCTCCAGCATTCACAGGGCCTTTGAATATGCATTGTGTTTTTTTAATTTCTGAATTAACTCACTGCTGGCTAGGCCAGTTTGTGCTTGGACATTCCTACTGTCCCTTGTAAACAAAGCTGGCCATCTATTGACCCTGCTGAGAGAGAGGGGTTCTGGTCATTCCTGTCCTCTGTTTAGCCTGACCTATGACCTCTTTCACCCTTCCCATCAGCCACAAATGATTGATCTAGAGATGGAGACTGGGCCAAAGGATGGCCAGTCTATGGGGCAGAGACCTATGAGGTAGTCTGATATAAAAGCTCTGGCTAAAGAGAGTCAATTATGATTTTTTAAAAAAGATTTTTATTTACTTATTCGTGAGAGACACACAGGGAGAGGCAGAGACATAGGCAGAGGGAGAAGCTCCCCTGTAGGGAGCCTGATGCAGGACTTGATTCCGGGACCCCAGGATCAAGCCCTGAGCCAAAGGTAGATGCTCAACCACTGACCCACCAAGGCACCCCAAGAGTCACTTATGATTATCTAGACCAAACTGATAATCTTTCTTGGTAATTGAGAGTGAGAAATACGAAAAGAATCAGGCACTTGGTAGTGGGAAGACAAGCAAGAAAGTAATGAATTGCAATCATTACTTTATGTACCACCTGCTAATCTCTGTGGAAATACAGAAACTGAATTAGATTCCACAGAGGGGCTGGTCTTGGCAATCTGCATTTTAAACAGGACTCCCAGATATTTCTTATGTACCCTAAAGCAGTGCTTTCCAATAGAAATATAAGGCAAGCCACAAATGCAAACCACATATGGAATTTTAAACTTTCTAGTAGCCAAATCAAGAGAGATAAACAGAAACAAATGAAATGAATTTTAATATTATGTTTTCTTTAACCTGATATAGCCAAGTGATAATTATTTCAATTTGTAATCAATCTAAAATATTAATGAGACATTTTACACTCTATTTTTATTTTTTTTAATTGGAGTTCAATTTGCCAACATATAGCATATCACCCAGTGCTCATCCCGTCAAGTGCTCCCCTCAGTGCCTGCCACCCAGTTACCCCGTCCCCCCACCCACCTCCCCTTCCACTACCCCTTGTTCGTTTCCCAGAGTTAGGAGTCTCTCATGAGCTGTCACCCTCACTGATATTTCCCACTGATTTTCTCTCCTTTCCCCTTTATTCCCTTTCACTATTTTTTACACTCTTTATTTTTGATGTTATCTTTGAAAGCCACTGTATATGTTAATAGCCCATCTCAATTTGGACCAACCACATTTCAAGAGCTCGATCGCTGCATGGGTAATGCTATTGTGTTGAACAGTACAGCTCTAGTAGTTGGTTTCTACTGCCTCACACTAATGAGAGTTCCATGCCTGCAGCACTCTACATGAATCTTAGGTTAAAGGAAATAGTGCTAGATTTGGGTGGGGGGTGGGAGGCAGGCGTGGGGAAGAGGGAGGGAGACCAAAGTAGTATTTAGGAATGTATTCTACAGGGACACCTGGGTGGCTCAGCAGTTGGCCTCTGCCTTCTGCACAGGGCGTGATCCCGGGATCCAGGATCGAGTCCTACATCAGGCTCCTTGCGGGTAGCCTGCTTCTCCTTCTGCCTATGTCTCGCCTCTCTCTGTGTCTCTCATAAATAAATAAAATATTTAAAATAAGAAAGAAATGTATTTTACAATAGAAAATTGCAGGTTTTGTGTAATTTTCAGTACATTAACGATAGTTAAACCCTTTTCTCTAATGCTTTGAAAATCATAACAGAATGCAAATAAGCAAAGGTGTCACAGGGACCAGCTTGAGTCTGCTCTAGTTATCAGGAGTAAATCATTTGACAATGCTGCACTTTATTAATAGGAACTCATTAGTTATAATACATTTCACAATTGCCAAAATGCTGTGGTTGAGGACCCTGGTTCTAGGGATATTCATGACAGTGAGCCCCCAAGAACCTTGGGAATTAAAATCCAGGACTGAAGGCCATTCATTCAGTCATTTGGTTATTGGATGGCTACTGTTTGCAAGAAGTGTGCTAGGCACAGAGAAGTTCTGAAGAGGAGAGGTGACCTCTTGGGACATGTGGTGGAGAAAAGATGGAGAAGGTATTATGGAGGAAATGGTAAAAAAAAAAAAAAGGGGGTCAGGGCCAGCTTGTGGAAAAACAGGTGATAACGGCTGGGTTTTATTTGGCAAGTAAGTAATGGAGAGTCATTGCTGGTTTATGAAAGAAGTCACATGGTCGGATTAATTTGGAAATAGCGCAAAAGATTTCAGAGTAGGGACACCAATTAGAGAAGCTGTATTAATGAAAAAGAACATAAAGCTACTTCTGAGGTTCAGGGTGAGAGATTCTAGGATACTGAATTTCAGAACAGCTGTAGGAATAGAGCAGGGGAAGCAGGCATGACCTCCAGAGCTTTTTAGCAAAGGGCAGCTGTTTATAAAGGGAAGGGGAGGCCGGGACAGAGGTGACTCAGGCTTGTACTCTCTGTACCTAGAACACCTGTGATCCTGTGATCAGAAACAAGGAAGACAGGAGGATAATCAGATTAAATTCAATCTGGATCCTTAAAGCATCAGGGTGTAGTGGGAAAAGACCAGGGATCAAGCCTCTGCTTGCCAATTACTAGCAAGGTGAGCTTGGGTAAAATACTGATGCTCTTTGAACTTAAAGGACCTCATCTGTGAATTGAGATTAATGATACACTTCTCACGTTACTACCACAGCTGCTGACATTGGTAGATACTGTTATCATCATTCTCAGTATACAGATTAAGACACTGACATACAATCAAGTGCTGAGGCAAGATCAAAGCCAGGCAGTCTGACTCCAGAGCCTACCCTCTATAGCACAACTGCTAATTTTTTAGTAAATCAAAAGTAAAACACTGGCACTTAATAGAGGTCTTTAAATCCTTGCTACTTAAGAGTGAGAACTGGTTAGAAATCTAGGCTCTCAGGCCATACCCCAACCTCCCAGATCAGAATCTGTGTTTTATGGAGATCTCTACTTGATTTGTGTGCACGCTGAAGTTTGAGAAGTTCTGCTTTAAAATCATTGGTTCTCAGACTTGCTGCGCAGTGAACGCACCTGGGGAACTTTATGAAATAGTGATGCTTCATCCGCCTCGGAGATTCTGATTTATTAGCTCAGCATGTTTTGCCTGGACGTCAGCATCTTTAAAACTCCCCAGGTGGCAAAGTTTGACGATTATAGCAATAAATGTTGTAAATGTTTCCTTCTACTCATTCCCCTCTCCTGCTTCACTGAAGGAGATGGGTTGTTAGTACAGGTATCTGAAGTAAGACTCTAGAAGTTTAACAATGGCAGGGCCCGTATTCACGCCGTAGTTGGTACAAATTTGAGTCAGGTAGATAAGACATATGCATTGTTTATTTTTCTATAATGGATTAATCTTTACTTTGAGCTCCCATTCTGTAGAGGATGTGTGATTAAATCTCCCCGATTGGGTTTCCCGCCTTTTCTTCAAAACAGTTACATCTAAGTTTTGGGGAACCTAAGGTTCCCTCTTAGGGGGTGAGGATTGTCCTTGATGTCATCTGTCCAAGTCTGTGTTTACTATGTCAGTCATTATTCTTTCCATTTGTCCCATTCAAGTTGTTGGGGGAACAATTAAAATCTCCCAACCCAGAAATCCTCTCTACAAAGGTAGTGGAGAAAGAGAACACTTTAAAAAAAAAAAAAAGATTTTATTTATTCATTCATGAGAGACACAGAGAGAGACAGAGAGGCAGAGACACAGGCAGAGGGAGAAGCAGGCTCCATGCAGGGATCCTGACGTGGGACTCAATCCCGGGTCTCCAGGATCACGCCCTGGGCTGAAGACAGGCGTTAAACTGCTGAGCCACCCAGGGATCCCCGAAAGAGAACACTTTTATCATTGAATACACATTAAACCAGAATGTGATGCATAGCACAGGTAACCCACTAAGAGATGGCAAAAACAGAAAGAAATCTCACCCTTTTATGTAGCCAATCAGATACAACCCAGGCATCCCTGTTCTCAAGATAAGGAATAACTAGTTCTCTCGATCGGGGGAGACATCACACTTGACAGCACCATTTGTCACACACAGTTCATCTGGTCATTTGGTGACTTTACCTGATTATTGTGGTGACCATCTGTGTTCACTAAGAGGCTTCATATAAGGAAAAATACACTTGCTTATAACAGGATGTCATTTTGAGGCTCCTACCTCCCCACAGAAACAGATAGGGCTGCTGTGTTCCTTGGATGTTTCCCATCCAAAGATAGGATTCCCAGGTCCACCCAGACGTTCCAGGGGACCTGGGTAGCTCAATGGTTGAACGTCTGCCTTTGGCTTAGGGGGTGATCCCGGGGTCCTGGGATTGGGTCCCTGCATCGGGCTCCCTGCACGGAGCTCTCTGCATGGAGCCTGCTTCTCCCTCTGCCTATGTCTCTGCTTCTCTCTGTGTGTCTCTCATGAATAAATAGATAAAATCTTAAAAAAAAAAAAATTCCAGCTTGTAAAGCTGATCAAGGGCCTATTTAGCTTTCAAAAAGATTTACTTATATTTCAAAGGAGACAGGTAATGTATTCGCAATGACAAGGTTTCTAAAGTAAATGGTCTGAGAGACTGGGAGTGTGTGTGCTCTTCTCCTATTTTCAACAGGGAGAATGAAGCCTCTCCTTTCTAATATGTATTTGTCCTCACTGCATCCAGCTGCTCTCTTCCATACTTGTATGAGCCTGAGGGCATGGGGACCATTCTGCTGCTGCTGGGTGCCGGGTGCATGGAAAGTAGCAGGTAGATTGTGGCTCCGTCTGCCCAGATACACTGCTCCACCAAAACTTATTTATCTGGCCCTTATCCCTTTCCTGGGGCCACAGTCCAAGAAGCAGGGCGCAGTGTTCCTTTTTTTTTTTTTTTTTTAAAGATTTTATTTATTTATTTATTCATAAGAGACACAGGCAGAGGGAGAAGCAGGCTCCATGCAGAGAGCCCGATGTGGGACTCCATTTCGGAACTCCGGGATCACACCCTGAGCCAAAGGTGACGCTCAACTGCTGAGCCACCCAGGCATCCCAGGGCACAGTGTTCCTAAGCTGTCAGGTTCCCAGCTGACCTCGAATTTTGCTGCTTTGCAGGGGCTCTGACTCTGAAGCAAGGCCTGGGGCTCCTCTGTCTGGGGCCCACAGCAGCTCATCTCTTCTCTCCTCTCTTCTCTTTCCCTTTGGTCCGGAGAAGCTCCTCTCTTCTTGAGAGTTCTAGTTTAGAATATAAGTTCCAAGACCTGCCTGCCTGGTCATGAGTCCATCTAGCTCTGCGCCTGGCCCAGCAGAAATGTGTGTAGAATGGACGATGTTTCGTCTGTACCTTTTGTCTGGGCCCTGAGACCTCTTCAATCTAAGACTAAGTAAGGGCTTTGTTCACTCTCCCTAGAGGCAATGAGCAGAGTCATTTATTTGCTCCAAGGAGATGGGGGCTGGGCTAGTGATAAACTAGCAGGAGACCGGTAAGTGGTTTGAGAAGATTATACTCCTCACGTTTTTAGTGTTTGTAAATCCACTAAATCAGGCACGCACCCACCTACCATCTTGGTGATTTTTACTGGGTCAGAGGATGAGATTTGCACTAACCTTTGTGGGAAATAACATCTCTTTTGACCTGTTTCTATTAAGATTGGATTTTTGCTTTAAGGAAGAAAAAAATATTGAAAAGAAAGTAATGGGCAAATTTATTTTTATGTTTTGCACTTGGGCATATATGTATGTGCCTTTTGTGTAATGCATTTGGGCCTCTTTTATTTTTTATTTTTAAAGATTTCATTTATTTATTCATGAGAAACATAGACTAGGCAGAAGAGAAGTGGGCTCCCTGTGGGGAGCCTGATGTGGGACTTCATCCTAGGACCCTGGGATCATGACCTGAGCTGAAAGCAAACGCTTAACTGACTGAGCCATCCAGGTGCTGTGGGCTTCCTTTAAAGTACCTAATTTTGTTGTATACAAGAGTCACAAATCTTAGTCCATTTAATGTTTTGTCCTATGCATCATTGAGATCAAGTTTTATTATGACAAGCATGCCAGATAGAATTGACATCAACACAAGTTATATTAAATGGATTTCTTCTTTCTTGTAAATATGAATCTCTTTTCTTTAGACAGACATATCAGTCTGTCTTTTAATTTGGAGAATCTTTTAATTTGGGGGATAATCCCATAGAGCTGGGGTATTATTTTATTTATTAAGCATAATTTCTTCAGCAGCTGAAGATCCTGTGTTTCTTTTTTTCATCCATCATGCATTTTAATAAGATTATAGATCCATAATTAGCTGGCAGACAAAGATGTATTTTTTGTGTGTGCTTGTCAAAAATTGTGTTAAGTGATAGGCCTTGTCCCCTTTGTGTTATATTGTTGGTTTTTCTAACAATAGGAACATGCCTCCACATGATATGGCTTAATCTTGTTTCATGTGTCAGTTAAGAATGTAATTAGACAAAGATTTGTGTTGGAATATACCTGTCAGCATTTTTCAGCATGTTTCAAGGTGCATGTGCAATGTGTATGGATAGGCAACATGTCCTGCACATACATTTCATATGGAGTGAATAAGCAGGCTGTCATACAAATACAGGCCTGCCTTTGGCAGTACTCAATTCATTCTTTGCTGCTGGAACCCACGACTGAAGAGCAAGGCCATTTCTCCTAGCAAGGACTCTACCTTTGGAGCCTGATTCCTCTGGTATCTTATCACGGTGCTTCCTCTTCCTGCTTTGTTCACTGCAGCCCAACACAGATGTTTCATGCTCAAAAATGAGCACCACCAGGGTGTGAGGGTAATTTAAGATCCCAATTATATAGAGTTTCGATGTATTGCAGTTACCACTCATGTTTTATTGTTAGCTTTGCAGATGTAAAGCACTAAGCACAACTATTCAGGAAATTCAATTTCCTTTTCCCCCATCTTCTTTTCCTCTGGAGGTGCCTTCATTAAGTTCCAACCTTTGAAGGTATAGATTTATTTATTTATTTATTTATTTATTTATTTATTTATTTATATTTGAGAGAGAGAGAGCACAAGTGTGAGAGGCAGAGGGAGAGAATCTCATGCACACTCCCTGCTGAGTGTGGAGCCTGATGTGAGGTTCAATCTCACAACCTTGAGATCACGACCTGAGCTGAAACCAAAGTCAGATGCTCAACAGACTGAGCCACCCCAGCTCCCCAGGGATATAGTTCTTAAGCTGAAACTGTGCACCTGTCTGCTGGTCCCTCCTGAGCTACAATATTTGCCTTTCTTTTCTGGTCACTGGGACACAGGTCTTTGCTGGGCCCCGAGTACAACTTCCTTACCAATTGGACAGGTGTTCCCTTAGCTTCCCTTTTTGTCTTTGAAATACTGACTTTTCTAAACTCCCTTTCTCTCACTGATGACATTGGCCCTGTTGTCTTCTAATAAATGTTCTGGATATTCTCCTTTTAGTTATTTTCCCTTCGTCTTGGTTTATTCTAGATAATTGAGTCCCTTGCACTGGGATCCATCCTTTCTCGGATATTATCTCTGTTATATTCTTTTTCTCTCTCTTTAAATTTTCAAAATTTTGTTTAGCAGTTTTTTACTTAGGCCCATCTCACAGGTTTTCCACCCTACTCAGCAGTTTCTAGCATCCTGACAGGTGTTCCCCACAGTTTCCTAAAGGCATCCCCTGATTCTGTTTGACTCTTTCTCTGAATGCAGCTCTGAATTTTCTTCTCTGTAGCTTGGTCTGTATTTCTTTTTATTGTATTCTGTGACTAGTGTTTGATGTGATTGTGATGGTTGATAAGGCATGTGTGTTTATTTATCCAAGGGCTCTTTTACTTTTTGTTGAACTTATTTTGAGGTAATTGTAGATTCAGTTGGCAGAAATAGTACAGGGAAATCTCAGTATGTAAGATTTTCCTGGTGATACTTAGAAAACTATAGGAAAAAAAAAAAAAGAAAACTATAGGACAGTATTGCAACCAGGATATGGACATTATACAGTCAAGAATCAGAATACTTCCATTGCCACCAAGTTTCCTCTGGTTGTCTGGGCCCTTTCCTGAATGGTGGCTCTGCTTGCCATGCTGGGTACCGTGAGGGATGAAGAAAGGAAGCAGGTATGGATCCTGCCCAAATGGCTTCAGTTCAAGATTGGAAAATGGGAGGTGCTGCAGAAAGGCACCTCCAAGGCGAGGGTGATGACTTTTTGTTCAGGGGATCAGAGAAGGCCTGTAAGGACAAATACAAATTAAAAATAAGAGGCTTAATTCTCCCTGTTGAAATCAGGGGAAGACACACACACTCCCACTCTCTTTTCTTAGAGCGTTTACTTTAGAAACCTTCTTTCTTTGTCTCTTTGAAATGTAAGTAAATCTTTTAAAAACCTTAATAAGACTTTGGCCAGCTTCACGACCCTGGAATGTCTTTTTCAAGGACTTGGGAATCCTATCTTTGGATGGTAAACATCCAAGGAACATAGCAATCCTCTCTCCCTGTTTCTGCTGGGTGCCTGGCTCCAAAACCATCTCCTGTCATTAAGATAAGAAGACCTTGTTTTTCCTTTACATAAAACCTACTAGCTAACACAGATGGTGATCCCAATTGCTGGGTAAATTTAGGATGAGCTACATGTGACAAATGATGCTGTCAAGTCCTTTTAGTCAAGGATTTGTTTTCATTTATCTTGAGAACATGTGTGTATGGAGTTCTAGCTGCTTGAAATGAGATTCTTTTCTGTCTTTGTGATCTCTTAGTGATTGCCTGTGATGTATGTTATATTCTGGTTTGATGCTTTTTGGATAATACAAGTGTTGTTTTCTCAACTACCTTTATAGAGATGATTTCTAGATGGGGAGATTTTGTTTTTACTTATATTTCCCCAGCAGGTTTCATGGAAGAGAGAGTGTCCAACCTCGGCTTTGAAGGATGGCCTATATGTTACAGGCAATCTATTTTAAAATATATAACATGCTCTACTTGTAGTTTAACCTACATTTTAGGCAGGTAGTGGTGGAGGCTTTGCCTTGAAATTTGAAAAAAATTTAATGGAGATGAAATTTATATAACATAAAATTTTAAAAAGGTGTAGTTCATTGGCATTTAGTACATTCACCTTGTTGTGTGACCAACATGTTATGTAGTTCCGAAGCACTTACAACCTCTCAAAGGAAGGCCTGTACCTATCAAGCAGTCATTCCACATTTCCCTCTTCCCCCAGCCTGTGTAACCATCCATTAGCTTTCTGTCTTTATGGGTGGCAGGCGCTGTAATACCCAAACCATGGAGCTAACCCAAGTGTCCATCAACACATGAATGGATAACTTAATTGTGGTATATACATACAGTGGGATTTTCTTCAGCCATAATAAGGAATGAGGATGTATGGAAGAGCCTTAAAAACATTACACAAAGTGGAAGAAGCCAGACACCAAAGGACACACATTAACATGCTTCTATTTATATGAAATATCTAGACTCGATAAACAAAAAAAATTCTTAAGGGAATATATTAGCACACATGGGAAGATGTTATTCGCTAGATTTTGAACCCTTATCAGAGGTGGTTGGTTGGTCATCATGTGGAGGTGGTTTTTTTTTTTTTTTTTGGTCTGGTAAATAGTAGTAAAGTGGAAGAGGCAAATAAGTAGAAAATCAGAGGATGGTTGATGATGGCAGAGGCAAGACTTGACATAGATTACTCTGCTTGGCTTTCAACATCCACCCTACCTAAGCAAGCTTGTCCCTCAGTATGAACCTTTTCTGATCATAGGGCTGGTCACTTCTGGTCCTGGATGTACACCCTATGCAAGTGCTATAATACTAACAGTGTAGTCCTCAGAATTGAATATTTATGCAACTCAAATGCCCTGAATGCAGAGCTCCCCTTTGGCTTTCCTCTTTTGTCCTCTCTGATATCCTTCCCATGACAGAGTATGTGAGCAGCATGAGACGTGAGTGGATCGCATTCAAGGGTATGACATAGTTCTTATCCGTAACCCAAGTTCTTGTATTTTGGGGTATTATTTTTCTTATTGATCTTCACATAATGACTTGAATTACTGAATTCCATTTTCAGGTTTAAACCCCCTTTCACTGCCTAAACTGGCTGTGGCTGAATGTTCCCACTCCAGAAGTAACTATCCAAGTCCTGTGCCCCTTTCTACCTTATTTCTCCATAATGCCCATTGTCTCCTTAATTCTCAACTGCCAGTGCAGAGTCCTCCAACATTCTCTGGGTCAGACTTTGCTCTCTGACAGTTACTCTTAGATGCATCTCTGTCTCCCCATCTTTCTCTTCTTCCCCTGCTACCTTCACAGTCATCTGTAAGATTGCATAGCTTTAGAGGACACAGTGAGTATAGTAGAACATTCATACTTATAGGTACCTGTGGATCTCTTTCTAAGTAAGTTTGATATATAGAAACTGGAGTCTCACCAATGTTTACAGCAGCCATGTCCACAACAGTATGAAAAGAGGCCAGATCTCCATCTATAGATGAATGGATAAAGAAGATGTGGTATATATACTTGCAATGGAATACTACTCAGCCATCAAAAAAAGAAATCTTGCCATTTGCAATGACATGGATGGAACTAGAACTTAGGCTAAGTGAAATAAGTCAATTAAAGAAAGACAATACCATATGATCTCACTCATATGTGGAGTTTAAGAAATGAAACAGGATCATAGGGGAAGGGAGGGAAAAATAAAACAAGATGAAATTGGAGAGGGAGACAAACTGTAAGAGACTCAATCATTGGAAACAAAACTGAGGGTTGTTGGTGGGGAGAGGGTAGGAAGATGGGGTAACTGGGTGATGGAGATTAAGGAGGGCACATGAGTTAATGAGCACGGGGTGTTATATAAGACTTATGAATCACTGACTTCTACCTCTGAAACTAATAATATACTAGATGTTAATTAATTGAATTTAAATAAAAAAAGAGATAAAAAGTAAAAAAAACAAAAAACAAAAAACTGAAGTCTCAGAAGAAGCATATCCAGGGTTTTTATAAAGAGTCATTTTATAAAATAGATTTTAGCTGTAAAAAATTTTTAAAAATTTATTTCCCCACTGGCTTGGAGGAAGTACTTAAGTGAATGACATTTAAAATATATAGATTAATAAAAATTTTATTTCTCTACAGCCTGTAAGTGAGGTTCAGAATGCTTGGTAATTATTTTCTCCCTAACTAAACTGTGAATTTCTGAAGGGCACAGAGTGCATGTTTTATATTTCTTTGGGACCTGCCCCAACTCCCACTAATTTAATGATTTTTTTGCAATTAATCCTTTAGACTTAATGTTCATTTAATGCTTTTGAACAAATGAAAGAATATTGGAGTGGATACTCTTTTATTGACTTTATATCTTGTCTTAAAAATGAATTGAAGATTGTTAAACTTCTCTCAAAAATATGTTTTGGGTTCTGGAAATGTTTATTGCAAGGTTCAGGTTTTGACCTTCTCATTGTATAACCAGGAGAAGAGTTGTTCTCTTAGGGATTACTGTTGTATATTTAGGATAGAATGATAATCTTTTCCTCTTGGGTGTGGGCTGTGTTCAGATTAAATACACTAATCCAGCATACCCAGCAATTATTCAGTTTGGTGCAACATAATTACATCTACAGATCATATAATTATGTATGAAAACAGTACTTCTAATTCCATGAATAATTTTACACATTTGGAGAAAATGCTGGGATCAGTAGTTTTGACCTTCAGAAATCAATTATCTTTGAAACCTCCCCAAACGGCCACAAAACTAGCCACCACGTTTTGAATCAGAACCCATTCTTTTCAACTATATGATTCTATATGATACCTTTGATAGGTTAGCTATATTACCTTTTTATTCTTAACTGTAATTTCACACAGTTAGCAGCCAGTACGTTTTGAGCTATTTATTAAAAATAATCTGATATTAAGATAAATGTGTGCATGATTCATTTTCTGATTTAGTGCTTAACACCATTGCTGATTTCTTGAAGACTGTGGTCTTCTGTAATACTATGCTCCTTGATAGTACAAAATGTTCTGAAATTCGTGAATGTGTTTTGTTTCCTTTTAATGTTTTGGCTCCTCAATTTGACTTTTGTTTCTCTTTGGCATCTTATACCACTGGCCTATTCAGTAAAAAATTGTAAAAGTTTAATCCATTTTAAGATGTCTTTTGGCTTAAAGCTTAAACAATCACATTTGGAAAGTAATAAACTTTCTGAAATCTAGTCCAGTCTATATGAAAAACAGGACTGTTGGTAGGGCCAGAATAGTTGCCCTTCAGTGATTCTACCTCCTGCCACACCTTTTATGAATATTTTCACACTATTTCCTTCAGGAAAATTCATTATACTAATCCATTAAGCTTCAACTCCTTCTTAATTACTTTTTTCCCTCTAAATATCTCATCTCACCAAAGCTCAGTACATTTATCATTGCTGACTCCTGAAATGAAATTTGGTGATGTGTTGACATGCAGGTACTACAAGCTCAGTAACCCTAAAAAATCATTTCCTTTGAAACTTCTCCAAGTAGCCAGAAAACTAGTGACTCATACCTTGGAAGAGAAAGTTCTTGAAATCAGCATTGTTTGAGAATTTGGGAAACATTTTCAGTTGTCCTTGAGAAAGCTTAAGGGTTAATCTTTTAGAATTCAGTTTGATCTTTTTTCAACTGTATGATTCCATATGATACTTTTGATAGTTTAGCTATATTACTTTTTAGCTGTATCATATTATGTTATGTATTATAACATACATTATTTGATGGTATGGATATTTTATTTTATTGATTTTATATTATGTATTTATTTATTCATGAGAGACACAGAGAGAAGGCAGAGACATAGGCAGAAGGAGAAGCAGACTTACCACAGGAGCCTGATGTGGGACTCGATCCCAGAACTCTAGGATCAAGCCCTGAGCCAAAGGCAGATGCTCAACTGCTGAGCCATCTAGGCGTCCCAAGGGTGTTCCATTTTTACATAAAACTCAATATATGTATAGCCCTGTTGTATCATCTTTCCTTCTGATTTTGCTCTCCTTTTTGGCTTTCCAGTTTTTATTTCACCTTGAAACTTTAACATTTTCATTTATCATCTTAGCTCTTTAATGTCTAATAATTAACCAAATCCTATCTCTCAGAGTCTTTACTTCTCCCAAGAGTAACTTGATCCAGGAAAATTTCAATTTATCCTTAAGTTGTCACAGTAACCTACTTACCCCATCTCTAGTCTCCATCCCCACCACCCCAATCCATCTTGCATATAGAAGTCATATTAATTTCCTTCTTCAACCCTTGATAGGTTACTCCTAAGCCCAAAGCTTTCAAGAGTTCCCTATGGAATTTAAGATTAGTCTATACTCCTAGAGGAGCTCTTAAGATTCTCCATGATTTGGCCCTATTCCATAGATTTAGTCTTATCTCTGTCATTCTCCAAGGTGAATTCTTCACTCTACCAGATTCAACTTCATGGTTGCATGTATATCATCGTCAATCCTAACCTTTTCCCTTCATTCATATTGGCTTCATGTCTTTCTATTCAAATCCTTCCTTCAAAATTCAAGCCTTTTCACTTTACTGAACTTAAGAGCATTATTGAGTAGATGCAGAAGAAGATTTATAAAACATATACAAGGTGGGAGTATGTTGGTGGCTTAGTCGGTTAGGCATCTGACTCCTGGCTTTGGCTTTTGTTGTGATCTCCTGGGTTGTGGGATCAAACCTCATATCAAGCTTAGCAGGGACTCTGTCTCCCTCTTCCTCTATCCCATCCTCTGCTATCTTTCTCTTTCTCTCAAATAAATAAATAAATCTTTAACAAAAAAAGAAAAAAAGAGGGCAGCCCTGGTGGCTCAGTGGTTTAGTGCTGCCTTCGGCCCAGGACATGATCCTGGAGACCAGGGATTGAGTCCCACGTCAGGCTCCCTGCATGGAGCCTACTTCTCCCTCTGCCTGTGTCTTTGCCTTTCTCTCTCTCTGTGTCTCTCGTGAATAAATAAATAAAATCTTAAAAAAAAAAAAGGAAATAAAACATTGGTACTAGTACCAGTGAGTCATTTGTGTGCCCCATCCCTGCCCCAGTTATTTTCTGTTTATATTTCACTTGCTGTTTTTTTTTTTTAGTTTATCCTCATTTTTAGTTTTTTTTTTTTTTTTTATGATAGGCACACAGTGAGAGAGAGAGAGAAAGAGGCAGAGACACAGGCAGAGGGAGACGCAGGCTCCATGCACCAGGAGCCCGACGTGGGATTCGATCCCAGGTCTCCAGGATCACGCCCTGGGCCAAAGGCAGGCGCCAAACCGCTGCGCCACCCAGGGATCCCTCATTTTTAGTTTAACCTCATTTGTTTGCATCACTAAACCATACGTAATTTTATAGTGGCACAGGTTTTTTAAACTTTGTATAAATAGAATAATATTATACATATTCATTTGCAACTTGCTTTTAAAAATATGTTCCTAAAATTCATCCCTGTTGTGTGTTTTAGTTTATTAAATTTCCCTGGTGCATTGAATTCTGTTCTTATGAAGAAATTCACAATTTATTAATCCATTGTACTGCTGCTGATAAACATTTGAGATGTTAAAAAAATTTTTTTTGCCATTATTATCAGTGCTTCTGTGAACATTTCTGAACATGATTCCTGGTGCATATGTGCACACATTTTGCTATGGTGGAGAGCAGGGGTAGTTTAGACTGGAAACATGCTTATAACCGTGCATGACATATAGTAGGAGTTCAGTATCTGTTGAATGAATGAATGAGAATTTCTGGTTCACAGTGTATTTTCTTCAACTGTAGTAGATCATACCAACTGTTTTCCAAGGTGGTTGCCCTGATTTACACTCCCATCAATACTAGATGTTGAGTTCCAGTTGCTTCACATCCTTGTCATCCCTTGATACTGTCTTTTCAATTTTTGCTCACTGATGAGTATGGACGTATTAATGTAGCTTTAGAGCCTCATGAGCTTTTCATTGGCCTCTCTGGCCCATATTGAAGTCTCATCTGTAAATTCCTTTTGTACTTATCTGTACTACTAATTTTGGTGCTGTATGATATTCTAATGCCATTGAACTTTTTCATGAGTATCTTTTACATTCCAGTAAATGTTAGCTTCTAGAAGGGAATACTTATTGCTTACTATCTAGAGGGTTTAGCCAGGTGCTTGGCCCAAGTTGATTGCTTCAGACTAGAATGGGAAAACTTCAAAATTAGACCTCCTGAATTGGAGGTATACTCATTTTTGGTAAATTCAGAAAGATTAAAAAAAACTTCAAAATCAAGTGAATCTGTTCATATGATTTTCTTGCATATGAGCCAAAAAATATCTCCAAATATCCAGCTGATGTTTCTTTCCCCATTATTAAAAGATCAGTATTGTTTGAATATAAAACATTCATGTCAGGATACCTGGGTGGCTCAGCAGTTGAGTGTCTGCCTTTGTCTCAGAGCATGATCCTGGAGTCCTGGGATTGAGTCCCACATCAGGCTTCCTGCATGGAGCCCACATCAGGCTTCCTGCATGGAGCCTGCTTTTCCCTCTGCTTGTGTCTCTGCCTCTCTCTCTGTGTCTCTCCTAAAATAAAATAAAATAAAATAAAATAAAATAAAATAAAATCTTAAAGAAAACACAGTGGGACAGAGAGGTTTGTAAAAAAAAATCATGTAAATGTGCATTCTTTTGAATGACAAAAAATAAAAAAAATTTTTTTTTAAAAGTAAGACAGCTCTTTTATTGGGCACTTATTAACTACCTACTAAATAGAAAGATAAGCATATAAATCTCATTGATTTCAATCTTTACTTAACTTTTTAAAATTTATTTATCTGAGAGAGAGAGAGAGAAAGCACAAGCAGGGGGAGGGATACAGGGAGAGGGAGAGGGACAAGCAGACTCCCCACTGAGGGCAGAGCCCTGAGATTATGATCCGGGCCGAACTCAGATGTTTAACTAACTGAGCCACCCAGGTGTTCCTCAATCTTTACTTTTTAAAGCTTCACTAATTTGGGGTGATTTTGATAAAGCCCAGTCAGAATTATGGTTAGTGCTTTATTACTTATATATTTATTTATTGTCTTTCTCTTTCTAGACTATTGATTCATCCACAGAGGGACCTGTGCTAGAAACTTGGAAAGATAACTTGGCCAATTTACTTAACTTGCTCTGTGTCTTAGTTCTCTCATCTCTAAAATGGGGATACTACTGGTCTATCTCATATGGCCATAGTGAGAATTGAGTTAGTTGACACATAAAATGCTTGGAACAGTGCCTGAATGACGTGATCCAAATTTAGGAGATGGTTCTAGCAGCAGTATGGAGGATGACCTGATAAAGGTAGAGACAGATTGTAAAAAAGAACCCTCAAAACCCAAAAACCAAAACAACACAGTAGCTTTCCAACATTTTTTTTGCAACCTACAGGAAGAAATGCATTTTATACCATAACATCAGTACACTACACACACACACACACACACACACACAAGCAGACACACACACATGCATGCCTCTATAATTAAAACAAAACTTTCATAAAATATTTACCAGTCATAACTAACATGTACTTTACTGTTTTCTATTTCATTCTATTAAAAAATGCTGACTGTGACGT